>NC_046683.1:54749080-55052110 GCF_009870125.1 Drosophila pseudoobscura
AGAGAGTCCGTGGGCTGTCGGTGGAAAACAATTTTACGATTCTCTGGGAACTAGTTTATAATATCGAATTCTCGAATGATGTGGTGTTGGCTCTTATCCATGTATATCTATCGGAGGATAGAGATAGAGATAGAGATATACATATATATACTATATTTTGTTGCTGCATCGAAAAGCGGAAATATATTTTTATTATTATTTATATGCGACAAGTGCGGTCCCGGGGCCCGAAAAATAGTACCACACAAAAATTAATATACAAATAAAAACTATTTGCAATTCGACGGGGGGAAACAACGTAGTTGCTTAACGATCATTTCTAGAACATAATTTACAGATATCTCTGCCATAAATTCCCACGTTGACCACGCCTTTCCCCTGTTGAGCAATTGAACCGTCAATAAGCCACCAATAAACCACTCATGAGAGATCTAATGCCCCATCTAATGGAATCGCAGACAAAAACGAAAAGCAACAAGGAGAAACCCAAACGAACAAAAATCCAAGGAAAATATGAAAGAAATATTTAAAGTAGCAAAGTAGGAACAACAAAATTTCACTTCTGTGTGTGTGTGTGTGTGTGTGTGTGTGTGTGTGTTTCTGTGTGTGACTCTTCTTGTGTTGGCGCTGAGTTCATTTTGGTATTTTTAGAAAATTGCCTAATTAATTTAGAAAAACTCTCGCGAGCCAGCGCTCACCACAAGATGCGAATGTTGTGCATAGGAGCTATTCATCACCAAAAAATTTGGGCCAGGAAGCGACAATTTTCGTGGTCCAAAACGGAGGAAAGAAAGTCTTAAAAAGGGGCCTCCCGAGTCCAAACTACCAAAGTCCAGTGGCACGAATGAGTATTCAAAGGATTCACAAGATTTTCCCATTAAAATCCTGCCAAAATAATATTCATTCAAAAGCGAATCGAGGAGTAGTACTCCTGAAAGAGAGAGGACTCTTTTGTGGCCACATTTTCGCCACAAGCTTGGTTCAAAAATCATTTTCATTAAACTATCAAATGGTTTTCCATCGATACAAAAGCCCTGCACAAAATGACACTTGGAGAAGTGGCAAGGGAGCAGGGACCAGCCAAGGGAGGGTGAGGCACTCCCTTTTTTTCGCCCCCCCAAAGTTTACCATAGATTCAGATTCAAAAATATCACATCATACAAACAGTAGAATATGAATATTTGTTGTCCATGGGCAACCCGTGGGGATGGGTGAAATGTAGCAAATATCGGCTCTGGCACAACATTTGCCACACGATAGATAGATATACACAGATTGTGTGTGTGTTTTGTCCAAGCGGCTGCAGCCGGCTGGGGCGGGGAAAAAACCGCTGCTAGAGCGAAAGAAATTTTGCAAATGTGCCAAAAAAGTATGCAAAAAAAACGCAAAAAAAAATAAGGAATGGCCAAAAAATACACAAAAAAGAGGAGCATTATAGCCAGTACAAGGCCGGACACGGACACGGGCCGCATATGCGAAATGTTTTTCATGTTTCTCTTGTTGTATTTTATTTTTTTATTATTTCGAAAATGTATTTTGACAAAGTTGTGGGCACACATAGATTTTCGAATTTTATAAGCAATTTAATGAGTCATTAATATGTATGTATGGATAATCAAAAGCCCCGCCGGACCATATGTTTGATTTCAACGAAAAATGATTCGTTTTGAATCGCAGGCGATGCACTGCAAATGATTCAGAAGTGTTTTTGGGGGGTGGCTTTCGACGGTCTTGGATGCTGAGTAACACAGCATGCAATTGGGACACTTGGACCACTGCCTAATGGCCTGAACACCGAGAGCACTTTGGCCCACAATACGAAATTGGCAGATTGGCAGGCGGTACATGCTCAACACCCACTACCATCGACCATCGACCATCCACCCACCAGCAGGCAACAACCAACAACCAACATCCCACAACTAATCATCGACAGAAGTGTGTCATCCATCCCAAAATTAGTGGACCAGTGGGTGGCGATGGGGGGCACAGGCGGCGGCGTACAGGTAGATTGCCATAGATTTCCGTGTCAGTGTCAAGGACTTGCCAGCCGCAGTGGGAGAGAAAGAAGAGGACGAGTGGGGGTGGGAGGAGGCCCAAATACTGCTGGGCCTTCTCTGTGTGGACGTGGACGTGGACCCATTACCTTGACTTGACAGCCAGCCCACAGGCCCCTCGAAGAGTGTTTATGTCTGGGGGCCGTCCGTAGCAGCGTCTCGCAGCGAATTTCTCGCATTTTGCGCCTTCGATTCTTGGCAAGCGATCGCGACAAAAGAGCAAAAGGAAGAGCAACGCGAGATGCCAACAAAATGAGATAAATAAACGTTGCCGAAAAACCCAAATAAATCATTTATGAGTCGAGCGAAAACCACCCGAACATCTCCATTCCACACAAATCCAAACATTTGTTTAGCCTGGTTCCTTATAGATCTGGGAATCGGAGGGGAAATACTCGGTATTTTAGTGGCAATGAGTAATGATTGAAATTCTGCTCAAGATGAATGTATTTTTTAGGTTTTGTAATTCATTCAGAATATCGTTCGGAAGATCATCGTTTTCCCCCTGATGGCAGCTCCACAAATTGTACGCTAAAGCAATAATTAATCACGAGCATCCACATCAAAGTTTATCAAAGAAAAATATTATTAATGTCCGAATCAATCTGCCAGAATATATATCTCCCGAAAGATCTAACGAACGGCTATAGTATATCGGAATGTAAACATTTCCGAAATTTTCAATAAACTTTTTGCTTATAAGGAAAATATAGTTTCAAAAAAAAAATTTCATATTTCCCAAGAATTTTTGATTGGAAAATATTTTCAAAATATTTCTTAGGAATTTTTCAATATTTTCCTTCGAAAATCCATAAATAAATATCACAAAAATCGGAAATTTGGAAAGAAAAAACAAATCAGCGATCACTTGGCGCCATCTAACGCCTGCGTTTTTCCAAAAGCTTTTTCGAAAACCGAGCAGAAAGCTTTTTCGAACAAAATTGTAAGATTTTCGCTGTAGAGAGCGCCAGGGGAAAAGCTTTCTAGCGATCTTTAGAGAAAAAAACGAAGGAAACTAAGGAAAAACTTGAAAATTATATGGGAAAAAAGAGAGGTATATCGGAATAAATTTAAAATTAAAGAAAAAAGATCATTAAAACTTTAAAAAAAAGTAAATCATAATAAAAACATTGGGTAATCCTTGGAAAAACTTTGAAATGTAAATTTATAAACGATCGAAACAACAGAAAAAATAATATTTAAAAAGGAAAACCGGAAAGTCGATGGTAAATCCAAAAAAAAATATAGATAAAAAGTAAAAAAAAAATTAAAAAAATATTTAAAAAGGAAAAATAATTAAAAATAAAAATTCCTGAAAATTGATATTTTAGAAACGGGAAAATCAATGGAAAATCTAGAAAAAAATAAAGATTTAAACTAAAAAACATGTGAAAAAAAACTCGAAAAATATCTGGAAATGTAAATTTATAAACGATCGAATGTTCCACTACAGAAAAAGTAATATTTAAAAACGAAAAATAATTAAAAATACAAACTCCTGAAAATTGATACTTTTCGAAAGGGAAAAATCCAGAATAATCCAAAATATAATAATAATATAAATCCAAAAAGCCGAGACATTTCCAAAATTGTAATTCAAATGAAAATCATTGTTCCAGGCTTCGTTTTAATATATTGATTTATTTTGATATTTCGACAAAAAAAAAAAACACAAGTAATACTATAATTCCTTTTGTTTATATGCATGCATCCTTAATAATGGTCCTTCGTGGGCTGATCCGATCCGATCCGATGGGGAACCGTATATCTGTAGATGGAGTTTTTAGGAGTCCACAATGAACCTCGAACGAATACGATTACAATACAATACAATAAGGCGAAACTTTGGCATTGAACAAATAAAAGTAAATCATATAAATAAATAAATAGTGGTACGATTAGTAGTATGCCTCTTAGTATCTAAATCCACGGTTTGTGCTCGAAACATTCAAATTTCCGCTTGTGCTGGCGGCTCCCAGCGGATTCATGGCGGTGCAAACGTAGCTCCCATTGTCGTCTGCAAATGGATCGAAATTTTGAGAGGGTTACCAGAGAGAGGGGGGGGGGGGATAATGAGCTTGTGTCCCCGTTTATGACGGGTTGTGGGGGGCAGGGGCATACACTCACCCGGATAGGCCTGTGGCAGTGTTAGACGGCACACGCCGTTCCGGTACTCAATGAAATGCCGACTGCCGTGCCCCAAATGCCCGCCGTTGTGGCTCCAGTTGACCTGCGGCTGCGGATGGGCCTGGACAATGCATTCGAAACGGGCTGTGCCCCCAACGCCCACTGCAATGTCTTTCAGGGGCTACAGATGGACACAGAGAGAGCCAGAGAGAGAGAGCGAGAGAGAGAGATTACCGAGTGGGGGGTCAAAGGTAAATGACTCGCGCTTACCGTTATGAATAATGGCTGCCTTTGTGCCTGCTCATCGCGGCTCAAATGGGCATTGACGGGTTCCGTATTGGGCAGTTCCGGCACTGGGTTTTCCACAGAGAGAGAGAGAGAGAGAGCGGCGCAGGGGGTGGCGCGTGGCGGATGAAAAACCATTAGAAAATCTCTCGGCTTCTAGGCATTTGTTCAAAGCGGGGCATCCATTAGTGGGATTAGCAGCATCAAACGCGAGCGGTGGCACACATAAACTTATATATATTTTGTTTTTCTTTTCACTTTTTGTACAGATTTTTAAGCACACAAAAACACAAGAATTTCCATGCAACAAACAAACGAAACGAGGCAGAGCGAGCAAATAAATAAATAAAAAAAAGAACCAAAGAGAGGACTTTGCATGCCTCTCTTTTGGGGGTTAAGATCTCATGCTTTTTGTCGGTGTTAAGTATACGCCTAGGTGCCTATATGCTACATATATTTATGGTATATATATACACGGAGTCGCGATGGCTGATGGCTGATCAGGGGTTAATCACAAAAATTGACAGAGAAGAAACAACATCGATAGCGAGTGGTGTGATTTTTGGCATTAGATCAACGCTTGATTGATTGATGGAGTGCATCCTTTCATATCCTGTACCTGTGCGGACCAGTTGCTGTTCGGTTGGGAGACGCGGCGCCTGGGCGTGCAACCGATCGAGGTGTATGTCGAGGCTGTGGCTGTGGCTGCTCGGCAGACTGTAGCGCTTCTGGGGATTGTAGCGAGCGGCCAAACGCGGCACGCCCGAGGGTCCCACATGGCGACGTTGTGTTTCATTGTCGGAACTATAGCCAGGAGCGGAGTTATGGCCAGGAGCGGAGTTATAGCCAGGAGTGTAGCCATAGCCGGGTGTGGCGCCTTGGACGGGTGTCGCCCCATAGCCTGGTGTCGCTCCATAGCCTGGTGTCGCCCCATAGCCTGTTGTGGGCGTACCCCTGCCCGTGTGCTCGTGCTGCACGGGTATGACCAGCTCATTTCCCGGGGCCAGCTTCAGGGGATACGGCGAGTGGCGACCGCCATTCTGGATGGGCCCGTGGCCACCGTTGCCCTTGCCGTTCCACTGGCTCTGGACAAACTTGTGGCCCTCGCCCGGAAAGAGTATACCGAATTCGTAGCCAAAATCGTATTTGAAATAGATCAAACCGGTGTTGGGATCGATGCATTTGGTGCCTGATTTGGACCGCGACATTAGAAAGGGAAGTTTTATACAAAACCAAAAAACAACTTAAAGATACACGACATACACGTGGAATACTTGAACGATGAAACGATATGGTCTCGATATGGATTAGTGTGGTATTTTCTTTGGAATGGTCTTTCAGGCGAAACGATAAATAAAATTTCTCAAACCAATTTTTCAACTTAAAAAAAGTCCAATTCAAATTCAAATTCAAATTCCAATTCAAAATGGATCAAATAATGTTGTATCTACTGCTGGATTAGTCTCTAGATGGTTAAGGAACTTTTCCGCACTCACCGTATTGGGAGACCCGCGACTCATCGCGATAGGCCTGCGGCTGGTTGCTGCCTTCGCTGGGGGCACGCTTGAATCCTGGTCGCAGGACATGGCCATGGCCATTCCTCAGTTGCTGCTGCTGCTGCACATCCCTGCTGACATCCTCGATGAATTGATGGGACTTCTGTAGGAACGTGGAGCCCATGCGCTTGCCCTGACCCTCGGCCTGCTGTTGCAGGGTGCTGTTGTATCCACAGCGCGGCAGGGTGCCAGCCCTATCTATCTGATCCATGGACTGCTGCTGCTGTTGCTGCTGCTGCTGATGCTGATGCTGATGCTGTCCCCTCATCGTGGTGTTTCTGTTCAAGGACTGGGTGCTGTGCTGCGTGGTCACTGTGCTGCCGCCCCGCTGCTCCTTCCGCAGAGTGTTCACATCCACGTGGATCTTGGTGGGCATTTCGGGGCCCCGATCGAACTCCATTGGGGAGAGCACCCTCTCGTAGGCGCGTGGCAGGCTGCAGGAGCGTGCCGAGCCCTGGGGCGGCGCCACGCGGCGGTATCCCCGGGTCAGGCCGTCGCCGTAGGGCGACCAGAGCGGCTGGATGCGCGGGCCGCCCTCCACCTCGCTCTCGTAGTCGCTCTCCCGGAACTCGCCGGGTATGAATTTTGTGGGCGTGGCCGGCGGGGGCAGATGCGACTGCCGCGAGGGCGTGCGACTCGGGGCTGGGCTGTAGGGGAAGGGCTCCAACGGCTGCTGCTGCTGATGCTGCTGCTGCTGTTGGCTGTCAAAGTGAATGATGCGCTTCGTCTGCTGCATGTTGACCACCCGCTGAGAGCTCTCGGTGGACTCGTGCATCTGCATCGAGTTCTTGGTCTCGGTGGCGACCTTCGCCAGATGCATGGGGGCACCAGCAACAGCATTGTAGTACATGGTCGGACGAGAAGGCGAGTGCTGCTGTGGCTGCTGCTGCTGCTGCTGCTGCTGTGTGGCAGCTATAAACTTTGCTGCCACAGGCTTGGGCTTGAACACGGGCTGCTGCTGCTGCTGCTGCTGTTGCAAGAACTTGGATTGCTTCGAGCTAGTGCTGTTGCTGCTCTCCGTCTTGATCTCGTGACGAATCTCCTTGCCAATCGGCTCGAACTTGGGGCGGCCCTCGTGGGGCATGGGCTCGAACTCCATGGGCGAGGGGGTGATCACCACCACCGGGGACTTGTGCCCGTTGGTGGCCACGTTCGTGCGCGGCGTGGGTGTGGGGGGGAAGACCACGCGGTAGCCCTTGATGTCCGCCTCCGACTCGTTGGTGCGGGACACCGAGCGGAAGCGTTCGTCCACCTCGCTGCTGTAGTCACTGAACTCTGCCGCCGGGGTCTTTCGCTGGGCCGGCACCGGACTCGGCTGCGGCAGGACCGTGACGGGCCCGGTCGACGAGTACTTGGTCTCCTGGTGGTGCGACGAGCTGCTGCTGTAGTTGCTGGTCACCTTCGAGCTGCTAAAGAAGTCCTGCGGGACGAGATCGAACGGTACAAAGTATTAGCAACGATGGCGGGGGTATTTGTGGGCGGAATACACACAGGAAATGGCTTGTTAGATCAGGCAAATGCAGAACATGTTTTAGGGATACAAAAACAACGAAAATGAAGTCTCAATGTGAAGGGTTAAAGGGCAATGTTTAGTGGCTTTTTCGCTCCAAGGGAGTTACATCCTCCCCTCCCCCCTCAAGTGCTAGCAACAACAACAACAAACAAGAACAACAACAACAACACACAGAGATATAGTGACAGACACAAGTACAGAGAAATATTTGGTGGTATCTAAATGCGAACCTTCGCCTCTTGGGATTGCTTTTGTTGCAGCTGCGGCTGTGGCGCCTGTGGCTGTGCCTGTGGGGCATAGTAAATCGTTGCCGGTGGCTCGGGCTGGAGCTTCTGTGGACCCGCGCCCCCACCCAAGGTGGTCGATGAAGACGTCTTCGTTTCGTAGTAGCTGCTCTCGGATTTCCTATAGTTCGAGTGCTCCTCGGTGTCGGCCGCATAGCCGCTCGACTTGAAGGAGGCCGTCTCCGCGGCGAGGGGCTTCTGCTGGGCCCTGGGCTCCGCATCGCTCTCGCTGCCGCTGTACTTGTACCGATCGCTCTCGTAGTCGCTCTCGTAGAGGCCCAGCCGGGTGGGCAGCACTGGCGGTGGCGGGCGGTAGGCGCTGGGGGCGGGCGGCGTCAGGGTCGGCACCGAGTGCGGCAGCACCTTGCGCGGGCCCTGCAGCAGATTCTGCTCCAGCTTCTGCTCCATGCTCTCCACCAGCGAGCGGCGGCGCACCGCCTCCTCCGGCTTCGGGGCGAAACAGATCTCCGGGGGCGTGCCCGGCTCCAGGTCCACATTCACCAGATGGGTGACCGGCTGCGGCGGTATGCTCTTGGCTATCTGTTGCACCAGGAAGGGGGCATTCAGCTCCTTTGTGGGCGTGGCGGCTGCCGGGGCCGCGACCCCGGCTGGCGTCCAAAGCCTGGACATGGCCACGCCCTCGGCCGAGGGCTTGGGCGAGGGCGAACGGGGGTTCTGCTGGGCGGGCGTGGCCAGGACCGCCGCGGGACGCACTATGGGCTGGCCGTACTCCACCTTGACCTCCTTCGTGAGCGTCGTCTCGTGCTGCACGCTCTGCAGGGCTCCGAGGGGGGGCGGGAACACTGGCACCCCGCCCTGCGGCGGCGGCTCCATGGGCTGCACTTCCGACAGGATCTTGATCTTCTCGTTGATCAGCGGCACCTTGGGCTCCCTCCGCTCGGCCTTCGGCTCGTAGAGGAACTCGGGCGCATCGCCCGGTATGAGGTTGAGGCTTCGCAGCTCCTCCGCGAGGCTCTGGGCGTGCGGCTGCCGCACCACCGTCTCCAGGGGCTTGAAGGCCAGCGGCTTGGGGCGCTGTGTGATGGTCTCCTCGTCGATCTTCTTGAAGTAGTCGAAGGACGACGAGGACTTGTGTTCGCTCTGCTCGTATCTGGTGTTGGTCTGCGTTTGAATCTGCTGTGGCTGCTGCTGTTGGCCATAGAGGGCGGCCACCACTGGCGTGCAGGGCTTGGGCGGCACTGGCGGCGGGGTTTGGGTCACTCCGGTCTTGAAGCTGACCGTGAAGGGGGTCTGGATCGGTATCTGTATCTGTTGTGTGGGGGCGGCAGTGTTTGTGGTGTGGCTGGTGGCTGTATCGGTGGCTCTATCGGTGGCTCTATCGGTGGTGTCGGTGGTGGGCGGTGTCTTGGGTCGCGGTGCCAGCTCGGGCAGTTCCAGGTTGAAGGCCGACTTGTGCTCTAGACGCATGGTTGCCTCGGTGGTGCAACGATGCTCAGTGATCACCTTCGACTCGGACAGGCCGTGCAGGTCGTTCGCATGGGTCACATCGCTCTGAGTGCTCTGATACGACTGTGGCTCCTGCTGTGGCTGCTTCTGCCATGAGAATGTGTGGCACGATGAGTGGTTGTGGTTGTATGTGTGGGCGTTTGTGGGCGTTTGTGGGCGTGTGGAATGATCAAAGCGAAAACCAATCGAGCGGAGGAAGGACACGAGCGACGTTGATTGAGAGATTGAGAGAAGAAAGATTCACAAAGAAAAGGTTTTTGTTTATTAATTTTTTTTTTGGTTTTTTCTTTTTTTTTCGTATGTAAACTTAACAGCGTCGAAAGAAGAATAGATTTAGATTAGAATAGAGTTTAGAATAGTTTTCGAATCGAAGTATAGATCGAATCAGAGTCCAATCGAATCGAATCGAATCGAATCGAATCAAAGATGAAATCTTTATGTGTTTATAGGTGATCTTTTTGAAGGATAATGCATTGATCGTTGGATCGGTGGTTGGTTGTTGGTTAGATATTGAGCACATGCACACTTACTTCGGTTTTAAAATCGCTCAAGGCTGTCGTGGCCGTGGGCGTGGTCTCATACACAATAGTCTTGACGACCTCTTGGAGGCGCTCTGGGGATGGCTCCAGAATGGCACAATCGGCGATGCTTTTGGCCTCCCCGCCGGCATTGGTGGCTCTTACCATATACTTGCCAGAGTCTGAGGTTTGTGCTGCAATAAAAGGGATGAAGGATGTACCAAAAGAGGGGCTGAGGACTCCAAGGGCAGTACCTTTCTCGATGATCAGACGATAGGAGTTGCCCTGGGCAAGCAGTCGGTGCGGGGATATGCCGGCATCCTGTATGGGCTTATCGTCCTTCAGCCAGAGCACAGTGGGGTCTGGCAGTCCTGTGACCTCCACCTCCATGATCAGCTTCTCGCCCCTCTTGGCGACCTGTGCCTGCAAGCGCCTCCCGAAGACTGGCGGAAAGATGGTCTCTGCGGAAAGGAAGAAGCCACATTTGAGATGCTCCAAAGACGGGAACCACATGAAAGATCTTTAAATTGGGGCCGAATGGAACCACTTTGTGGAACATAAACATTAGCCTACACTTTTTCTTTCTGCTTTTGGTGTCATTGCAAAATCATAGATATCTGGGGATCTGTGGATCTGGGGATCTGTAGATCGGTCTGTTGTTTTTGCGGTTAAAATTTACTTGAAACAGCCGTCCCACCCAATCAGCGGCCATAATGAATAATTCGCTCAGACATCGGACATCGGACATCAGGCAGGCAGTAAAAACATATCTAGTATAATGTATAATCCCCAAAACGCGGCCCCCAAAACCACCACACAAGACGACAAAAATCTGCTAAAATCTCGAGTAAATAAACGATCCCCATTTACATAATAATAATTGCAGACATCAGACAGCCCCCACATCCACATCCACATCCTATAGACCCCCCCCTCCCCCCTATAGAACCGCAGGCACCCACCCCCACCCCCACCCACAACCCCACCCACGACCCCACAACGAGGAATATTTATAAATTTCGTGTAAGAAAATTTTTTTTTGCATTTGGCCTTTTTTTTTCCCCGGGGATGAAAAACTATTGAAATTTCAACAATAACAACAACAATCGTTCGACCCCACTAAAAACTCATCAATATTCCGCGAGGGAGCTGCTGCCTCGAGGCATTGACGTTTGAAGATCCATACAATGACACTTTAATGCTCTACGCTGATTGATGTGTGGCACGAACGAGCAGGCCGAGCGGACCGACCAGACGGGGAACATATGATATAGGGTCTATCTCTGGGCTGGGCTGGGCTGGGCTGGGCTGGGCTGGGCTGTTCGAACATGTGTATTCTATAATGTCTATGCTAGATGCTAGATTCTATATGCTATATGCCATATTCTATGTTTAAGATATTTAAAACACTTTTCGCCAGTTCATTAATTCTGCGAATTGGTTTTTATAGTACACACACATACACACACATGTGCACACATAAATATGTATCTATGTGTTTACCATGGCTCCCGAAATGGAGATTTTCAAGAGGAAAAAAGAAAGTTAAATCCAAGAAAATACCAAAGGGAAAATAGTAACATATTTTATAGGGTTTTTTTTACTCTTGGAGCCGTGCATAGTTTTTGCCTTTATTTTTAATAAATATATGGAAACATTAGCTCTCAAAATAAAGCAATATATGAGCAGTAATTGCACCAGTGCTTCTATGTTTTTTTCAATTGATTTTTAAAGGGTTTTTGGTAGCTGTTTTTTGCAACAGGATTTTTGGGAAATTTTCAGAAAATATTCCTTAGAAATCTTAAGAAAATAAAGACTAAACATAACCCAAATTCTATCATCTACTAAAATCTATAGAAGTTTTAAAGGCCTTCCAAGGCATACGTTTTAGACGAACTTATCTTTGGCTTCCCGCTTGGTTGGGATCTAAATCCCAGGAATTCCCATAGTCTTAATGGCCGCCAAAATGATGGATCATTGTTGGGAATAAATTGCCATTTCTTTCTAGCTTTCTAGAAGTGGCTCGCTCAAGGAAATTCATGAAAATTGAGGGCCAAATGCAATCATAAATACAAGGAAAACCCAACCCAAGCCCGTATACCAAAAAAATACTGTAAGAAATACTCACTTTTGACCACCAAATCGGCGGTGCTGGTCGATTGGCCCACGGCATTGGAGGCTGTCACCGCGTAGCGTCCCGCATCGGCCACGCCCACCTGCTTGAGCTCGATGGTGACGCGATTGAATTTATTGGAGATTTTCGTGTGCGGATCATCGAACAGCTGGCCGCCGTTCTTCTCCACCTTGATCTCGGGGGAGGGGTAGCCGTCGTAGATGGCCTCCATGCTGACGTCGGCGCCCTGATCGACGATCTTGCCCGTGAGGGGCGTGGTGAAGCGAGGGGCAATCTCCTTGCGCAGGCGAGTGGGGGAGTCGGGTATGGTGATGGCAGGCAGGGGCGAAGGACCCCCGCCATTGGCGGCCGACTGAACGACCGTGAAGGACTTCTGCTGCAGGCTGGGCGCGGTCATCTCCTTGCTCTTGTGCAGCTCCTGGTAGTGGTGGCTCTCCATGATCTCGGGCCGCTGCTGGCCCAACTGCTTCAGGGACTGGTCGATGTGGGCCGAGGAGTGGTGCACCTCCGTCTGGGGCACGTTGCCCTCGTAGGAGTTCACCTGCGACGTGGAGGTGGTGGTGAAGGTCTGCTTTTTGATGGTCACACGCGACGACTCGGTGTTGTGCTCCTGGGTCATGGTCTGCAGGTCGCTGGAGGCGGGCAGGCCGCTGCCGATGATGTTCAGGAAGGCCACACAGGTGGCCTTTCCCGCCTCGTTCTCGGCCACACAGCTGATCTTGCCGACGGCATCGTGGGTGAGCTTCTGGATGGTCAGCACCTGGCGGTCGCCGCTCGTCGAGACGAGGAAGTTGTGGCCGTGGACGGGCTGGTCGTTGAAGAACCAGTGGACCTTGGGCGTGGGCCTGCCCTTGACAATGCACTCGAACTTGACCACGTCGTCGATGCTGCCCTGCTTGTCGCTGAAGAGCTCCCTGAACTCGGGACAGGCGTGTCGCTCCACGATCTCCACGGAGGACTGGCTGCTGCGGCGGTTCTCGGGGGCATTCACGGACTTTACGATCAGATGCGAGAAGCACTTGGCGTCCCCCGCCTGGTTGGAGACCTTCACCGTGTAGACGCCCTTGTCGTCGACGCTGGCGTTGTTCAGGATCAGCTTGAAGACACCCGACTCGGGGTCACCCGTGGCAGTGACGCGATCGTCCAGCTGCAGCTCCTTGTTGGTCAGATACCACTGGGCGCTCAGCGGCTGGTCGCCGCTGGCCTGCACCTCCAGGACCACCTGTTCGCCCTCATCGGCCAGCACATCGGACAGCAGGCGCTCGAACTTTGGCTGCGCGTCCTTGGGCAGGCTCTGCCTCTCCACCTGGGCCCTCGTGGCCGGCTCGGCCTGCAGGTTCAGCGGCGTGACCTTCAGCTCGCAGCTGCTCGACGTCTCCCCTGCCGAATTGATGGCCACCACCTTGTAGTGGCCGGCGTCCTCCTGGTACACCTCCTGGACGATCAGCGAGCAGCGATCGCCCTGGAACAGCAGCTGGACGTCGGCGGACTCCTTGACGGGCCGCTCGTTGTGGTACCAGATGACCTCTGGCTCTGGTTGACCCACAATCACGCAGTCCAGACGCACGGGCTTGCCCTCGAAAATGGATACATCCTTCAGCGGCAGGTGGACTGCCGGCTTAATGGGCTCTATGTCGCTGGCCATCTCGGAATCGGACGTTTCGTTGGGGAGGCGACCCTTGACAATGACGTTGCAGCTAGTGTATGCCTCTCCGGCTAGATTCTTGGCGCTCAGAACGTACGATCCGGCGTCGTTGGGATAAGCTTGGGGGATTATCAGCGTTACGCGGCCGTATTCATACTGAAAGTACAGAGTAAAAGTCATTGGAAAACTCATCAGAAAACGATGGCAAGACATGGCATTCATTCAGTATTCACCACACCACACCCGAACCGATCCCAGCCGATCCGAGCAGATCCGAGCCGACCCGAGCCTATCAGAACCGAGACGATCGGAGGCTAATGCTTTCATTTTTGTTCTAGTTTTTGTTTCATTTGTTTTTTGGTTTTTCTTTCTTTTATTTCCTTCTTTTTTTTTGCAATTGAATGTTTCTTCTTTTTTACACAAATTTTCAATCTTATTTATTTGAGTTTTTGTTGTTGTTGTAGTTTTGTGTGTGCGGATGTGGGCACAGCAATTGCGATCGCCGATCTCTGGGGCGCATCCGGCGGAGGCCCAAGAAGAGGCTTTTGTTTTGTTTATTTGCTGCTCTTTGTTTTGCTGGCCCCAAATTGCAGGAAGCCCCCCCGAGCACAGGTGTTCAATGGGAGAGAGCGAACAAAGCGATCAGCGATTTTCAATTACGAAAATGGTTTTAAACCAGTGATTGAAACCACAGTGAGATCATGTTTGTGGAATATAAAGAGCATAAAACCGAATGACAGAATGCCAATTAAAAAGTGCGGCCAATGAAGTCATTTCTGAATGTTTTTTTGCCAATTTTATTCGCCGAATACTCGTCTATACATATGTATGTATGTATCTATATCTTTTGCAAATTTGTATATACAATGTTGGCGCCCACAATAAACAAATTGCCTGACGCGCGATATCCCGGGTTTGGCGGGACGGGGGAGGGGGAGGGGGATGGACTGACTGTGACTGCCACACTGTGGTGAATTGAATTTGCCACGTTGCACGGCTCGTTGCAGACTCTGCGACGAGTGGTAGCTGCCAAAAAAGTTGCAGCTATTAGATATTAGATATTATATGGCCGCTATATGTTCTCTAAATTGCAACGAAAGATAAAGTGCGTTGGCGTATTTTCAGAAATGTTTGCCTTGAATTTACTCTCTCTACACAGTGTGTGTGTTTGCAACCCAAAATGATGACCAGTGACAGACCCAGAGGATGTTGTCGATTGTGTACTAGATCATCAGCCAAGGGAGCGCCCCGTCTGATGCGTCTACGCATTCATCCGCCACTGACGTCAGTCCGTTCTCGATCCCCATCCGAGCAACTAAAACATGATGATATTTTCTTTTCCAAATTTTGGAAAACGCCCACAGAACCACAAATTATAGAATTATTCCGATATTCTCTGGTCTCTTTTTGCTTTCCAGCCAAAATTTGTGTACAGTATATACCGCGTATATAGTATTGTGTATATGTATGTCTATGGCACTGTCTATATGGAAATCGCCAGACAGTTGTCGAGGGGGGCGGCATGGCGATGGGGGGGTGGAGGGGGGAGGGTTTGTACTTGGTGGCATTTTATTTTATTTTACTTGGAATTTTTGTTTACCCTTTGCTTTGCTGGGGATCTTGCATTGTTGATCGGAAGTTCTGGGGCGGGGAAATGGATCGGAAAGAGAGTATTCCATGGGCCGAAAATAGGTCAACATTTTTCGAAAATTCAACTGGAAGACTTCTCGAAACTAGTATTTTTAGGGGACCACGACTCTGCTATCGTTCTTGTATTATGCCAGTAGATGTCATTCTAATTCAGTATTTAGTTTTGGTAGTATTTTTCTGGTATTTTCTAATGTATATTGAATATTTTCTTGATTTTATTCCTAATATTTTTCTTGTTCATTTTGACTAGTATTACGATATGTGTTTCTACTATTTTAGTATTCATTTTGTGGTATATTTTGATTGTATTTTTCTGGTTTTTGTCTCGATTTGTTAAATTTGATATATTTTTTGTTATTTTATTTTTCTGGTATTTTTTGGTATTTTTGGTATTTTCTGGTATTTTTAGTATTTTTTTTTTAGTATATTCCTGTTATTTCTTTGATCATCAAGGACCTCCTATTGAAGCATTTTAAAAATCTTTAAAATTTTCGTTTGGTTTTAGTTTGAATCGAAAAATATCATAGATGGTCAATCTATCATTTCTCTTCCCCCATCATTAGAATTACTATTAGGATTTTTCTCTTTAGAGTATCTCCGTATTCTGTGTGCCAAAAAGAACAAATCTTTCTTCTTAAATCCACACAAAATGTTTCAATTTTTTAAGAACAAAAGATGGAATTCCGAAGAAAGTACCGTGCAAAATACAAAGGAAAATTCCAATAAATCCCAACAGATGAGTTTTTTCAAAAGATTTTCTATCTACAGATAAATATATTTTGGCAAAATCGAGTATTTTGAATGGGATTTTTGACCCCACGAAATGTGGTGGAAGTGAAAACTCACCTTTGCATCGCGTGGCTGGAACGGCTTGCCGTTGTGCACCCAGCAGATGTCCGGTCGGGGTATGCCACTTACGACGGCCTCCAGCTTGATCTTTTGGCCCACACGGGCCATGGCATTCGACAGCGGAACCTTGAAGCTGGGTAGTTCTGTGGGCTCCAAAGCTGTGGCGAAATAGAGCATACTTTTAGGAGATCGATCCATGGGGTGATGGTTTGCAGTTTTGCACTTACGTTCCACAATCAGGCTGGCGGAACAGTGCTCGATGCCCGCCGGATTGGAGGCGCTGCAGGTGTACACCGCGTCGTCCTCGAGGAAGACCTCCTCGAAGCGGAGCGTGGCCTCGCCGTTGTTGTAGCTGATGACGTAGTCCGGCGAGTCGTCGATGCACTTGTCGTTCTTGAACCACTGCACCGTGGGCAGGGGCACCCCCGCGACGATGCAGCCGAACTGGAAGGAGCTGCCCTCGGTGGCCTTGCCGCTCTCGAGGAACCGCAGGATGCGGGGCGGCACCAGCTGCACCTCTGCGGCATTCTCGCGCACCGCCAGCGTGGCATTGGTGTCGCAGGTGCCCACCAGGTTGGAGGCGCGGCAGCTGAAGCGCGCCGAGTCGGCGGCGAAGGTCTCCTCGATCACCAGGCGACAGATGCCCTTGTCGAGGCTGGTCTTGTAGTCGGCGTGGCTCAGGATGCTGATGCCGTCCTTGAACCACTCGACGGCGGGCTCTGGGGTGCCGGTGACCTCGCACTCGAACACGAATCGGTCGCCCTCGCGGGTCACGGCGTCCTTGAGGGGGCGCACGAACAGCGGCGAGGCGTAGCGCAGCTCCGTGAAGATGGAGTTCACCTGGATGTCCTTGCGGATGTTCTCGGTGACGATGCGCTGCTGGTCCACCTGGTCGCGCAGTGTCTGCAGGCGCGTGATCTCCTCGCGCTGGATGCGGGCCTCCTCCTCGCGCTTGGCCCGCGACTCGTCCTCGCGCCTGATTCGGATCTCCTCCTCGCGCTTGCTGTGCAGACGGGCCTCCTCCTCGCGCTTGGCAATCTCGCGCAGCGTTTGAATGCGCATCTCCTCCTCGCGGGCCGCCTGTGCCCGGGCCAGTTGCTCCCGGGCGGCCTGCTCCCGCACGGCCTTCAGCCGGGACTCCTCCTCGCGAACGGCCTGCTCGCGCAGCGCCAGCTCCCGGGCCGCCAGCTCCCTCTGGGCCTGCTCGATGGCCGCCTGCTGGCGCTGGCTCTCCAGACGGGCCTGCTCCTCCCTGGCCGCGCGCTCCCTGGCCTCTGCCTCGCGCATGGCCTTCTCCCGTTCCGCCTGATCGCGCGAGTCGCGCTCCCTCTGCTCCCGCTGTCGCTGCTCCTGGTTCAGGCGCTCCTGCACAATGTTGATGTCCATCTTTAGCTTGATGAAGGACTGGAAGATGTTCATCACGTCGTTGTACAGCGCCGACACCTTGCTCATGTCGTGGGCGCACTGCGAGGCACTGTCCAGCTTCGAGCGCAGTCCCGGCTCCCGACTGGTGACATAGTTCTCGATGTCGTTGACGAGGTTGGCCGCCTCCACAGAGTCGCGCAGATACGGGACCTTGTTGGAGACGCTGCTGTAGAAATAGCTGATCTCCCGATATTCGGCATCGATCTGAAGGAATCCTCGGATTAGAATGGGTCTGGGGGGGAGTTACTTGGCGCTGGCGTTACCTTTTCGACAACCTCGAAGAACTCTGTGGCCTGGTTGAGGCTCTTTCGTTTCTGCTTCACCTGATCCTTGAAGCCCTGCCACTTGTCGTTGAGCTTACGGAGCTCCTCCTTGACGTACTGTTCGCTTTCGGGATTCGTGATCAGCAGCTGCTGGATCGTCGTATCTGTGAACTTTTCGATGCGTTTCTCGAGCAGCTAAATGGAGGGAAAAGCATGGAAAATATGCTCAAAAGGCGAGTAAATGCGGGCAAGCGTCTGGGGGGGCACAAGAAGAGGGGGGGGGGGGGGGGGGGGGGGGGGGGAAGTGCAGCCAAGCAGTGGATCTCCATCTAAAAGTATCTTTCCCTCAAATGCCAAAAAGCAGAAAGTGCAATAGAAACGTGCCAGCATTCGAAATGTTGTGTGTATCTGTATCTGTATCTATGTCTGTATCTGTATCTCTCGTTATGCAAAGATGTATTTCAAAAGTTTTTAATTACAAACTAACGACAGCTGCCGCTGTCTATCTCTAAGGCATCCCCCATTCCCCCATGCCCCATGCCCCATGCCCCAGGCCCATCCGCTGACAGCTACAACATTTTCAAAGTTGCGATGCGCCCGAGAGAGTTAAAAAAAAAATGTCATTTGGAAATTTGATGAATGTTTTTTTTTGGGTGTTCAGAACTCTGTTTTGCTCATGCAGAGGGGGCAGCGACGGCGGCGGCGGGGGGGTAGATATATGCATATATCTATTCTACAAGTATCTATCTATCTATCTATCTATCTATCTTTCCATCTACCTCGAGAGTGTGGGCTGTTTGGCCC
This sequence comes from Drosophila pseudoobscura, assembly GCF_009870125.1. Lineage (NCBI taxonomy): Eukaryota > Metazoa > Arthropoda > Insecta > Diptera > Drosophilidae > Drosophila > Drosophila pseudoobscura. The sequence goes on from NC_046683.1 coordinate 54,767,658, forward strand.
CAGCGTTGCTGATGGCGAGTCGATTTCAATTGCTTGGGCATTGAACACTACAGAAAATGGATCATTAAATCATGAAATAACCAAGGAGATCTGCTCTCTGTTTTGCTTTTGTTTTTCTCTTCAGTGTAGTCTATAAACATAACCCACCTCAACACTTTGGATCTTCCACTTCTACTCAGGGGGGGTTCACTCACCTCAATGGTACGTTCAAAATACTCAAATGCCAGCGATGTGGTCTTGGCCGCCGCCAGACTATCGACACTCTGGCCATTGATGTCGTGCAGCTGCTTGCTGACGCTGTCCAGACTCCGATCGATGTCCTCCAGATCGTTGCGGAACTGCTCGATCTTCTCGAGCCGCTCGAGCGACGACATTCTGGCACTGCACTGCGTCTCGAAGTGAATGCGCAGAATCTCCAACAACTTCAGAATGCGATCGGTGTCGATTTCGCGTGCCCCCGGCGGCTCCAGCACGCGCACCCGATCGATCAGCAGTTCGGATTGTGTGATTAACGATCTAAATTTATCCATGCAATGATCGCGGAATCTCTCGTGCTCTGCAATGCTGCGCTCCACACTGCCCGTGGATGGGGATGGAGAGGGGTGCTGCCTCGCGAAATACTCATCGATCTCGTTCCGCAGCTGGGCAATGTTCTCCAGGAAGAGCAGCACGCTCTCGATGAGAGTGCGATAGTCGTACTTGATGCCGTCGAGGCGGGCCTTCAGCATGCGCAGATTGTTGATCACCTGCTCGATTTTGGCCAGCGACTGCTGGTCCTTGGTCTGGATGCTCAGGGTGGTCTGAATGCGGTGCTGGATCTCGTCCTGGGCCCGCTCAATGTCCTGCCCGACGAAGCTCAGCTTCTCCCGTATGCCCGACAGCAGCTGCTTCGTGTCCATCGACGGGGAACCGAAGACGGGATACAATTGGGTGTCCACCTGGGTGCTCTTGGCAACCGTCTGGGAAAAGAGAGTTTGATTCAGGGCAGGGGCCAGCGCCTCCTCTACTTACCTCCTCGTTGTCGCTCATGACTTTCTCTAGCAGATATTCAACTTCTCGCTTCTCCTGGATGGTCGTTGTCCAATTCTCCAAACTGCTCGTCACGTCGCACTGCCGCTTACTGAAACCGTTCAGCGTCTCTTCCACTGCCTGCGTCGAGGATTTCGTCTCGAGATATGGATCCACAATCTATGTATGCGTGTGTGTGCGTGTGTGCAGCACCAAAAATAGCATAGACCAAAAAAAAAAAAGAAACAAAATAAATGGAAAAAATTAGTTTTTCCTTATTTTATTTTGGTTCTTCAGCTTCAGCTTCTGCTTCTGCTTCGTCAAGTGTCGCAGTGGTTTTTTTTTTCTTTTTTCGTACAACGGCGCGTGGCACAACGCATCTGCCTTTGGCCAGGGTCTGGTGCGTTCTGGCCACAACACCACACCACATCCACATCCACATCCAAATCCGAGGAGAGTCCAGGCCATGCCAGAGACCAGAGACCTGAGACAGACCTATCTATAGCCCTCGCAGCGCGCAAATTGCTTTGCTTTTATTTATGGACTCAACTCGAGAGGAAAACTCGAACCAGAAACAGAAACAGAAACAGAAGGAAGGAAAACTCGAAATACAGCCACCAGCCGAAGCAGAAGCAGCAGCGAAATTTTCTAATTTCAAAATTTTCTTTTGCGGCTGTTGGCTCTCTTTCGTTTTCTTCCCGGTTTCATGTACTACTCGAAACGCACATATGGGGGGGGGGGGGCTATGGATGGGGCCAAATGACGACGTTGTCGTTTCGAATAGATGTTTATGGCCAACCAAATCATATTGTTGATAATTTATGGGCCACCAAAAGCCAAAGGATGCCATCTCTGGCATGGAAATTGAAGTTCGAATACTCTTTCGGAGATCTAAAGCACCTTTGAAGATGAGAACTCTATCGGGCATTGATAGAGGCTTAAACTGAAGCTAGTTTTCATTGGAATCGATGTGGGGTTGCGCTGGAGCTTGACTTCTGTGGATCTCTGCACTGCATTTGTAAGTTCTCTTCAAAGGGAAGGCAGGGCGGAAGACTTTTTCGCTGATCTAATGCATCTTTGGAGTCGGAAAAGCGTTCGGAAAGACCTCTTCAATTTTAATACTCATTTAGTGCAGAGATTGATGCCTCTTTAGGCTGTCAATCTATAGCCAATTTTCATGAAAATGTTTGTGGGATTTCTATTCTAGATCATGGAGATCTCCGCAATGGATTTCCTTGGAAATCTTTCTTGGAATACTCATTTTGAAGATGTTGTGGATCTGGAGCTCAAAATCTGCGGATCTCTGCACTGAATTGACAGCTTTATTCAGTAAAAGTGGGAGCTAGGAGAGGAATACCCTATAGAAGATACTCTTTTTATTAGAGCTAAGATTGCGAGGCTCTAAAATGATATCTGAAACCGATTTGCAGCTTCTTTTGAAAGGAGTTAAAGTGGAGAGTACTCCAGGGCACTACGAAAGTCCCCTGGCTTCAATAAATAGGGCTTTCAGATGTTACGAAGCCACAACTTGGAAGATATGAGAGCTCCGTAAGCCCTGAATTCGTTAGAATTCCTTAATACAAACTTCCCGCTGCTGACGCCACTGCCTCGCGTCCTCTCTCTCTCCCTCTACCTCTCCCTTTTACAGAGTAGCTTGGCAGGGTTTGGCGTTTTCTCTCACTCTCCCACTTTGCCACTAGCTCTATCCTTTTCTATTCCATAAATGGTGTTTATAGTGGATCTACAGATATTTCCAATTTAAGGCTGAAGATGGGTTATCCATTCACTCTTTCTACACCTCAGATGCAGTTCCACTCGAAGCCCTGGCCATAGCCAGCGTACCCCTCTTCTGGGCAGATACTTTTGTGCCGACACAGCTATTGTACTCCCCTAGTCTATGTGCAGATGGTTTATGCTTTTCAGAGCAGCATTAGACAGCGGTGGCAGCGTGCAAATGTGGCAGCTGTCAGCGGCTCGAAGGCGGAGCATGGCAGAGATGCGGGCGGCAAGCGGGACATGCAAAAAAGGGGCAAAGCTTTCAGAGAATTCCAAAGAAACGACTTGGTCTTAAAAGTAAAAGATTCTCCCTCCCTGGGGCCCGCGGGGATACCGACTTTCAAGTTGATGAATCGCTGTCCGCGGGACTTGAGCTCGCCGAAGGCCAGGATAATGTTGGACCACGTGGCCTGGAGGAACTGCAGCTTGTGCTCGTCGGGCGTCTGCTGGAGCTGGCGCTGCAGGTGGTCCAGCTGACTAGAGAGCTCGTTGGCCTGCTCGAAGAACTCGATCAGCAGGGAGACGTAGTCGACGCGCTTCAGCACCAGATCCTTGAGCTCGATCCAGTGCTTGTGCAGGGACTCGGCCTTCGAGTCGACATCGTAGCGCTGCTGAGGGCTCAGCGACTCCAAGTGGACTTTGATGCTCTCGAGGAGTAGGTTGATGAGTTCTCCCTTGATCTGGGTGGGGGAAACGAAAAAGGAAAGAGGGTTCGTTTGAGTTAGAGTCTTAATGGGGTTTCATAGTGTCGCTGGACTCACCTCCAAGTCCTGCATTAGCTCGTGATGCTGCAGGAGGAACTGCTTCGACTGCTGCAGATTCCGGCCCATGTCCACGCTCTGCTGGAGATGCAGCTGGCCGGAGGCCCGCAGCCAGGCCAGGAGCTCGTTGTGCTGGGCGAGGAACTCGGCGAGGGCTCGCTGCACCTTCTGCTGGTCCTCGCTGCTGTGCGCACAGATGCCCTCGATGTAGGCCTTGCGGTTCTCCAGCTCGTCGAGGACCCGCTTGACGCCCTGCGTCTCCGGCTGCGTGCGGCCCACCTCGTCCAAGATGCCGTAGCCGAGTCGCAGCGGCTCCTCGGTGAAGCCTCGCACGTCGCGCTCCACCTTGGAGAACATGGCATAGCTCTCGGGCGAGTTCGGCGGCAGCTTGACGCTCGCCAGCTCCAGCTCCAGCTTCTCCAGGACACTGAGCGTGTGCTCGGCCTTGGCGAAGAACTCCCGCGACTGGTGCAGCCAGTGCTCGCGCTGATCCACCAGATCCAGGTGCTCGGTGCAGCCGCTGAGGACGGCATAGGCCCGGGCACAGGCCTCGTCCCCCGCAAAGAGACCCGCCGACTGGACCTTCTCCTTGGCGCGGGTGATCTTCAGCGCCCGATCGCGAAGGAGCAGCGCCTGCTGCTTCCACTCCCTGTACCGGGCGAGCATCTCGTTGGCCGTGTGCTCGCACTCCCCGAGGCTGTACATGGTGTTGAGGTCCATCCTGGCCTTCTGCAGGGCCGCCTCCAGGTCGATCAGCTCTCGTCCGAGCAGCCCCAGGGCCAGGCACTGCTCCATCTGGGTCTTGCGCGTCTGCCAGGCGACCTCCAGGTCGTTCCTGCGGTCGTGCAGCGCCTCCAGCCACTGCTGCACCTGGTGGACGGCCCGTGTGGCGTCCCGCTTGATGTGCTCGGGCCGCGTGTCCAGGGTCTCCAGCTTCTCGAGCTCCTCCAGCTGCGAGAGCAGCTCGTTGCCGTCCTTGAGGGCGGCCATCACGCCCGTGAGCATGTCGATCCTCAGCTGCTTGAATCTGTTGAGGAACTCCTGCACATGCGGCACGTCCATCGGCTGGGTCGCCGGGGTCTCGCTGCAGGCCATCTCCAGCTGGTCCATGCGCCTGAAGCACTGCGTCATTTTGTCGTGGAACTGTGTGCAGAGCAGCAGAATGTGCTGCCGGTCCTGCAGCAGGTTCAGGATGTCCTGCCAGATGACGTTCAAGGTGTCGGCCATGGCGTTGACCAGCTCCGAGCTGATCCTCTTGCTGGCCAGCAGCTTGTCGGCCTTCTGCACGAATTCGTCCATCGGTCCGGGCAGGCTCTAGAGGGCGGGGTGTCAGAGGGGCTTTAGACGGGGGCTCTCTCGAAGCTGGATCTCTGGCTTACCTGCAGATTTCGCAGGGTATCATCGTGCTCCCGCTGCATGCGCACGGACTCTTCGAGATTCTCGCCCAGCGCCGTGATCTTTGGCTCCAGCTCGACGACTTTGATGTAGATCTTCTCGGGACTCTGCAAAAGATTATCGAAGATGAAACGATGAAACGATGAAGAAAGTTTTCTCCCACAAGTTTGCTCAAGGAATTCTTCTGTTCGCCCTGTTTTCGAGTCACGTTCCTGGGCTCCCAGCCAGTGGCAGCCACACTCGTGTGTCTGCATTTCTCATTCATGAAAACTTGTCGCCAAAAACCTGCTCAAGAGCAAAACGACAATGCTGCACAGAGCAGCTTCTAATTTTGGATAGGCACCACCGCCGCCAGAAGCAGCCGCAGCGGCAAGAGCACCACTTGTGGCAGCCACAGCCGCAGCAGCAGCTCCACTCTTCTCTGTTCTGTTTGATTGCAATGAAGGTCAACACTGGCTGTTTATGGTAATGGCATCCGTTAGGTTTTCCTGTTGGGATGAGCATGTGTCGATACATGGAACAGAACCGAACAGAGCGCTGCTGTGTATGTGGAAAGTGCCACATGCCACAGAAGATACACAGAGGAGAACTGGCTGGCTTTTGGGGGAGGGGGTGGGCTCTTGCGTGGGCGATTAACCATTTATTTTGTGACTCTTTGGGCCATTCGATTTAACGATCTAATGACCGACAATCAATCAATTTACAAAACCATTTAATAGCCATACGATTAAACTAAATGTGGTGCCCCGTTTCGATCCGTTTCGATCCGTTCCGATCGCAGATCATTCGACGGAGTCACTGACTCAATGCTACGTGAGTGAGTTTTCAATATGCAAAATGATAATTATCATAGACTTTGAATAAATTAAAGCCAAAAGCGGGGCCGGGACGGCCTAGCGGGACGGGCAACGTCTAACTGAAATATGAACCATAAATGGTATGACATCACTATATAGTAAACAGCCCCCCACCTCCCGCCCCACGCCGGGCCATAACGAGACGACGTACTTTTATGCATCACTCGTAAAGCATTATGCATATGGCCAGGCGCCCCCCCTCCCCCCCTTCCCCTCCCCCAACTCCTGCATCTGCATCTGAATCGTATTTCAAGTGTTTTTTCGTCTTTTTGCACGCACCGAGCCGTTAAGACTGCATTTTGAAGACATTTCGTCGGCCAAGGCGCATGTGCGGCACTTGTGCAATCCCCAAAGTACAACCGAGGCGGAAGTAGAAGAGACTTTCGAGGGGACGGGGTGGCATGGCCGATGATATAATGCCTCAAAAGCCCCCCCCCCCCCCCCCCCAGCTCTAACAAACAGTCGATCGAGAGGGAACAAGATCAAGCGGAGGTCCGGGGAGGTCCGTCCATCGTCCACTTTCAGAGGCGCTTAACGCCAAACACGTTTTTGGCTTTTAAATTAATACTTTGTGGCAGCGGATAGAACACGATTTCGATATGAAATTACCTTGGTTCTGGCTCTGTCGAACCTCTCCCCCCCCCTACCCCCTCCCTCTGGCGTTCGTTCTTATCGTTTTGTATGAAATCATTGCGCATTTTTATGGAGCGCCGCCGCTCTTTCATTACGAACCTGCCCGCTCGACCCCCCCCCCCCCCCCAAACCATTGGCCACGTAATCCCCGGACTGCCAGCCCGATCCGATCGTTGATTTAATTGGGGAATAGCCATTTTTGTGGAGGCGTTGGCTTGATTTTGCAGGATTTATATGCCCCGATCGAGGGGCAATCGAAAAGTGTGGGCTCCAGATCCTTCTGTATGGGAAACTATTTAATTATGGATGGAAACAAGATTAAACTTTCGACTCAGCGATTCAGCATCTACACAAATACCCTCTATGTATGCTTAGAGCCAGTTTCAATGAGAGATTTGTGGCTTCTTTCTTTGAGGCTTTCATTGAAGGAATGACCAAAAATTAAGTTGGTTTTGTCATATTTTGAGTTTGAAAGTTTACCCGAATACCCCTTATGTGTGGTCACAGCCATTCAGCACGTACGGAAATGGCCTCCCAGCTTTTTTATGGGTTTTTTAAACTATTTTTGTAATCCAAGTTTGTATTTGTTGACCAGAAGATCTTTAATCATCGACACTCGAGTCATGGAGCGGTCAAACGTTGCGTGTATTTTGTTTTTGCATTCTCGGGACCGGTCGCCGTCTGCTTGAGAGGAGGATTGGGACTTTTCGATTCTAGTTTTCATGGCATTGATTGGAGGAGAAGCCCTAAAGGTTGATTGACAGTGTGACCCCCACCCATGAAACCCCTGGGTTTTCCCTTCGTTTGTTTTCCTTTCCAAAAATCCCCCTCAAACCTTAATAAATTCCCTGTTAGGCAGAAAAATCGAATTAAATTCGCAATTAATGTGCAATATTCAGAGTTAAGAGTTCATCGACCGAACCCTGACCTAATATTTGCATACATTTTGTGTGAAAATGAAATACGTGTTCATCAAATGAACAACTAAACACACTCAAATGCCGTGTCTGTCCGCCTTGGGGGGGAAAGAGGAGCATTTTTATGGGCAGCTTGTGCTCTCGATTAAAGGTAAAAGCTAATTGAATACATGATTGAATACAAGGCTCATTAAAGTGACATAAATCAAATGTCTGTCTGTCGGTTGATAGGGAAATGTGTACCATAAAAAGTTTATACAAATATCAGGCCAAAAACTAATAAAAGTCCCTACTAACATTGGCTGTGTGCCTCCGATACAGACGGCAAATATACTCATCGTGGCAGCATTAATGTATTGTACAAATACGACAACACGACAACACGAGAATATGCAAATGTATTCGAGTATTTACTTTGGGGGCACTCAATACCCCTCCGCCGCCCCTCTGCCGTCCCTCTGCCACGCTCCGACGCGCCTTCCATTAAAACCCAACTTGATTTTTGTCATAAAACAAAGCACAAAAAGCAACAAACAAATCTAGTGCTCTGATGTTCTATTAACAAAAGGTTAGTGCTGGCTTTTTCGCATCATTCTCAGATCATCAAATCAGCGTCATCATCCATCGCATCGCATGGCTGTCGTGTGTGCCTCGGCGAGTGATGTCAGACTTTTGAGTTCTATAAATACACAATATATCGTTATAAACATAAAACCAGCAACAAATTTGTGTTCAGGTTCGGGCTTTGGGGCTTTCTAGGTCGCACTTTCCCAGGCCTCTCGTACTCTCTCGTACGAGATACGATTATGGGAGGCCGGCCGCCATCGAATGCAATTTAAATTTCAATTTAATTCGCAAAACAGCAACAACAAAAAATGAGAGATAATTTCTATAATTGTTTCTACAAATTGTTGGCCACGACTCTTGCTGCAGCCACCGAAGGAGGAGTCGACTCCGCCGCTGCACAGCGCGACTTTCATTGAACGTTTATCGGCGAATATCAGTTTTCATGTAAACATGCAATATATTTCGCGTCTCTAACTCTACGAAACGTGCCTCCATCGGCGGCACGCCTGCGCCTTCTCCTTCGCCTTCGCCTTCTCCTTTGCCGCCTCCTTTGAGCGGCAATTACAGCAGCTGGCTGTGGCGAAATTTATGCCCCACTGGAGGCAGATCCACCTCCTCCTCGACTCGTTTCCCGTTCGCTTATCAATCAGTGCGTGCCAAACTGTTTTGTCAGTTTTCGCTAAGTAGCAGCTGTGCATTAAAGCCACTAGATAGATACATAGATACAGCCCGGCGCAGCCCGTCGCAGCCCGCCACACATATCCCCCAAGGCATGGCTTTGGTTGGACTCCAGTCGACTCCAATCCGATCAGAGATCCCCATCCAAGGGGCAAAAGAGGAGCCTCCGACTGCGTCTGCGTCTGCGTCTGCGCATAGAATACATTATTTTTTAGCGCTTGAAAATGTTGACATTCCCCACTGGCACCATCGCCAGCTCCAACTCTTGGTTAGGGCTGGAATTTTTCAATTACTGATAAGATTTACAGCCCCATTCACGGGTGACACGACATCAAGAGTGGCTGTTGGATGTGATTTACATTGGAAAAACAGTGACTGAGAGGTGACTGCGCCGCGTCCTCTCGAAGGGAGTTTCTTTGGAATTTTTAAAGATATTTTGAATCAAAGTTTAAAGCAAAAAAAGGTGGGTACACATATTCCCAGGGAAGTAGTGCTTACGACGCCAATTTAGAGAAAGTGTTACTCAAAAAATCACCCTTTCACACATCCCCTAGCTGGGCTCCAGTGATTTGCTGTGGCCGCATATCTGTTGCAAGGGAAAATGGCAAGGCCACGCCCCCGCCTCGTACGTCTCTCGGGGCAAATGGGCCATAAATCACGGTGACAAATCACAGAAAGCAGTGACTTGATTGCAACCCTGTGACGCGGGGTCCTGCCCCGTCTCTGCCCCATGCGAACACGTCTCGGCGGCACTGTGTGTGTCTCCGTTTGTGTTTGTGTTTGTGTTTGTGAGAGGAATGCGCTGGCTTTTCCATGCGTAAATTTATGTGCCTGCCAGGCGTCGTAAACATTTCTTTTAGCCGCCGCACGGCTTTCTCAGCTCTCTCCCTCTCTCTCTCCGTCTCTCTCCATGTCTCTGCGGGAGAGAGAGAACTCTTTCTTTTGGCACTGCGCAGCTGCAGCCGTTTCACCCACGCCAGGCCCAAAGCCATGGCACATAACTCTTGCAAAAAGCGACAGACAGATGGACGGACGGACGGACAGTGCCGTGCATAAGTACACGCTCATATGTCTAAGCAATTTATGAGTGAAAAGCTGTGTGTGCGACTTTTACAAATGAAAATGCCATAAATTCAATTAGAGTTTTTCCATCGCTTGCACATCGCCATCGCCTTTTCTGGGCTTTTCCTCGATTGCAAATCAGAGCAGATCGTCCCCCCTCGAAAAGCAGGTCGCCTGTTGCGCCCCAATTCCTTCACTAAAGCACTCCTGCCTCCTCCTCCTCCTCCTGCCCCTCTTCGGCCCCTTGGATGCGGCTCCAACAAGTCAAATTAGTTTCGCGCATTTCATTCAATTAATGTCTGGCCCATTCCGTGGCACACGCAGGGAAAAATCTATTTATTTAGAGAGCATCACTAAGCAAATATGTAAATCTTCTCCAGGCCTTTGATGTTTTTCTTCTTCTTGGGGTTTTTTTCTCCTTTTAATTGGCTTCAAGGCGGAACCATAAAACGAAACATTTTGTAACCAGGCCAAGAAGAAGGAGACCCAGTCCACCCCCCTCCCCCTCCCCCTCCCTCCGCCCCTGAAAGAAACACTTGTAAATGTTTTCGGTGTTGCATCAACAAACATTGTAATCGAGTGAATTTTTGCGTCAGAGATTGATGTTCCTAAATGGTATTTCTGGTGGTCTTTGGTCATTCCTTGATGGGATTTTTGTTAATCGAAGGGAGGGAGGGGGCGGGGGATTACGTAAATCATGTCCACATGTGGGGTAAGGGATTTTATGTGGATTCTGGTCAAGGCAATAAAGTTTCCAGTCAAACGATTTGCTGACAAGGAAATTCACTGAAGAAACGGAAGGAATGGATGGAATGTGGCGTGGTATTTCTCATACTTTGTCCGCTTCAATGGGATCTTTCCACACATTTGCAATTATCTGAAAACATCTCAATTATCTTGCAACATTTTGTAGAACTTGTGGGGCATACACACAGACATCTTCCTGTGGCCACAGTGAAAGCTGCTTTGGCGGAACGACAACACTCCCTCAACCATCCATCACTCCATCACTCATGGGCTCGCGATTGGAAATCGTGTGAGAGCTTTCACTATTCCGCCATGGATCGCAGAATGGGGCTGGGATTCCACTCTGACTATACGATATCTCAATTATCAGAGCATTTTGCAGGTGCCGAAGAGGAGGTCCCCTCCTTTGCCGTGGGAGGGGCTCTCTTCCGCGCCAGGATCTCAACTTTGAAAGATTCTCTCATATTTTCCACACCACTTAACATTCAAAATGTTGCGAGTAATATCTCAACTTTAGTTTGGGAGTTGGTCAAAGAAAACCAAGCCGAAAGTTTGATATTATTCTCTGTATAATAGACCCCCACCCCTGCCCCCCTGCCCCCACCGAAAAGGAAGCAAACTTTTGACATATTTGCATAGTTTTAAGCGAGAACTTTCGGGGTGTTTGAGTAGGGAGCGAGTAGTTCCTTTAATCTTATGCAGCGCAGCAGCATAGCATCAATTTTCAACGGGAAAACGAACGGGAGCATCCGGTGGCGGCGGTGGCGCGCTCCCCAGACCCTGCCACATGCCCCACCGCCCACATGGAATTTATAACAATAACAGAAACTGAGCTCATCGAAATATATATTCTTTTCTCATATGTTTCTTTGTATTTCTCTTGTGTTCAACTTTTGTTGGGGGAGGGGGGAGGGGGGCCTGTACATCCATCTGTTTGCTTTGGTTTGCATTTGTTTGTGTGTGTGTGTATTTATTTTGCCCCCCCCCTGCTTTTGTTATTTCTTTTTTCAGTTTCAATTTTTTTCAATTTTCGTTTTTTTTTTTCTTCTGCTAATTTGTTTACCTGAGAGAGAGGGGGAGAGAGAGCGGGAGGGAGAGAGCAAGAGAGTCATCTATTGATCTGTGTGTGGCTCTCGTGATTTTTGCTTTTTTTTCGTTGTTGTTGTTGATTTTTTGGGACTCCGAATAAAACATCCAACAGGTAACGAATAATGTTTATTTGTTTTTTTTTTCGGCCGACAAATCAATGAAAAAATGTTGCCTGGAACGAGCGGAAATTTAGATTTTGATCTAAATTTAGTTTTTTTTTTTTTGGGGTCGCTGAATTTAAATTTTCATGGAAATTGCCGAAAAACGTGTTGAAAGAATGAAAACAAAATGTTTCTGCATAATTTGCAGACGCGTTAGAAAACAACAAAAGCAAACGAGAGATTACAAAATAGTTGTGGCGACCAGAGGATGCCCTGTAATTGGATTTCTAGAGGGCATTTTTGAGGTATTGAAAGGAAAATTTATGAAAATATTTGGTAAATGTTAACCGATCAAGATGAAAGTTGAAGTACAGGTAGATAATAGCATTATATGTGGCTCTATTAAGTATGAGCTCTATAGCTTGCAGCCTTCCAAGTCCTAACTACTCTTTGGCATAGCGAAACCCATCATACCCCTCCACATTCCGTGTACCTAGCACTACAAAAAGTAGCAGAAATAAATTGTAAATCAAATCGAAATGTTTAACACATGGAGCACACTCACGGGCACCACTCGAGAATGGGGCAGACGAGGCATGAATTATGTACAGACTCGCACACATACAATAGTAAATTCTGTATGGGGGGGGGGGGGGGGGGGGGGGAAAGTGGCACAAAGTGTGCAGAGCAGAGCAGCCAGAGATTTCAATGGCCATCGCTGCTTGAATGAACAGAACCGAACCGAAAGACTAGAAGGAGGGAGCGGGAGCTGGAGGGAGCTGAAGGGAGTTGAAGATCTCAAAAGAATAACCCCAAAGAAAAAAAGGCCGTGCTGCCAATAATTATTGAATGGTGGAGTGTTGGCTGTGGGGCATGAAACTTGTAGCGCTTCGCCTCTCCATCCCCCAGAAATGTGCAATATGTTTCTCAATCTCAAGTTCAGGTCGCGCTCAAGTTCGAAACCCCCCGAAAAAAACCAAAAAAAAAACCATCTGTGGGTTGCGGTTGATTTTTGTTTTTTGCCTTTGGATCCCTCCAGACAGGTAGCAGCTGGGCCTAATTGTTGAAAGTATCTCTTCTCTTGGGCAGATACATTTCTTTTTGTCACGTTTACTATGTTTTAGTCGGCCTCTCTTTTTGCCCCGGCTCTCCGGCTCTCCTGCTCTCCTGCTCTCCGGCTCTCCGTCTCTCTGGCTCTCCGGTTCTCCGGTTCTGTGTGATGTCAGACAACCTTGAACCTTTTTAATGTTGTTTTTCAAATATTTATAACTGGCATCCACAAGCCACAACTTTTGCTTTCGTTGCTTTTGCCGTCTGTGTCCGTTTGGGGCCGCTAATTGGCGCGGAAATTGTGCTGCCGCTGCCGCTGCCGCTGACGCTGGGAAGCCGGTTTAAACAATCATCGAACTGTAAACCAGTTTTGGGCATTAGACACCCATGAATTTTTCAGTGTTAAAGTCAAATGTTTGTCTTTGGGGGCCGCAGCCAAGGGCGGGGTGGCGGGGGGTCTAATGTGGAGCATTCCAGGCCTAATTATATATAATTTTCAATTAAATGATTGAATGATTGAGAACTTTTGATTTGACATCCATTCCGGTTGTAGTTTTCACTGAGAAATTATGTTTTTGTTTGCCTGATAAGATAATTGATTGACAGATGGATGCCGATAGCTGATAGGCAGCAAATGGATGTTTTTGGGTTGAATTTGGGCATCAAATAATGCATTTTTATGGCAGGAGCTTCAGGGCGAATAAAGTGATTTTTATGGCTGAAAATATATCAGTATTCACAGGACTCTTAGTTCCAGTGGATCCTTTACGACCAGCAGCTTATTGTTATTCGAAATATAAACTCCTTTGCCTTCTGAGCCTTTGACTATCGCGAAACCAAATCGTACGAGTATCTCTGGCAGTCAATAGTTCATCTAGACTTGAAATTTATGCTCCATCTTTTGAGTTTTCGCTGGGGAAGCGGGAAGGGGAAACCCCTCGAGCCTAAATCTATGTAGATGTCCTCTCGGATCTGCAAAAACACTTGAAGAGCCGAGCTTTCTCTCTATCTCAATCTCTTTGCCGGAACACTGAAGCCTCTGCTGCAAACACCTCTTCCATATCTAGATATATGTATCTCTATATTCCCCATTTCTTGGTCTCCTTTCTGTGTGTGTGTCTGTGTGTGTGTGTTTCTGTAAGTACAACTCACTTGTAAGAGCGCTATCACCAGCTGGATGGGTCCGCAGCGGACGACAACGGTGCCGATGGTTGTGGCACGCAGCGAGGGGGCGGCGGCGGTGGTGGCGGCAGCGGTGGCGGCGGTGGTGCCCGTGGACAGGGCCTGGCTTGGAGTTGGCGATGATGATGACATTGTTGCTGAATAATTGAAGGCGTCTAGCTGCGACGGGGACGGATGGGACTGCTGTGACTGCTGTGATAGCTGTGACTGGAGCTGTAGCTGTGGATGTGGATGTGGCTGTGGATGTGACTGCGACTGGATCTGGCGACTCGAGGAGGCAGCCGAATAGAGCGAAGACATCGATGAGTCTAGGGTTTGGCGGCGTTCCATGGCGGCTAACTGTTTTTAGCGGTGGTGGAGGCGGCTGGCGGTAGGTGAGATGGGGCCTTCGTCTTCGTTTGGGGCTGGGACTGGGGCTGGGGCTGGGGCTGGGGACCGGGATTCCTCTTGTTGTCGGCTTAGCGGCTACGTGTAGTTCTTTTTTTTTTTTTTGTTTTTTGTGTGTGGGCGTTTATAATCTTTCTCGTTTAGGTTGCTTCTTTCTTTTTTGTTTTTGTGTCGATTCGGTTTCTCTCTCTCTTTCTCTAGTTTATTTTTTATTGTTTTAGCTTGTTGTACATTTTGAACTCTACACGGAACACGACAGACACGGGCGACAGAGACAGAGACAGAAAGTGAGAGAGAGATAGATATAGAGGAGACGCGTTTTGTTGGGGGGTTTTGTTTTTGCTTTTGTGGGTTAGTTATGGGGTTTCGTTCGAGGGGGGCGTGGGGGTGCTGGTCGTTCGATCGTTATAGCTGTGGCTGTTCTTTCTTCGTTTCCTCGATTTGCGTTCCTCTTTCGTTGCGAGCGCTATCAACGCCGGCGATCGTCTGTTCTACGGGTTCTACGGGTTATACGGCTCTACAGATCGGTACTCGCATAAAATTTGAAAAAAAAAATAAAATAACCATACGAAATGCGAATGCGAAATGACTTCATGCTTTTGCTCTGCTCTGCTCTACACTCTTTCTTTTGAGATCTCTCGGTTTTGTCTGTTTATTATTGTACAGGCAGCACAACAATTGCTATATACTATATATGTGGATACGATCCACTATATAGCGAGAGATATTTGCATATTGAGCCTTTGATGCGTGTGCACAACGCAGTCTCTCTCGCTCTCTCGCCCTCTCTCCTCTCCCATTGATGACAATGCTCGATTTGTGCTTATTTTTAAACACGAAAACTATTGAGTAATTTTCTGTGTGGCGAATCCCAAAACTGTTGTTCTAGCCTAGATACGATTCCTCGCGAGATATTCGCACACGGATGTGCGTCAAAAGAAAAAGATACATTCCCAATCCGATTGATGGATGTGCCCATCACAGATCTCATAGTCGTACCTTTCCATCTTCTAGATTGATATGGGTTTTTGGGTATATTTTTGACTATATAACGTATACGCCATGGAGGAGGCCCGTGACTGTGCCCCTGCCTGTGGCTGCAGCCAGCTGCCGCTGCCGCTGACGCCTCGATTAGGTAATTTTTGGTTTTCTCTCAATTTTTAATAGCCGCCTGGCTCTGGGCGTAATGTAAACTATTTTAATTGTACTTTTCCTCAATCTATAAATAAAACAAGATCCAACAGAATTTTCTTCTATTTTTTTCTTCTTTTTTTGGTTGTTTGGGAGCCAACTCTGAAACACTAACAATTTGTTGGGAATATGCCTATTTTGTTGTCCAAAAGAAACATTTTATGGAGCGTGCAGCAGAGAACAGATCTTTCAGATCTTTCAGTGCCCAAAAGAAATGCGGCCCATGACTCAATGTTTCGCCTGAGTTCCCCCGAAGCTTTGAAGGGAATTCGAGCACAAATCTTGCCATCTTCGAAAACAGCTAATGACTCAAAATCACGCAGTGAGATCTGATTTTTAGGCCAAGCATATATTTGTTTGGCTTTTCAGCAAATGCTTTTGCAAATGTTTCAAAATATTCATTTCTCTGGCGGTTTTCTATTTTTCGTATATTATTTGTTTGGGCTTTGAGGGTCGTCCACCAACTAGATTTCTGACAGAAACAACAATAAATTTAGAACAAAATTTGTGGCTTTCGGGCAACAAAAACAACACACAAAAAAAACAACAACAAAAAAATGCAAAAAAAAAAGAAAAACTAGCGCCAAGAATTTTGAATGGCAATAAACGCGCACATATTCTCGCGTGAATTATGGCTTATTAAAGGTTTTGTTTTTTCCCTCGCAAAGCTCTCGTTGTGTTTTTTTTTTGGTGTGTGTTTTTAATTTAATTTACATAGATATGTTGTTAGATTCGCAACGTTGGGAGGATGTGATCACACCGGGAGTGGCGCGAGAGAAGAGCAAAACGCGCGCGTGCCGCCTGCCGAACAACCGAACGACGCGAACTTCGGACCAAGTCTGACCGTTGGATCGCGAAGACACCGTCTGCAGCCGCCTAGCGGCAGCGGAGAGAGCGCCAGAAGCAGATGGAGATGGAGAGCGCAGCAGCAGCGGCAACCGATTCGCTCATTTGCAATCTGCGCGCTCTCTCTCGCTCGCTGTCGCTTGCTCTCTGGGCGCTCGCTAAGCTCAGTTTATGGGAAAAAAAGCCGGCTCGGGTCTTGGGTGCTCGGCAGAGAGGGCGCAAGAGATCGGGGGCCAGGCGACATAAATAAACAAGTGCTCTTGGCATTCGGTGCGTCGTTAATTCATGATTTCAATTTTTAATGCCCTGCGCCCGGCTTTTCAGCAATTACAATACCAACATAAAAGGTGGCGAGAGGGAGAACGATGCATGGAGAGCGACAGAGAGGGAGTCTCACTTTTGGTACCCTGTAGGGCTGCTTGTAGCGATGCTTTGCTGTGGAGTCGTGTATACCCTTCAATGTAGTGGATACCAGGCAACTGCAATGTGCTCAAGTGCCGCTTTGGGTACTTTAATAATATAGCAAAACAGAAGAGAAGAGAAGAGAAAAGATGAGACGAGACAAGACGAGCGAAAAAGGAACGCAACAACCGGACTGCAACGCGTCATAATATACGATAGAAAGGGGGGGGGGTGGGGGGAGGCAGGGAACGGCCCTGAAATTACCGACCGTTCGACCATTCGACCGCCCGCATTCTGAGAAACACAGCCCTTCTATACGCCCCGCCCCCCGCCCTCTCCGAACTGCTACTCTTTCCCTATGATTTCCCCCCCCCTCCCACTCTCTGCACCACTTTATTGAAGTATTTTCCGCTAGTCGAGAGCATCTCAAAATGCGTGTGGCGGCTAGGGGGAGCCCTCAAGCCGGACTTTAGATTCGACTTTCAGCTTCGTGCCACACGTTGCATGCTGCACAGCTGCAGCAATCATTGATTCTTTCGCCAGCTGCCCCATTATGAAATTCGTCTTTCTTTCCCTCACGAAATCCGGACAAATTGTGTGAAGATTATCTCAAAGATACGAGTATCTTTCACTTTTTGTAGATGGTTTCGCTTGTAGGTGATTTCTGTCGATCTTTTGCTTAAGTAGATTTCTTTCACTCCCAAACAACACACAACATGCTGGATAATTTTATTTATTTCTTTTTAATTGAAATTAATGAGGCACTTGAGGCAGTCACAGTGCCACAGTGCCACAGCGCCACTCCCCCATCCAGAATGGAAACGTAGCCCCCCCCTCCCAACCAGATTGTTTCGATTCGTAACCCCTTCTGACAGCTGACTGCTGCTCTGAAGCCCTCTTGACAGCTCACATTTCACATAATTGAAATCACTTGGGGGACAGACCACCGACCCCCTTAAATGCTTCGAGGGCGCTGGGGAAGGGCCACCCACTGAGAAAGAGTTCTCTAATGATGGGGGTTAAAAATAGTACCAGAGAGCGCCTAAGGGTTTAATGGAGATCACTATTTTTCTTAGAGCAGCCTACAAGTATGCAATACTTTTTTCGCAGAGAAGTTTTCCCAACCAAACCCCGGCGAGGCATCTTGAATACAAAAATCATAGCATACTTTTAGGCAGTAAATATTTCCCACATTACTTACTTGAAAAAACAAGTTAAAAATTACTTAAAAACTTTGAAAATTAGCTGAAATTTTAGAAAAATATATTAATCACAAACATTCCAAATGATTAGTTTTATTTTTGTGTGTGTTGTTTTTGTTTTTGGGTAAAAACATTCGTCAAATATTCATATTAATTGCACTATATTTGTTGTGACTAAATTGGAAAAAAAAAATTATAAATAAAAATACAAAAAAATAATAATCATAAATAAATATATTGTGTATCGATAAATTATGTAATTAATGGCAAAATTTTGACTTCCTGGAGAGGAGCTGTCATCCAGCGTTCGTTTCGAACTAATTTTCCATCTAATCATCGCTGAAGCGTTTTGGAATTCTCTAATTTTGCAAAAGCCTTAAACTAAATTTCAACTAAAATATTAATAAAAAAAAACCACATGGAACAAAAGGAAAACTCATGCAAAGGCAACGTGAAAAACAAACACAAAGAAAAGGGAAAACGCATTTTAGCTCATGAGCAAAAATAAATTTAGAGAGAGAGAGGGAGAGAAAATTCATCAAAAAGAAGAGACGCCAACTAATTTTTCTAATAATTAATGGCAAGCATTTTCTGGGCAGCAAATGACGCGTAAAAATTGGTGGCACAGACAGACCTCTGCGGGGCGGGGGGAAGGGTGACTGCGGAGGATCAGAGGAACCCCTTGATCGTTTGTTTCGTTATGTTCTCGTAGTATTTACTGCGCCGCCAGGAGGCTGGCGGCTTCGGTTCGTTGGGGTTAGTGGAATCTGGATCGAAAGCAGAGGCAGCGGCAGAGGCAGAGGCAGCGGCAGCGGAGGAGGACGCACACCTCGTGGCACTCACCTCCGGTGTGTGGGCAGTGGAGGAGCGTGGACCCAGCTCTGTGGTGATGCCGGTGGCCAGGCTGAAGCCCTCCATTTCGCTGTCCGACTCGATGGCCTGGGGCAGAGGCAGCGGCAGCAGAAACTCCCGCTGCTGCTGATCCTCGTCCGGCGTGGGGGTGACACTCTGGCTGTGCAGTTCGGCCACACCGACCACACTATCCTGGTCCTCGCTCTTGAGGGTCTGCTGTTGCCGGGCCGAGAAGTAGCTCAGCTCTGAGCTGTCGAAGGACATGTTCACCGGCGAGGGCGGCAGCTCTGGGATCTCGAAGGTGCTCAGGGTGGAGTCGTCAGCCTCGTCGAAGGAGTTCTTGGCGGAGCCTATGTAGGAGGCCGTTTGGAAGGAGGACGAGTGCGAGTTGGGCGTAAAGTTGCCCTCGGAGGCGGTGGCAAAGGATTCATCCTCCGTGGAGCGCGACTGCCAGTCCTGAAAGGGAAAGGGGATTCATCAGCATGTTTTCTCTTTGGGGAAACTCTTTCCTCTCACCTCAATGCTGCCCAGCTTCTTGTGGCCATGTCCGCCACTGCCTCCATTCGTGAGGGACATCCCAGTGGGGCCACCGTCGCCGCCCTGCTCCTGCTGCTGGACATCCCGGATGACGGCGTCCAGGGACTCGGCCACCTCGGCAATGGCTCCCAGCTTGTGCGAGATGGCAGCGCAGGCCAGCTCATTGCTCCCCGTGGGCACAATCCTCAAAGTGGCTGCTGGCGGGGACTCCCCGGGCACTTCGCTGCCACTGGCACTGCTCGTCCGTCCACTGTCCGCGTGCAGGGGACTGGGGCTGCTGTCCAGCGGCAGTTCATCGGCCACGACGCTGAAATCACCAGAGAGACGGGCATTATCAGGGGGGGCTGCTCCCGAGTCCAATGAGGCAGTGCGTGAGTGCGAGGGCGTGGGCTCCTCCGTTTCATTGTCGTTGTCGTTGTCGTTGTCGTCGGTGTAGTCGCTCTGGGGATACGTTTCGCTGTCGTTTCGAATGAGGGCTTTGATCTTGTCCAGACTCTTGAGGGGCTGCTGCCCTCGAAAATCCTCCTCCTCCTCTTCCTCTTCCTCTTCGGATTCCTCAAAGATGATGTCGCGTTCAATGGAGGCCTTGGCTATCTTCGTCTTTACACTGGACGTGCTGGCCGTCTCATCGTCATCGTCCTCACAATCATCCGCCTCCGCATCCCCATCTTCCTCGGCATCTTCGCTGCTCATCTCCGCGAGCTTACTGGCCTCATTGATGGCCTCCAGGAGCTTGCTCAACTCCTGGCTGGAGCCACTGATTGGATCCCCATTGGCAAGATCCTCCTCTTCGCTGGCCAAAGGAGCAGCGGCGGCAGTTATTGTTTCCGATTCACTCTCCACATCGGGCGCCTCATCTACCACAATGCTGGGCACTTCCGGTCGAGTGGGGGCTGCCGTCGGCTCCTCCTCTGCCTCCTCGCCATCGCCCTTTGATTTGGCAAACAAATTACGAAATCGGGCAAACATATTTCGCTTTCGGATGGCGGGGCTCGTTGTCTGGGAGGCTGTGGCGCCTCTGACTGGGATGAGGGACAATTAGTTTGACGTAATGCTCGGGAACACGCGTTTGGCTCGGGGCCAGGGTGGCACAGGGGAGCTGTGTCTCTCTCTCTCTCTGTATCTGATAATTGTAGTCTCTAATTATTCACTTTGCCAGGATTAGCATGGGAGCCTCATCAGCACCAATGACCGACGACCGAAGACCGAAGACCGAAAGAGAGGAAGAGCCACCCCTGAAGACACTTCTATAATTATCACTTTGCTCACTTTTGACCCACTTCGTGGGTGCGTGTCTTCTCCAGCCGGCCAAAAGATTGGGTTGGAATTCTCTAGATATTCTTCCCGCTAATATATGTATGTATACTCGTAGTGTTCTGAGTGTGTGGCTGAGTGTTTCATTAATTTGACAACCTGACAGTTGCTCGCGCGCCTAAAAAACTTTTTCCCGCTCCGAACAGATCCCGAATAACCGCACTGGACCACGCACTCAAATAGACTGGTGGCTCCTGCTCTTTCGGTTCCCACTTAGTTCTGATATATCTTTTAGTTTAGATATATATCTTAGTGGTTGTTGTAGTTTTACTTATTCCTCGCCGCTGGCGGAACTTTTTCGAGTGGTGCGTCGCGTCTCTCCGTCGCTTGACATTTGTTTTATTCTGTCAAAAATGTATTTTTGATTTTTCTTTGGGATTTTCAGGCTATTTGGGAACTGTTGTGGGGTTTGGTATGCCTCCGAAGTGCCTTTGGAAATCCCTTCTAGAGAGCATTCACATTTCGTTCTCATTCGCTTTAATAGGTTCCAATTTGTCATTTCTTTTAGTATTATGTCTCACAGCTTATTAGTTTCTAGTTTCTAGTTCTGTTTCTGCTGTCTTTAGTGGTTTCTCTCGTGTGGCAGGGAATCGTGGAAATCTTTAACCTTTCCATAGTTTATATGCAGAACGCTTTTTCCCTGCAAGTTTTATGCGTTGAGCATAATGAATGAGCCGATGGCATGCCTAGAGTCCAGTCCGATGTCCAGGCACTCACGCAACTGCTGCAAAGTGGGGAGAAGAGCTGGAAGGGAAGGGGGGGAAGGGAGCCCTGGGAACACTCACCTTTTGCCCGTGAGGGCATCCAAGACAAACGGCTCCTTCAGTCGCTTCTTGAGCAGCCTGCCCAGCCGCACCATGCGCCCCACCTCCACGAGGAGCTGCTCCCGGGCCAGCAGGTGACGCTGCAGCCGCGGCGGCAGCTCCCCCAGCGAGGGCCCGCCCGGCGACAGTTCCGCCTCCGTCTCGGCCTCGGCATCGCTGCTGATCCCACTGCTGCTGCGATTGTGCTGCTGTCGCTGCTGCTGCTGCAGCTGGGCGGAGAGCTCCTTCGTCAGCAGCGGGCGGAGCTCCCGCAGCTGGCGGTAGTAGGCCTCGACGCTGCGGTGGAAGACCGCCGAGACGCGCAGGCGGGTCATCTGCTCCTGGGCGATCGACTGGAGGCTGTGCCAGGTGTGCTGCAGCTGGTGGGAGATGTGCTGCGGCTCAGACTCGTTTCCGGTTCCAGTCGTACTTCGTTCCAGTTTGCAGCAGAGTCGCAATGTCTGGGAGGCCTCCACCAATTGGCAGCCATAGTTGTAGATGCTCTGAAATGAGAGAGGGGGAGGTTGAAAGATTGAAAGGCTACTGCAACAGATGGAAATACAAGAAAAATACTACAAATACTGAAAAATACCATATAATATGAAAAATACCAAAAAATACTACAAATAAACCACCTTATTACCGCAAGTTTTCTTTAAATATAGCATAAAATACTGGAAAAATACCAAAAAATACTAGATAATAACAAAAATACCAAATTAAATACCAAAATTTCTTCAAAAATCTGAAATCTCAATTAAATAATAAATATACTAAAAATACTTTAGAGCGAGCGGGAATGTTGGCACTCTCTAGCCGGTACCCAGTCAGTATAGATCTGAGGCATGGACAGACATGGCTCAATCGACTCGGCTATTGATGCCGATCCAGAATATATACACTTTATGGGGTCGGAAACGCTTCCTTCTGGGCGTTACGCACCAAACCCTTCGAGAACCGAGTGTAAAAATACCAATAAATACCACAATTCACGTATAAAATACCATAACCGGCCACACTACCGTTAGTCCAAGCATGCCCTGCCCTGTGTGCCCCTTCTATCCGTCTCCCTCTTTCACTCTCATTCCCCTGAAAGCTTTTCACCCAAAAAATACATTCTCAAAAAGAAAAACAGAAGAATAAGGCGAAAAGAGAAAAAAAAACTCACCCGACCGGTTTCCTCGAACCCCTGCAGCTCGTCCTTCTGCAGCTGGATCTCGTGTATGTTGCAGCCGACATGGGAGTGACACTGCAACAAGACCGCATAGAGCTCGCCCAGCCAGTCCCTGGCCCGCCGCGCGTCCTCCTCGTACGCATGGATGTGGGTCACCTGCTCCAAGGTGAGCCGCTGCAGCGCCAGCCGCTGGCCGCACACCTGACGTCTGGTGCGGCTGGCGTCGAGCTGGCGTCGCAGTCGGGCGATATCGGGGCTGTAGTCCAGCTGGAGGTCACGGCCCAGGGCGTCTTTCACCGGCATGGCCAACATGTCGCTGAGCTTCTCGCCCTCGCGCACAAGTTCGCGTTCGATGTTGCCTGCGAATGGTTTGTGGTGTGTGGGAGTTCGATCGGTGTTTGATGGGTAATGTTCGATGTTGGACAGCACTCACCCAACATGTTTTGGTTCGTCTTCAGCTGCAGGAGGAGCTGCTCCGCCTCGTGCCACTCGAGGGAGCGGCTCTCCACCTCCACCACATGGTTTCCGGTGGTCAGCAGCTCCTCGAAGTGTTCCAGCAGGCGGTGGTACCGCAGGGCCGTCATTAGGATGTTCCTCCTGCGCTCCAGACGCTTGGCAAAGGAGCGGCACACGAACTGCATGAAGTCGCGCTGCGAGAGGAGGTCCTGCACCTGCTCGGCCTGCCGGTCCTTGGAGAACGTCTCGATCTTGTAGAGCAGCTCGGCGTAGCAGCCGTAGGTGTCGCGGCACTCGAGCTCCAGCTGATCGTGGGCGGAGCGGAGGGTCTCGCATCCCCGAACGTCCCCGCCCACGCTCCGCTGGCGGCCCAGCAGCTGCTCCGCCTGCTGCAGGATCCAGTTCGTGACGAAGGCCACACCCTCCTCGAGTGTCCCCCGTTCGCGGGCCTCCCGCAGAGAGCGCAGCAGCTCCAGCCAGGCGGTGCGTATCGCCGTCTGCTTCTTCTCGATTTCGTTGAGCCGCAGCTCGATGCGGGTCCGCTCGCAGCACAGGTCCGGCGGCAGCGGGGGCCCTCTCTGCGGTGGAGGAGGGGCCATCGTGGCGGTCGCAGGGGCCGGGGCCGGGGCTGGAGCAGGGGCTGTGGCTGTGGCTGGGGCTGGGCTGTCGAGTGCAACAGGTGCGGCCGCTTGCGGCTCGTAGACCTCGTTGAAGCGCGCCAAGATCGCGTTACCTAAACAATGGGCCGCAGAAGGAGAGAAAGAAATGTATCTGGCGGCACTCTGGGGCTCCCATTGACGGGAATCTCTAGCGCTATTCTCACACAAAAGTGAAACCTCTCATTCTGTGGATTGGATTGTGGCATGTGCCACCATTTCGTTGCGCATCAACGACTTTTGTGGCTTTAAGTGAAAGGTCACGTTTTTCCCTTGTCTCTGTCTCTGTCTCCGTCTCTGAGAGACCCACGCACTCGCACGAATCCCCCATTCTCCAGCCCAGAACGCGGTTAAAGTTGTTGAAATTAAAGTCGATCGCAAACCGCAAACCGAAACGAATCAAAAATACCTCAAAGAAGCCAAAAAAAAAGCAAAACGCAAGGAATTCCCTTCTTTGGAGTTCCTTGTGGCATAAAGTATCTATTTTCAAGGGAAACCGCTCCTTGAAGCTCCTTTTTATATGCCTGAATATTTAGTAAACGCAAAAAGAGGTCTACGAATTGCCTGGGTTTATTATGGGATAATTTATTCAGCAAATATGAATCAGGCTTTCCCTGGAATACTTTATACAAATCTTCCACAAAGGGAGCTTCATTCCCCGTACGATATTTGGGCTTAATCCCTAAATATTCCCACCAAAAAAAAAGACAGAACTCTGTGAAACCAAAGACCTTAAAGGCTGGCCATTCCCTTGTCACATTTGATTATTATTGATCATTTGTGAATCGTTTGTCTTTATCTCCGTAGGCCTCAATCTATAAGCTCTCCATCGGCCGTATTTCAATGTTTTTGAAAGCCGTTAAAGCCAACCCACCAGCAAAGACAAAACAAACGCGAAAAACGAGTTTGCCAAACGTGGAGCACATTTCTAATTGAAAACACACTCGAAAAATTCAATGATTTACTTGTCACATGTGTCTCAGCCCCCCCTCTGGCTCTCTGGCTCTCCGTCTCCGCCTCTCCGTCTCCACCTCTCCATTAACCAACACGTTTCGAGGGCACTTTGAATTATGTTAATTGCACACGGCGGAGAAAACAAAAAAAAAAAACAAATGACTTGAGCCACAAACTCGATTCGTAACAGCAGCGCGATTCGAAATTTGATGCGGAGTTGAACTCCGAATCGACGGAGATCGAGTGTCGACTCACCCATGTCGATGGCCGCCTCGATGCTGCCCTGGACCCGGGCATGCAGTTGGGCGCACTTCTTGAGCTCCGCATCCGCTTCCGTTGGCCGCATCGCCTTGTTGGCCCGCAGCAGAGCCAGCAGCTGCTCCATGGCGCCCAGGGTCTGGACGTGCGACTTGGTGAACTCGTCGATGGCCTGGTGCAAATCGAATGGAATGCTAATCGAACTCGAACCAATGCGATTTGCGGCACTCACCTTGCGCTGTTGCAGCCACAGATCGTAGTTGAACTGCAGTGTGCCGCCCAGCTCCTCCGGCAGATTGTGCAGATCAATGAATTTCGCCAGACGCGACCTGGACAGCACCAAAGGCTGTGGATGGACGATGGAATGACAGAGGATTAGGGATTTTCGGGGGTGAGATGGGGCAGGGTAGTACCTCTCCTTTGGTCTGCGATTTGGCGCACGGCTCCACGTGCTTCTCCCAGAATCCCTCCGCCCTGACTAGATACAGGTCCACACTGATGTCGCCCCCAAAGAGGCTGTAGATCTGGCGCACCTGCTGCCGGCTGATCCGACTGCTGCTCTCCTGGGCATTCACGATCACGCTGACGCCGTTCTGCAGCACTGAAGCGCTGCAAAAAAGATCCACGGAGGATTGGGGTTACAACGGAGAGAAGATCCGCGGCTAAATGCTTCATTAGGCCGCCAGTTAAGTTTACTTTTAATTAAAGACTCTGTCTTTGGGGTCTCTGGTGACCCAATGCCTGGCTTGATTGATCACGATCAATATATCCATAATTCATAAGGGGGCCCCCTTCCCTCTGTCCCCCTTCCCTCTGTCCCTTTGATTGCTGCCTCGTCAAATCCCACAATTTGCTTGTTTCGAGGGGCGTTGCTCTAAACGGCCTTTGAATGGGGTAGCAGGGGGCATATTGCCTGCTTTGCTTTTCTGATGGATTGCTGCCCAACTAACTGTTGCTTTCCCTTTTTTCAGATAACCCGCAAACCGAAAGAAATGCAGTGGAAATGGAATGTAAGTAGTGGAAAATATCTCCTTAAAGGGAGACCTGGAAAACCCTCTACAGCTTTAGCTTTTCTCAACTCCCCAAAAACCTCTTGGAAGAGAGCATTCCGCCGTCGACCTTTGGCTGAAGACACTGCCGTCATCAGATCGGCTTTTAGAGACATTTACTTGGCCGTAGAACTGTGACACTTTGCATATAAATAACCAGATATTGTCCCTCGACCCATCCCCAATCAAAAGTAATGAAAGAGCGTATATAAGAAAAGAAACCTATATCATCTGCGGGTTATTTGCATATTTCGGCCATATGCTAATTAGTTGGTCGGCATTTCCACACATCTTTTTGTTCTGTAGTTCTGTAGCTCTGTAGCTCTGTAATTCCCGATATTCTCACCTGAGCGAACGCTTGAGATAGTCGAGAGTCAGCTGGAGATAGCGACGATTCCACAGCTGTAGATCGTTGAAGGCATTCACAACGAAAATGATCCGCTTCTGGCGATCGAAGCCGCCGGACAGATAGGCGCTGCGCGTCTGCAGGGCATTCAACACGTCCTCCTCCATGTCTGTCAGGGATTACAATCGGGGGGCGGGGGGCGGGGGATACGATGATGATGCGGATGATGGGATCTCGTCGGGATCGTTCGGATGATGCGGCTTCTCTTCTCTTGAATTCTTAATTGAAGCTTTTGTGTCTCCGGCAGGCAGCAGTCATTATTCCTACGATATGTGTGCAGAGGAAAATGCTGTTTAAGATTTTCTTTTTGTTTGCTGGAAAATTAATACAAGTCACAGTTATGTGAGGCTGTTTTCTGTTGTTGGTGGCTCTGCTGCTGCTGCCGCTGCTGCTGCTGCTGCACAATGCTGCACATTTCCAAATGCCGCGCGACTTTGTTGGGGAACACGTTTGACAAGTTGCAGCTGCCTGAAGTTTGCTGCCTTTAGCCAGAGTCAGAGCCAAAGCCAGTCTCTCCACATGATTTTCACTATTTTCATGTTAGTTTAGGAGTTTTTGTTGTTTACATACCCTAACAGAGAGGGTACTTGTGTTATCCGGAGGAGAAAGAGGTGTTTTCCAAGAGTATAAGGTATTCCTGAACGCCATTAACAGGGAGGTCTCTCATAGTACTTTGAAACTTTGCAAAAGTCCCCCCTTTGGGTCTGATATACAAATCTGAAGAGACGGTTTTAGCACCTGGATATCTTAAGCGATCAAAGACAGTCGTTAGCTTTGGATGTTTTCATTCAAATCGGACATTTCTATTGTTCTTAAGGGGCACCCAGTTACGAATGGAACTTTGTACCATCGCTCATTAAAAGAGTCGCTTTTTTCTATACAAAGATTTAGTTTTAAATTTGTACTAAAATCCCCAGCATTCTCCATAAAGTTTTCGATGATTCCACCAAGTCCCAACTCATTTTATGGCAAGGAAGGGTATCCCCAGCTTCGTTGCCCCAATTGCTGTTTTTCTGGTCTGGTCTCCTCTCTCTCTCTCTCTCTCTCTCTATCTCCTACTGGCTCTTCGAGACTAATGGAAAAATTCCATTTTAGCGCATGAGTATTTTGACACAAATTGAAGTTAAATTTTTTTTCTATGCCAGAGAGGCGGCAGCGGCAGTTTGAACTTAATTTCCCGGCTGATAAGGGGCGCGGCATACACTCAAACGCAACACACACACACAATCGACCGAGAGAGAGGGAGAGAGAGAGAGAGAGAGAGAGAGAGGGAGAGAGAGAGAGCAGAAGAGTGCAGTAATTCTTTCACTTGAATGTACGTGTATTGCAACAACAAAAATCCTGTTTGCTTGAAAGTCCGTCTATCTTACAGTTATGCGTAAGTGGTCTCTCCTGCCACAGACCCTCGTCCCCCCCTCCGTCCCCCTCTTACAAACTTGCTCCGCTTTTTTTTTGTATGTTCTATGCCTGGTCGAGCAATTTGCACTGCTTTGGTTCGATGGGTGGGGGCTTGGTGGCTGGGGGCGGGGGGGCTGGGCGCTGGTCTCGGGTTTGATGGAGTGGCTGTATAGCAACCTGTTCCTTCGGACAGCTTTTAGGAGAGGAAGCTGTAATAATTGTCATAGCTGTAGATAGGTAGCGGTTTTTTCCCCCCTCCCCCCTCCCCCCTAGCCAGCATGCCACTTCCCCTACGGCTGCCACTGCCCCCCCGTACCGCGCCCCCCCGTACCGCGCCTCTTCCGCATTGAATTTCAATTAATGGCAGAAAAAAAAACCTTGCAGAAGCCACTTTCTGGCTTGAGCATGAAAATATTTTCTGGTTTCAAATGTCAGTCGAAAAATTACTTGCAAATAAATATGGAATGGCAGAGCTATGTCTATATGAGGATTCAGCAGAAAAAGAAACACAAAAGAGGCAGCAGAAAACATGTAAGAATGCTCAGGCCATGGGATACCCATTATTCGTATTTGTTTCTGGGAAGAAATCCCTTGGGTTGATGGACAGATCGTAAAGGGGGGCTAAACGCTCCATAGAATATGAAAGAAAAAACCTTGAAATTCGGGTGGTCCTTCCTTAGCATGGAGTGCCAATATACCCCTCCCCCCAGCACGCTCCCAGTGCGGGGTATGCCAAAAAAGGGTAGCTGCAAATTGCGACCCCCGCAGGGCACGTAATGCTCCGCTTTCCGCTAACTTTGAAGCGGTAACGGGGCACACCTTTTAGGCCCCAACTGCGTCTGCTGCTGCTGCTGCTGCTGCTGCTTGTGGCACGTAAAAATGCTACTAAAATAGACAGCCCGCCGCAGCAGCGGCAACAACAATCAACCGTTTGAGTTTGAGTTTGAGTTTCTGTTTTGTTTTCTTTCAATTTGGTAAACTTTCTTGAGAACTTTTTTTCTGCCCTCTCTCCTCTCTCCCACGGACTTCGACTGCGACTCCGACGTTGACGTTGACTCTCGGGGCAGCTTTTATTTTGTTTTATGATATGACGATAAGATCTATGCGGGGCAGGCGAAAATGAACAACGGCAACGGGCTGTTAAATTAATTGAAAAGTTCAACTGGCAGGCAGCAACAGCAACAACAACAATAGCAACAACAGCAACAACAAAAAGTCATTAACATTTCTCCACAAAATTTGTTTTAACAGCTGACAAATGTTTTTTTGGTTTCCAAATGAGTTTTGCAGTTCATTCCGTGGCGTATTCTTGGGGTATTCTGTAATTTGACTTGAATTATGTTCAAAGTTTCGCGTAAATGACTTCTCCAGAACTCTTCTTTATCGATTCTTGATTCGCGATTGCCGAACATTTGTTGTTGTCTTACTTTCGAATTCCTAAACGGATTAATTTTTATTACGAGTATCTCGGCACCGCACCGCAGAACCGCACCGCAAACCACCGCTCGACCGTCCGCACAATTCAGGCGCTCGGCTTGAAGTCTCGCGCCGGCGTGAAGAGCTCCGCTGGAACTCGGTTCGAGTTGGTGCGCGGGGCTCGCACAGGTTCGATCTTGAGTTGCGGTGCGATCTGCCGTTCGGTTCGAGCCTATGGATCGCCTGGTGGCGGTTCGAGTCCATGCATCGGCTCGTGGCGGTTCGAGGCCATGGATCGGCTCGCTGCGGTTCGAGCCCATGGTTCGGCTCGTTGCGGCTCGAGCCCATGGATCGGCTCGTTGCGGTTCGAGCCCATGGATCGCCTGCTTGCGGTTCGAGTCCACGAATCGCCTGGTGGCGGTTCGAGTCCATGGATCGGCTCGTTGCGGCTGGAGCCCATGGTTCGCCTGGTTGCGGTTCGAGCCCATGCATTGGCTCGTTGCGGTTCGAGTTGGTCGCGTGTCAGCTGTTTTTTGTTGTTTCGCTGCATATCAATTGAGGCGGCCTCCTCGGCTGCCCTTACCCGCCCCCCCACCCGCTGATCCGGCTGATTACTGGCACGTTTTGCCCTTTTTATGGGCCGCATAAAACCTGTTCGCATACGTTGCATTCGTGGCGAGGGTTGGGGTTGGGGTCGGGTGGGGCAGATGGAGTTTCTTTTCCGCCAAGTGAGCAAAATTAAAACAAAACATGCGTTTTGTCCGCTGATGGAGATATCGGAGATTCTGTGGAGGCTTCCTCTCGGTCTCTTTTCTCTGTGCTGCTCTTTCTTCTTCTTGTTTTTATGGATATGGAATGGAGTTCCCGGCTGGACTGGCGACTGGATCCCCCCCACCCGTCCCCCCGTCTCTCTGTGTGTTGTTTTATTCATGTATCGCACAACGTGGGAACTTTTAATTGTGTTGTGTGCCTGGGATTTCAGAAGATACTCGGACCAATACCAGGAATTGCTGTCCACTTTTCTTTTCTCTCTGTTTGGTTAACCCCCCCAAGCAGGGGGGGGGGGGTCAAGGAAAAGTACTTGAAAATGCAAAAAGGATATTTAGTATGCTCCTCCGACAGTGCAAATATCAAAGATTTATTTGTGTGTGAAGCGAAAGGGAAAAAAAAGAAGAATATAAAACCAGAACAGAACCGTTTCAGGCTTCACTTC
Source organism: Drosophila pseudoobscura (assembly GCF_009870125.1). Classification (NCBI taxonomy): domain Eukaryota; kingdom Metazoa; phylum Arthropoda; class Insecta; order Diptera; family Drosophilidae; genus Drosophila; species Drosophila pseudoobscura. Next base: position 54,797,995 of record NC_046683.1, read on the forward strand.
ACATTCTTATGAAAAGTGGGGGCCAGTGGGGGGCCACCAGAGCAAATATTGTGCCACCCGGAAAAAGGGTCCACTCTAGCCGTCGAACGGGAGGGGAAGGGGGGGCGGGCGACCCTTATAAACATGTCAATCACAAGTAAATTGTAGCAGATTTAATGGACCCATCCGGGGCCTGTCCAACGGAATGTGGAGGGGGGGCTGGGGGCTGAGAAATTCCAGCGAAAGCCGGGCCGAAATGCAAATGGCGGTTGTCATAGATTTGCCGCCTTTCCATTTCACTGCTTAGCAGGAATTTATGGGGCTCCCCGGGCTCCCCGGGCTCCTCGGAGGCCTAGGCGCGCGATGGATTGTTTAATGAAACTTTAAGTGCGTGCCCGGCCAGTGGGGCACGTAGCACAGCGAGCGTGGCAGGAAGGAGCGTGGAGTGAAGGACTAGTGCCTGCACTCAATTGCAGCATGGCCGACCACAAAATGGCGTCGAAAGCACTTCCGCTCGAGTTAAAAACAAAAAGTCATGCAAGAAGCAGCAGCAGAAGGAGGAGCCGGAGCCGGAGCAGGAGCCGGAGCAGCATCATCATCGTACGTGAAATGTAGCCTGACTTGTTTTTTTAATAACAGCCGTCCGAGAAAAACCCTATCCCCCCTCCCAGAATCCACTGCTGCCCTCCTCCTCCTCCTGCCCCCCCGAGACAGCTTTAGCGGCTATTAGAAAATTGCGAAAATTGCGCACACGTTTTCGCACACGCCACACACACACACACAGACACACACACACACACACACACACACACACACACACACACACACACACACACACACACACACACGCCACACACACACAGACAGACGAGAGAGAGACGTCCAGAGACGACGACGTTGCATGCCCCCGGGCAATCGAGTGCAGTTTGTGGCCTCAGATTTATTGCAGACTCGGAGTCCCGTTCGAATTTTAAACAGTTTTTCGTTAAGTTTGGTTTATTAAGCCTTGGGCCAGGCGGCGGCAGGCGGCAGGCAGGCAGCCGGCAGGCAGGAGGCCCCTCTGCATAATTCATCTGGTTTAAGGGTTTTCCACCATTTCATTTTCCACCGGAATACACACACACACACACAGAGAGAGAGAGAGAATCCTCCGATCCTTGTGGCTCGTTTTAAATCATTTGGCTGGCTGGCTGGCTGGCGGTAGTTTTTGGCCATTTTATGGGCAGAGCAATAGGTGTGGCCGTTGATGTTTATTGGATGGATAAGTGGACAGCGGTAGTGCTTGGATTGGAGCTTACTTCACAAATATTCCCCGTTTTTGTGGGTAATTTTGGTAATTTATGGCGGAAAAACGAGAGTTGAAGATGCACTTTTACGAGTACGGCGCGGCGGCGAGAGTTTTTGGCAAGAGATGTTGCTGCTAATTGAATTCTTCCCATCAAAGCAGTTTTAGAAGAACATTTCGGCTCAAGAAAGATGGTCTTAAAGAGCCTCAAAAGGTTACCAAAAGGGCCCTTAACTGGAGAAGCATGAAAGTTACTTTATTTTTCAGACATATCAAAATTCTTGAAAATCGTATTCCACCCTCGAAACTGCTCCAAAAGTTGAATAGCCCCATTTGGGAAAGAAAAGATTCATCAAATTTCCTTTGAAAAGTTTGCATTTTCTTGAAGGCTTTAAGAGGCGACTAGCCGAACCGAAAGCGGCCAAAATGTTGCTGAAATTGGAACCGAAAATGCGTTGAGTTAACCCTTAGTCGCCCCCCTAGCCGCATGGCCGGGGCCAGGTCCCCTCCCGCGGTGCAGAAAAGGGGCAGTTAAGTGCTCGTTCCATGCCCCAACCCCCCAACCCCAAACCCCACTTTAATTTGGCAAAAATCTAGGCATATGCCCCGTCAAGGCTTTATGGTTTCACCTTCAAAATGCCGAAAAATGAACGGAATGAAAGGAAACCCTGCGGCGTCTCTGATTACACACACACGCACACACACACACACAGAGAGGAGAAATATATGCCACGTGTACGTATGTGGCACCTCTCTAAAACGGCAAAATCGATAGTGTTGCCAGCCACGAGGAAAAAACAAGAAATGAAAAAAGGAAAACCAGGCATAAAACAGAAAGAAGGGGGAGGGGGGAGAAGGGGGGGGGGGGGTGTCTGAAAATGCCTGCCATTTGAAACATTAATTGATTGAATTTCCGAGACGCAGCGAAGTGAGAAGACAAAGGCGAAACTTTTTGGGGGGGCATAAATATTAATATGACAGCAAAATTATGCGTGGCACAAACAAATGTTTAAAATTCAAACAAGAAGCCCCTCCCTCCCCCCCTCCCCCGCCACCCCTTGGAGTCCCCCGAAGAAAAGCCATTCAAGGTCGCAGCAGGAACAACAAGGACAGCGACAAGTGTTTAAATTAATAAGTATGACGGAAGGACTTGCCACCCCCTGCCCTTGCCCTCCCCTTTCCGTTACCAGGCGTCGGCCTAAAAGCAGGCTGCGAAAATTCTATGCGGCTGTGGCAAATTAATTTTCATTGAGGCACAGCCAAAGCCAGCTTTTCCCCCCCGACAATTGTTTAGATTTTTCCGGGGGACTTGATTTGCATTTATTGCAGTAATTGCGGCAACAACAATTCGGGGATTCACTCGAAAACTATTTCCAGTCTTCATATTTAATTAATATTCGTTGGAGGATTCGGGAGGAGGACTTTCGAAGGACACTTGCAATTGGCGCTTAACTTTTCGTGCTCCGGCGGATCGCCGGGAATCTATGGCACTGATGATAGCGCTAATTGTTCTAATGCGCTCAAGCAGTAAGCTGCTTAAAATTGCTCCCAAATTGCAGGAAACGGCAATGGCAATGGCAACGGCTTTAGGGGAGGGGGGGGAGGAGGAAAAAACACACACACACACGCAGGAATGTGGCAGGGTGTGGGTGTGTGACTAGGACAAGGATGGATGCCTGTCTCTGCTTAGGTATTAACAGGGACTTTGGCGCCGACACCACCGTGGGAAAGGTTGATAGATGCCCCACAAATTGCCGTTGCAAAAGACAATACGCGGGGGGGGGGGGGGGGGGGAGATTTTAAAGTAAGAAAACATTTGGGAGCTTGGTAAAAAGATTCAAGATACTTGATCAAGGAATGCCTAAACCACGAGGAACGCACCTAAGGAGGCAATAGCTAAGCCAGAAGTAAGCCATAGGAAAACCCAAGGATTGAAAGATAGATATATCTATGGGATCTGAGAAAAGATTGTTAGTAGGAGAGAGGTAGAGATGTATCTATGTATGTATGCACCATAACCCATTATAATTATCAACAAATCACAACTATTCGCATGCCTCTTGAATACTTTCGATCATTACGAGTACTTCCTTCAGTTCTTCGACGTCGCAGACAATCAAATGAAGAGTGAGCGGGAAAAAGAACCGAAATTTGAGGACCTGACAAAGTAAAAATTCCGATATCTGCTTCGTTTAGGCCGTTTTGGGCGAGTGTTTTGTTTAAATGAGAAGCAAAGACCGAATTCCATCGAAACGATGCGGCTGACGGCAGGGCTCTATAAATGAAAAATATATATAACCTTAAGGTTATCAGGAACTCACAAAAACACAACTAAAAATAAACCATAACTGTCCAAAAATAAACCCAAAAAAAGGCAATAAACATCTGCCATAACTTCCACAGAAAGGAAAGGTAGAGTCCAAACGAATTGGAATATCGAAAAATCTACACCAAAAATGGGCGAAGAGAAAAAGTACCAAGGATCACAGAAGATCACAAAGAACCGAATGAATAACCTTTATATTCCCGCTATAAATGTTTTTGAGCAAAGGCTATGGGTTTCTTTGAGTGGAGCTGTAATCTGGCCTCACCCCAAAAGCACTTACACTTTCCATCGTCTAACTAATCTTATTCTCATCTGCTAATCTATCAAGCAGGCAGCGATAGTGATCGCGTGAGTGAGTGGAAATGTTAAAGCCATTGTTAGAGTTTGCTGTTTGGAAGAAAGCGTGGCTGTTGCGACCCCTGGGACCCCGCCTTGGACCCCTCCTTGGAGTCCAGCGTCGGAGGTCGATGGCGAATGAGAAAGGGCACAATGTACTGGGCACACTTCTCGGGCTCGTTGAGGTGGACATGATGGGTGCCCTGCACTTGGTGGAACTCAAAGTTTGGATTGCATTCGCTGAGAATAGAGAAGGCCTCGCTGGGCCCCAGGAACGGCGAATCGGAGGCCTTGATGATCAGATAGGGATTCCTCTCGATGCGACGCGCCATCGCCGCAAACAGGCCGTCGTCGAGGTAGGCGTGGTTTATGAACTTGATGCGCCCATCCCGGGAAAAGTAATGCTTCTCCGGATACACCTCCGACCTGGTCACCTGGCGGTGGAGTATGTGATGGGCCACTTCGTAGCGAACCGACTGGAAGCTGCCCTGGACCTGGGCCCTGCACATCGTCTCCAGCGTGTAGGCGGGCGGCTCGCCGTCGCTGCCCTCCACCAGTCGCTGGTCCTCCCGCAAATGCTTCTCCATATTTTGCGCCGACAGCCGCAGATTGTTGCCGTCCGGCTGCCTGCAAGCGGATACCAGAATGTCCAGCGATATGACCATGTCCACGGTGTGCGGCGCCAGAGCGGCATAGACAAACATGAGGATGGCCCCCATGGAGTGCCCCAAGAGGGAGACCGTCTTCCAGCCATATGCCCTCATTACCAGCGGAATGATGTACACGTAATCGTCGACGCTGTAGTGCATGCCGGGCTGCAGGTGGGAGGACCTTCCGTGGCCCGGCAGATCGATGCACAGCACGCCCAAATAGCCGGGCAGCAGGGGTATCAGCCGGTCAAAGGTCCCCAGGTTGTCCAGCCATCCGTGAATCGCCAGAATGGGTCGCTCCGTTCGATTGCCGTACCAGCGACCCGATATGTGGCCCCACGGCGCCGATATTCTCACTTCCTCGTACTGCAAAGACCACGAGAACTGGTGCAATACCTCCACCTTTTCACTTTTCCATTATGAAAGCACTTACATCATCCAGCGACAATGTGCCCATCCTCAAGGCCCGTGTTTTATCTGCAGTATCTCTTCTCTGTGGGAACAGGCCTTCAACGATTCGCAAATTCGGCGAGGCGACTGTCCGCTCAAAGATCTATGCGCGGAATGATTCCGGAACACAGCACCAGAAAGAAAGTGGAATCTGGACTCCATCCGAAGCGTTACGTTGTGCTTTGTTGTGATAAGGAATGTGCCGAAAAGAAAAAGTGACTGCACACCTAGTTATACCCGATACTCAAAATGAGTATTGGGGTATATTAGATTTGTGGTGAAAGTGGATGTGTGTAACATCCAGAAGGAATCGTTTCCGACCCCAAAAAGTGTATATATTCTTGATCAGCATCAATAGCCGAGTCGATTGAGCCATGTCTGTCTGTCTGTCCGTCCGTCCCCGCCCACTTCCGCACTTCCACTTCCGTCCACTCGCACGCACTCTTTGTCGTGTCGTTTCGTATTCGCGGCGTCTGCCGGAGGAGAGCCATACCGACTTAGTATCGGGTATAAATGTAGAGTTGCGGTCTCCGCAGCAACTCGCAACGTTCCCCCTCGTTCTGTGCAGTGTGCACAATTTTTTTGCGAGCTTTCTCTTCAATTCGAGGCATCGTTAAAACCGATAAACGAATGGTGAAAAAAGAACATGCAAACAACGAAGAATTTCTCAAGCTTTCTAACGGTGCATCGCACGGCAGGATCGAAAGCTCGCACTGCGAGAAACTGACGATTGTAAGTGTGCATTCCTTAACGTATTTGCAAAACAGAGAGAGGGAGAGACAGAGCCCGTTCTACCATTTCTTATCTCCTGGCACCACCTCTTCCTCTTTGGGTCCATGGAAATTTGGGTTTTTAGTAGGGTTTCAACAGTGGAACGGATCGGAGAGGAGAGGAGCGGAGCGATGGGTAAACATACGATAAGGATTAGGGGGAAGTAGAGAGGTGGAACGTTTCCAGTGGCCAGAGTCTTATCTGCAGAATCCCCTCTGGACTATTTTTAGATTGTTTTTGTTTTTTATTTTTATAATTTTTATTTTCGCGAATGTCCGCTCCACGATCTGTGCACGGAATAGACTCTATGTTTAGTGCGAAACTATTGCTAAAATTATGATTATACAAATCTATTTGTGGCACTTTGGAAGCGGCTCTTCTCACAGTTTGCTTCTCTGTTTGCTGTGCTTGCTCCTGGCGAAGAACTGCTCCTGGGCCTGTCGGCGCTCCTTGGAGCTGAGCTGCTCCCCTCTGCCCGCCAGAGACCAGGAGGTCAGATTGGGAGGACGGTGGTGTCTGATGAAGGGCCCAATGTACTGGGCGCACTCTTCGGCGGCGTGCAGATGGACGTGATGAGTGCCGCCCTGCACTTCGTGCAGCTCAAAGTGGGGATTGTTTTTGCCCAGAATGGCGATGGCCTCGTCACAGTGGGGTCCCACATAGGGCGACAGGGAGCCCTTGATGATTAGGTAGGGCTTTCGCTGGATACGTCTCGCCATCTCCGCAGCGAGTCCTTCTTCCAAGAAGATGTGGTAGTAGAACTTGACCCGTGCATCCCGCGAGAAGAAGAACCTGTCCGGGTAGAGCTGCGACTTGGCCACCTGGCGGTAGAGCAGATGCTGTGCCTCCCTCGGGGGCACCGAGTTGTAGCTGCCCTTCGAGAGCACTTTGCGCAGCTCGGGCAGCGTGTAGGCGGGCGGCTCGCGCAGGTTGCCTTCCTCCTGGCGCTCGTCCTCCACCAGGTGCTTCTCCATGTTCCTGCCGAACGTGTCCACGTCCTTTCCCCTGGCATCGTAGGGAATGGGCAGCAGTATGTCCAGCGAGATGACCATGTCCACCGTGTGCGGCGCCAGGGTCGCGTAGATGAAGGCCATAATGCCGCCCAGGGAGTGGCCCATCAGCGAGACCTTGTGCCATCCGTACTCCTTCATTACCCGCGGAATGACGAACACGTAGTCGTAGACGGAGTAATGCATGCCCGGCGGCAGGCGGGACGACCTCCCGTGGCCCGGCAGATCGATGCACAGCACCCCCACGTTGTCGGGCAGCAGCGGTATCAGCCGGTCAAAGGTCCCCAGGTTGTCCAGCCATCCGTGAATCGCCAGAATGGGTCGCTCCGTTCGATTGCCGTACCAGCGACCCGATATGTGGCCCCACGGCGCCGATATTCTCACCTCCTCGAACTGCAAGAGAGGAACAGATGATCAAACAGGGTCTCAATTGTGTGTAGAATAGTGTAAGCCGTATAAACAATCGATCGATGCCGGCATCGATCCGCTGACTCACATTTGCCAGGGACAGCGTTCCCATCTCGACCGTCGTCGTCGCCCTGTTGAACTTTGAACGGCGCGGTTACTTTTCGACTTGATCCAGTAATTGCGGCGGCTGTACCCACAGTACTATCTGTGGTATCTTGGCTAGTCGGGCGTGGAGCGATTAGTGTTTTCCGACTCTACACATTTCCCCTACGCGCCTCACAGCCGAGTAACCCGAACAGCTGTTCGTGGAATGAATCGGAATCAAAAGTCGCAGCCCAAAGAGTTTACTTGTGCAAAGAGAAGGCCGCTCGCAGCAAGCTTTCCAGAGAGCAATCATCGAGCTTTGGGCACGAAGAGCATAGCAGCCAGCTTGTGCAAGCAAGCATTATCAGAGCTTTCTCCATGCGCTTCACATTTTGCTTAAGATTTGTGCATTTTTCAAGTTTGCTCTGCGATCAGTTGTTTTTTTGGATCAATCTTCGGTTCTTAGCAATAGTATCTGTTTGTATTGCTTTATTTTCCTTTAATTCATCGCTTGGCAAATGATTTTTCAGCCCGAAACACTTTTGGTAGCTGTCGGTCGGAGATTTTAGAGAATACTGTGCGAGCAGATCGAGCTTTGCAGCAGCCAAGCAGAGAGAGAGAGAGAGGGAGGCAGAGAGCGCAAGAAGCTTTAATGCGTACATTTCTTGCTTCCAAGTCTTGAAAGCTTTCATTTATCTGACAATTTCAATCGCTTTAATATTGTAATTTGCACTAATACCCTTTCAAGGCATCCCAATCTTGTGCCTAGCCCTAGTGGCGGGGGTCCTGTGCCGCCTGATGAAGGGCACAATATACATACTTGGCGCATTCCTCTGCTGAGTGGAGCTGGACCTCAACTACATGGAACTCAAAGGAACTTCGATTCGGTTGCCTTGATGATCATGTAGGGCATCGGCTGGATCCGACGTGCCAGCTCCGCAGGGGGACTAGAGCTTGTGGAGAAACTTGACCCGATCATCCCTGCTGGAGAGTAGCCTGTCTTCGATCTGATCCCTGTTCTGTGGGTCAGATGATGGGCCAGGGAAGGGTGCACAGAGTTGAGGGTGTCCTTGGAGACCAAATTAAATACTTCCTCTCGAGTACGTAGTGGTGGCTGGCCTTCCTTACGCATCTCCTGCCAGTCTGCGGCTTATCCACTGTATGGCTTCACGAGGGCTGCCCTTCTGCTGTCCAGACAGGTGTAGAGGTGGCCCAGAATCCCCGCCAAAGATTGAACGATCAAGAAGACCTTTTCCATCCGTATTCCTGCATTATCAGTGGGATCATGGGCATTAACTCCATTACGCTAAAGCGCATCCCTGGGGCAGATCGATGCCCAGCACACCCAAATAGTCGTGCAGCAGGTCAAAGGCCCCCGGAGAAGGTCGCTTCCTTTGGACTTGTTCTATAAAGAGTCTGGGAATCCGCTCTGTATGAAGTATTGCCATGACTACTCTTTTCTTTTGAAACTTTGATCATCACTTTCTGATAATTTCCGATGGCCTTCCCCCTGGGCTCAATCTTCCAATTTGCCTTTTCGAAGGCATGGCATGGCATGGTGTGGCCTGGCATGGCTGACCGTGCCTCGAACAACAACAATCACCGCCTCTCCGGTGACAGAGTCAATAAACTGCCGAGAGATTTGGGGAATGTGTCGATTACTACGTGACTCTCAAAACGAGTTGGCCTGCTGGTCGCACACCGATACGCTGGGATGGCCATGACTCGCCGCGGTGTCCTTTCAAACTGCATTGAGCACGTGCCACTCGCCTCGCCAGCGATGGTGAGACGGTGTAGCGGTTGCATGCAACTTAAATCGGGGTTAAGGATGTGCCGTGCTGTGGCAACTTTAAGCGCCTTCTGCTGCTGCCAGATCGATTACTCAAGCCCTTTTCGGGCAATTCTTGAGCTGTTTCCTCATCAGTGGCCACTCCCTCGAAGTCCCTTCCAGCTGTCCGGCTGTCCGGCTGTCCAGAGTGCGGATTACCTTCCGCTGTCTTTATCCTTGACTAACTACAACTCCAGACAGATTCCATCGCATCTCGCTAGCTTGTGGAACCTCTAATTTGCTGAAGGGGTTGTGCATTTCCTTGTGCATTTCCATCTCGTGTGCTGCAGCCATGATTTATCTTTAATTTATGTTTGGGTAATTTATCATGTCTGTGTTTTTGGGGTCGCACACAGTCGCACGCCCCCCAGGAACCTCCTCCGTGGCTCCGTGCAGTCGGAGGCAGAGACAGAGAGCTGCTTTCCTTTTCCTGCCTGGGCAAATGCTATGCAAATTGTCTTGAGCATTCCCCAAAGTGAAAGTGCCATTTCCCAGGCGCACACACAGAGAGAGAGAGAGCCTCCTTTCTCCTTGTGCACCTCCCCCCAGTCGCAGCCCCAGCCCCCTTCCCTGATGTGTGCGTGTGTATTGGCCTTGAATCCATAATTTGCTTGTCAACGGCAGCCTCTGGTGGCGCGTTTGCTGCTGCTTCTGGCTGCTGCTGGATGCCCCACCAAAAATTGTGCGCACATAATTGAGTTCAAGCATTTGGAAGCCAATTATGATTTCCACATTTTCACCCAATTTTCGCCTCTCATTTCCACGCGCTTTTTGTCCTCCTTGCCGCCCCTCGCGCCCCTCTCTTGTCCCTCCTTTGAGGGCCTTTCGTGCCTCTTGCTTGATGTGTCCCCCCCCCCCCCCCCCCCTCCGTTTGTGCAGGCACTTGCTTGATGTGTCCTCCCTTTGGGGCCCCCTTTCTTTTGTCCTTTTGTCCTTTTGCTTTTGCTCTTTTCACATCTCAATCAAGTGGGTGGGCGTCCTTGGCCGTTTCTCCTCTTGCTTTGCAGTCCCCCCCTCCATCGTTGGCCTTCTTTAAGATCCAGCTACTGGTTATGGACCGTCTTGAGGCTCCAACTCCAGCTCCCGCTCCATCTCCAGCTCCAGTTTCAGGTTGTGGTCCTCTTCTGCTCCTGATGCCTGATGCCTGTCGCCTGCGATGTTCCTTTAATTGCTTCTGCCACTTAACATATGCAAATGAAATTTAATTCTTTTCTTTCTCCCTTAACCTGTGCCCCTTAAGTGGCATGGCATGGCATGGGATGGCCGCCACGCCTTTAGTTTGATAAATATTTATGATTGCCGATGATAGGTTGAACAATGGAAATGGGGTCCCATTCTCCTAGGTAAACCCTTTATTTTACCCCCCACCGCACTCCCCGCCACTGAGTTCCGGCAAAAGAAAAGAACAATAAACAATACAGTGGAGGAGGAGGGAGTGGAGGGGGGGAGTGGGAGTGCCACTCAACGCAACGGAACTCGACGCATGGACTCCGATGAAGCTCTCAACCTGTCAGGACGGATCGGTGGGGGGGTTGGGGGCTCGGGCTAAGTGTGTGCCGGGACGCCCTAAAGGAGCTTGGAGCTTGGAGCTTGAGCCGGGGCTAAGGCCAACAAAAGATACCGCCGGAAGTCTCGAGCTGATATGCCATGCACCTCCAAACCTTCAACAACAACAGCGGCTGGAAAAAACCAGGCAAAACCCAGGGAAATGGTTGGAAAAACTTTGCAACTACTCGTCGTCCCCCCCCTCTGCCACCCTACACTCCCCTGGCTATTATTCTTTATGTGTTGCTATTTTTTGGCCGGATTCTACGTCGGGGACCAAAGTGCGAGAGAGATTTAAGCTCGAACAATGGCTGCAGGCATGGGGCAAGGGGCAGGGGGCACGGTCCCGAAAACCGCACGCAGGAAAAACACCGAATGTGAGGAGAATGTAGATTGTGGATGGAATTGCATTAAGAAATCATTCTCATGTGTGTTTGTGTGTGTGTGTGTGTGTGTGTCCCCTCCCACAACCCTTGCTGTGTGCATTTAATTGTATTTCTTCTAATTATAAAGCAGAAACAGAAGCAGAAACAGAAGCACCAGCATAAGCCACATTTCTATTTGAATACATTTGCATACGAGGAGCTCTGCTAACGTGGCCAAAGCACACACACACACAGAGGCATAGGGGAATGTAACAATACTCGGTACACATGTACACGATTCCGTACTCTTTTGCATATTACAATTAGAAATTCCAGAAAATTACGAATGTAAACCCAGAGAGTTGTTGCCATGAAAATTTGATGCTGCAGCCAGCCAGCCATCCAGCCAGCCTCCTTTTTCCGCAGCTTTGGCCTTCTCTAATTGAAGGTGAGGGTTTCCCGGGTTACACCTCATCCACAGAAACAGTATGTAAGCTTTTGGAAATTGGATTAGGGAAATGAGTGAAAAGGGTGGCAAAAAATGGAAAAGAATCTGAATGGGAAATTTCAAGGCATGGAATGTGTGTGGAAAAATGCAAGCCAGAGAGAGAGAGACAGAGAATGGGGGTATACCTTTTTGAAAATATTTATTTAGAAATATTTTTTAAGGAAAAAAAAACGGTGGGAGAAACCTTCTGTCGATTGGAGCAGCATAGAGTCTCCGTCAAGCACACGACATGCATTTTGTTTTGCGTTTCTGGTCACCGAGAAAGGGCGAGCTCAACGCCATAGAGCACAACCTCTTTTACTTGTTTTTAGGTCATGAAATGTACTCAATTGGGGCTCTTTCTCCTTTCTATATGAGGGCTGCTTTAAGTAGGTTTCCAGCTATAATTTCCCACTATATTCACTCGTCTTGATCTGCATTTGTCACTTTCGAATGAACCTGAAATTATAGCCACATGGCCATGGCCGCCACAGGAATACAAATGTTCCACTTGAGGAGTTCATTAATCCACTTGATTTCCAGTCTCACGCCTCACAGGGCCCCCCCCCGCTCCACCCCGGCCCACAGACAATGATTTATGAATCTCCACTCCCACTATCACCCACTGCCACCCCCTGCCGCCCAATACCACCCACTGCCACCCACCGCTCTCCCATGTCGAAAGCACTTTGATATACTTGGCTTAGCAATTGTTTCGGTTGATATTTGGTTAATCAAGTGTCCACCTCTGCAGGGGCGGGGGGTGGGGGGGGTGCTCCTCGGACACGTGCCGCAAGAGCCGCAGCCCTCCCCCCTCCCCTCCCCCCGCCCAGACCGTTTCAATAAATTAATTAGCCACAAAATTTATGATTATTGCCCCAAATGATTTCCGCTTTTTCTTTTCGGACTTTTGTTGCCGTTTTGTTTGATTTTTGGCTTTTTGCTTTTGCTTTTTGCTTTTGTTTTGGCAGTTCATAAATAATTCGTCTAATTTATGCACTGTCATACATATATTTCGTAATGGCAGGAAGGCGTGGCAAACCGATTGTTTATCCTCCACTCTGATCAGCCCACCCCCCCATCCTCCTCCCCCGCCCACTCAATTGCCTGGCACTCAATTTGCAATGGGAGGAGGAGGGGGGGGAGGAGCAGATGGATTGGGGCGAAGGTACAGTACGATTTCATAATTCAAATTCTTCGATTTATGAGCCAAAAACTGGCGAAATTCCCCAGGGGGTTTATCTTCTGCTGCTCCTCCTTTGGTTTGCACTTTAGATTGAGCCAACACCCTCCCCCCCCCCAACACCCCATGCAATGCTTGCTCTTGGCTTGTCCGTAATTTACGATTTTCGGCCAGGCCCCGAAAAACGCACTTCACTTGTGCGTAATACCAAGACAATTGTGTGCACAAACTGCAAGGATTCTCTAGGGCACCACTACGAGGAGGAGGAGCACTACTCGTATAGCATTTATCCCACCCCCAACCCCCTCACCCCCTCCCCCCCCACTAACCCCACAGCCAAGTGCATTGCTGTTACCGTATATCGGATCTTTTCTGGTCATAAATTTCCCTTTTTCTGGTTAACTGCTGCTCCTGTTTTCTGGCCCAAAAATCCAACTATAGTAGTGTTTCGTTTTTACCGCCTCCCCGCCTCCCCGCCTCCCCGCCCCCCGGGGGGGGTGCTCCCTGGCCACAGATTGAGGGAGAATTGGATTCCTTTCCCCTGAATTTTTCGTAATTGGAGATTGCAGTTTGCAAAAACACAAAAAAAAAAAGTTTTGCCATTCAAAAAGTTTACTATTTGATTCAGTTTTCATCTCTGTATCCCTGTATCTATATCTACTCGTACTCGTATTCGTACTCGTATTCGTATTCGTATCTGTGTGAATGTTTGTCTGAATTTACCCTCTGAAAAGTTTTAACATTTTTGACCAGTAATTGAACTCCGCAAAATGTCATAAAAATACACACACACACGGAGAGAGAGAGAGAGACAAGTGGGCTTCTAATTACTCGTACAATCTGTCATTTGGCCATTGTCTGGATGGCAGGGCTACTGGATGGCTGGAATGAAATTTGAGGCTAGACAAACTGTGAGGAAGCCATAAATCTATTGATGGCCTGCGGTGGCGAAACATTTTGTGGCACTGGAAAGATAGGCACTTAGATGTGCAAATATTTTCCACTCTCCTTTTTCATATTCATAGTTTCAGTATTCGGCTCTTGGCTGTGGCTGTCTGGTAGGCAAGTTTTTTAATTAAAAACAAATTCATGAATGCAATTTGCATGAAATTCAATTAAAGTTTTTATCTCTGGGCAACTGGTGGGGCTTCTGCTGCTCTAGCAGGATGCTGGGCAAATTAATCATACGCACTGTGGTGCAATCAAGATGAAATCTAAGCCTGACAAACAGGACATTTGATTGGAATTTCCAGAGCCAAAGGCTTTGAGACCCAAACCAGAAAAGATCAAATGCCCTCCACCCAGTCTGTAAGAGGGCACTGAATAAATGAATGAATGAATGACTGACTAAGTGAATGGATGAATGCACATCGAACGTGCCACAGTGGCGTGCCAAAAAAAGTTGCACGTACTGCAGTTGCATCCTCTTCAGCAGTTGCTTCTCCTCCCCCTCCCCCACCTCCTCCTCCTGCTCCTCCTCCTGCTCCTCCTCGTTTATTTGTGTTTGCATTTGCATTTACTTTTCCTTCACTTTTTGGCTTTCTCCGCCACTCATTCCGGCCATTCCTCGGCTCCTCCATTCCGCTGCTGTGTTTGCCAATGGCGATGGCCGTGTAATTTCTCTCAAAAACATCAACATCAAGAAGTAAAGAACTTTGGGTTGTTTCTCCGTCATTTTCGTTGTTTTTTTTGTTTTTTTTTGTTTCAAGTGCTCGTTCATTCGTTTCGTTGGTTCGTTTATTCGTTTATTCGTTTATTCGTTGGTTTATTTCGGTATCAATGTAAATTTTAATTTGTTTGGCAAATATTTTCTTACACGAGTGCCACGGAACGGGAACGAGCAGAGATACGAGTATTTGGTTCGCTAATTTGGCTGGAAAAGATGTGATGGAAGGGTGTACAGAGGGGAGGAATAAGCCCCCCAAAACAACGACTTTTTTGCTGCACTTTTCCCTGCAGAAACCATTTTGATATTCAATCTTCGCCCGGAAAAAGTTTCCTAAGAACAGCCGTAACCAAAAACGCAACCACCTCTATCCTTCTGCTGCCTGTCTGTGTGCCACATTCAACAAATTCCTGACAAAAAAAAAAACGAAGAGCAGAGGAAAAACCAAAAAACACGGAGGCGAAGGCGAAGGCGAAGGCGAAGAAAGTTAGTCACTTTTTATTGTCGGGTAGAACATTTAAGTGGAGAAACGAGAATGTAAAGTTCCGGTTCTCGCAACTTGATCGGAACTAAGTAAGTGGCAAGACATTTGCACGCATGCCACAAGCAGTCCGTGGCGTCCCGTCCCGTCCCGTCCCGTCCCGTCCCGTCCCGCCCGTCCCGTCCCGTCCCGCCCGTCCCGTTCCGCCCTTCCCTTCCGCCTTGTTGCCTGTCAGTTTTCCTTACATGTCCCCCCGACAGGCAACGATTTTTTCAATTTGTGTGCGTAATTTCTGCTTAGGCGGCGGGGCCTGTACTCCGCAGTACAGAGCCCGTGTGAGTTCTCTCCGGCGGGGCGACAGTTTCCCAAAGTGACGATGACAGGCACAGAAGGTCGCCCCGCCGTCACTCTGACGTCCGCTGCTGTGGAGCGACTGTAGCTGAGGTCCTGTCCAAGGGTTGTGTGTGGCCCCAAGTCTAGACGGAGACACCACACTGAGAGGCAGGCTCCACAAAGTTTCATTCGTCGCCAAGAACTCGCGGTGGGACGGGGGGACGGTGGGACTGTACTCCTCGTAGACTTTCAATTCATTAAACTTTAAATTTCAACTGACACAGTGATGAAAGAGAATACGAATACGAGTGCGAATACGAATCCGAGTAAATTTCGCACACATTTTGTTCCTTTTTTTTGTGCTGACAAAAACTTAAATGAGCATTGTTCCTATCGCCATCTCTTTTGGCATTATTGTGCCGGGGGCTATAAAATAAATAAAATTGAAATTTTATGCAAATCACTGAAATGTTCAAATGTTGTTGCTGTGTTGCTGGCGTGTGGTGGCATGTGAAGCGGCAAAGCCGAATGACAACGATAATGCTGGGGAAAACGGAAGGAAGGAAGGACAGAGTGGAGACCGAATGGAATATGTTCGAAATGAGACAAGAAGTTAATTTAGGGAATCGCATTGGGGAATGGATCCTTGGGGTGGACTCCATGTTGAAGGCACGACACGAGTCCTGCCTGCGAAGCCATTTCAATTTGTTGAACAGATTTTTGTTTTTGCCGCAAAACTTTTATGGCGTCTTTTCGAAATTGTAAAACTCTTTCTGCGGGTGCCTTGGCGGTTGGGGGTTTGTTTAACGAAAAGTTGAAGGATCCAACAAGGAAGGAGTTCTAAGAATTCGATTGTAGCCTCCTATCGATACGATATAGGGTCACCTTTTCAACCAAATTTGTACTTACACTTTCGAAACGCACTGTACTCGTAATGCGTTCATAAGTAGAATTTTATCTGCCCCAAGATACATGCATATGTTTCCAGTTTCAACTTGAATGTTCATTTCCGGCCAACGAGAATGCCCGTATTCCGGCTGCCATTTGCTCTCCTTTCCCATCTTTGGTCTCAAGTTTAAATGCCAAATGAGCTTCCGTACACACACAGACTCGGATGGACACCCAGAGATGGATCTGCCCCGGCCACAACTCGAGTGGCAAACGAATCCCAAAGCCAAATAGAATCCTGGCTCAGCAAATGTCCATCCATTCGACTTATTACATAATTAATAATTAGAACAGATCCAGAGAAGGCTGGTGCCAGAGAGGCCTGGCAAAGTATTTTAATAACCCATCACATCACATGCCCCACTCAAGTTTCCATTGCCAGTGCCACATGCCACAGGACTGGGCGAGGGACTGGGAGGGGGAGGGGGACTGGGGGTGTGGAGGCAAGTGGATGGCAACTCAAATCAATGTGCGAAACGTGCTAATTGCGGCAGCTGTGCAAATGTGTGCCTGGCCCCGGCCATTTGATAGTTGACCATCATTTTGATGGCTCAAATGCTTGCCTGTCGGGGCAGGGGCCATTCGGATGGGGCGGTGGGGTGTCCAGGATATCTTTAATGTGTTCGGAAGCCGCAAAAGACGGAAAGAGACGGGCCAGAGAGCACATGGAAAAAATACTAATTGCCAAAGAGCGAGCAATGCCATGAAAAACACTCGAAGGAAGGAGAAACTTTTGCATAAATGGCTGTCGAAACCTCAAACTACTCAAGAGGGTGTGTCGGTGTGTGTGTCGGTGTGTGTGTGAGGGGCGAGTGGGGGTGTGTGGGTGAGAGTGCGTCGTAAAAAATGGCAGCAGAAGAGCACTCATAGCCGCCGTAACACGTAATGAGATACTTCAAAATGATGTTATTGCTTTATTTATAGCGCTGCATAAAAAGACAAAAACCTAAAAACAAAAAAGTACACACGGGAAGGTGCAGAACGGGGTGGGGGCTGGGTGGCATAGGTTTTCGGTAGGGGGGTGGGGGGGACAACCGCTTTTTATGCCCACGTGGATGGCCGTGTAGTTTCTCCTGCGACGCGGCACTCCTTTCGCACTTTTACAGCTGTTTCGCTTATTAAGTTTCGTCTGTCACACACACACACACACACGCACACACACGCACAGTATCAGCGGAAGATACTCGTGTCAGCTATGGAGATACAGATACAGATACAGATACAGATACAGACACATGCTCGGCGTACATTGTGTGATGGTGTGATGGGTGCATAAATCGTATCTTTTGGCAAATAAAACCTGCAGCCTGTCGTGCCATCGCAGTGTCTGTCTCTCCTCTCTCCTCCTGAGGGTGGGGCAAGAGTGCTCTTCCACCTGCCCCCCCTGTGCCTGCCCTGTGGAACCCTCTCCTTGGATCCTCCTCGACTCCTCTGCTCTCCTCTAGCTCTTTTCTGCGTCTCTCTCGGATTGGCTAATAATTTTCTTGGAAAACTCGTTGAACCTGAGTAATTGCACCTCGGGGCATGGCATGGCATGGCTGGCTGCGGACATTGTTTAGATAAAAATAATTCGTGTTCATAAAATTATTCATGGCCCGCCATTTGATTAAAGGACACAGCAAGGAAGGAGCCTTGACAATCATAAAGCGAGGAAAAACGGGAGAAGCCGAAATGAAATCAACTTCAGTGCGAGAATAAAAATATATATATATATATACGAGTGTGTGTGTGTGTCTGTGTGTGTGTGTGTGTTTCTGGACTAATAATAGATGAGGTCGTCTCTCTTTGCTACTAATCTTACTCTGTCTCGCTTTCTCTCTAGTGAAAGCACAAAATTTTAATTGAAAGCTAACATCAAAAAAGGAAAGAAAATGCAATTTTCCCAATCATCAGCAGCAGCAGCGGCAGCGACAGCAGCAGATGACAATTTGTGCAATTTTCTCAATCGTCAGTTGGCCGTCAGCAGAGGATGAAAGAAGATCGTCAAAGGGTTAATTTAATGGCTCTGGGCTTTGGTCTGCACCTCCCCCACGCTCTCGCTCTCCCTCTATGGCCTCCTCCTATTACTCTCTTTGAATGGAGGAGGAGCAGGAGCAGTATGTAGCTCCTGCCCGCTGCCTGCCTGAATGCTGACTCATGAAAAATTAACACACAAATCGCATGGGGCAGACATTTAAAATGCACTTTGTTGCAGCTGCATTGCATAAAATTATTGCAGAAACAAAAATGGTCGGCGATAAGAAAGCAACAGCAAAAACCTAAGAGAAAATTACACAAATATGAAGAGAGCAACGACACGGGGATACCCCATGGGACCGTAAATCGACGATTGTCCCTTCGAGGAGGGCATCGCATAGAATGCAGCATTTAGGCAGCTCTTCTGGGGTTCTTTCTGTGCCCAGACCACTCTGGCCGGCCCCATTACAGGGTATTCGGCAATGCCTTTCGCCCGAATGCTTTAAAGTGCATCAATTTTAATGCAAATATGCAGCAAGCAGCAAGCAGCATTAACTTTTGCTGCGCTCTTAAAAATTTACATAATTGCTGAGAGTCAGGCGAGAGAGGGAGAGAGAGAGAGGGAGAGGGAGAGGGAGAGAAAGGCGCCGCCAGAGCTGCCATCCAAAGCCCTCTCATGCATGTGTGTGTGTGTGTGTGTGTGTGAGAAATGTGCAGAGGAAAAGCAAAGGAAAACTTTAATGAAAAACGTCGAGCACTTTGCACAATTAACGATTTTTCATGATTTTTCTCCTCCTCGTTCACGCTGGTCAGGCAATTTGCATAAATCAGTGCAAAGTATCTGTGACACATGGAGAGAGCACGCACTCCAGCACCAGCTCCAGCACCAGCCCCTGCTCCAGCTCCCGCTCCTGCTGCAGCTCCTCCGTGCACTCCGCTCCGCTGTAAGTGTGACCAGGCGGCGGGTCTCTGAAAAATGTTTACACATTTGCAAATGTCTGAAGGTCAGGGAGAGGCGGTGTGTGGTGTGCGGTGTGCGGCAGCCACGTGCAACATGATTTAGGCGTTTGTTCGCTGAGTAATTGTTGTGTGGCGTTGCGGCAGCAGTAAGGCCGTGTGGCGGGTGTAGCGGTGTGGCCGTGGCTCAGTGGCGCACTAGCTTTAATTTAATTTATGCAGCACCACAACAGGAACAGGCAACAAAGTAACAACAGCAACAGCAGCAACAACAACAACTGCAACAACTGCTGGGTAACCAGCAACAGGAACAACACTAGCTATACGAACGGAAGGAAGGAAGGAAGGAGTGCGCCCCACCGCCGCCTTGTCGAGGGCCACTAAGTGGCCGCTTCAGCGAAATTAAATGCACTCTCCCCGCCTCCAGAGAGACGGAGTCGTTGTTGTGTCGTCATCACAGTTGTTGCAAGGGTATGACAGGGTATGCCGGACAGGGCCTCGCCACAATGCCGGCAAAGGGAGGAACACAAATGAAGATCAGGCTGCTGCGCTGCTAGGGTAAACAACAGATCGAGCTCTCTTTGGCGAAAGAAGAAGAGAGCGAAACAAGCGAGGGCCTTCGGCTGGCACTAGCAAGCGTTGCCTTCGGCTGGCACTCGCGAGCCTTGTCTTCGGCTGGCAATCGCAAGCGTGGCCTTCGGCTGGCACTAGCAAGCGTTGCCTTCGGCTGGCAATCGCAAGCGTTGTCTTCGGCTGGCACTCCCAAGCGTTGTCTTCGGCTGAAGCTAGAGCGAGAGAGAGCCAAAGTACTCTAAGCTGCGGTGGGATCAATGTGCATTACGGGACTGTATGGATATACTCGTTTGCATGCTCGGGAGAGAGCGATCCCTGGCGAAGAGCATCAAGAGAATGGCATGCATTTCGTTGCTCTCCAGCACAGTGGCGTCCTCGGGAGAGAGCGATCCCTGGCGAAGAGCATCAAGAGAATGGCATGCATTTCGTTGCTCTCCAGCACAGTGGCGTCCTCGCCCGTTGTGGCACTGTTCAAACGACATTAGTGGCCATCAAATGGTCGATTCGCGGCCATTAGAATGTAATTCCATTTTGCTATTATTTGCACAGGCTGCGCATCTTCGTGCAGCTGCCTCTAAGCTGAATTTATTATTATGGCCAGGCCAATGTGTTTAGTTTTATGGCCAAAGAGACGTGAAATGTTTATGCAACAGCAGGCAGCATGCAGCACCAGCACCAGAAGGAGATTGCATTTTGTCCGAGAAGCAGCTTCCGATGCAGAGAGTTATTTAATGCGTAATTACAGCGCAAATCTTGTTAAGAAGTCAAAGGAGAAACGGGATAAGATGAGCCAAAAGGAAAGGCAAGGAAAAGAAAAGATAGATGGTCCTCCTGCTGGCAACACTTTAAGCTTTCCCCTCAGATACAGAGCGAGCGGGGGGGAAAGAGTGTGGGGAAGGGGGGTGAGGGGGAGGGGGAGGGTAGAGGAATGAGCAACGCTGAGAGGCAGCTTAGTGTTTGCTTCATTGAATTCATAAGCGTCTCGAAAAGTAAATCCGAATGAACTTTGGCCAAAGTCGAGACCGCAAAAAGAAACAGGAAAAAGTGCAGCCAAAGGGAATCTCTCACATAAAAAGCTATGACTTGGCGGATATAGCGGGTAAACCAAGGATTTGCCACGACCCCAGCCACAGCCCCAGGCGCAGCTCCTTCTCGCCTCGAAGGACAGAGGAGAACATGGACGAGAGGGGGGCCAGCGACAACGGGTCGTCAAAAGTCAATTAACTGCAACACTTGCAGCACAACTTCAACTAATTAGCGTACCGCTGCTGCTGCTGCTTGCTGCTGTCTGCTCGTTTCTCTCTATTCAACGCAGGGGCACGGGTGAGGGGGGGCTGCAAGGGGGCAAGGTGCAACTACCTGCTGCCAAAAGCAGAACGCACACAAAAACGTGTAGCATGCTTTTGGGGCTTGTGGTAAATAAGAATGCACTTAACGCGGGTTTTTAGATGAGGATCCACCACGACGAAGAGGAGGGGCGTCGCGCGAGAGGGGGACACTGAAGAGCAGAGGAGTGAAGCAGCACCACAGACTTTTACGAGATGAAAACTGTGTCAGGCTCCTCGTGGGTTAATTTGGGTTAGTTGTGGAGTGCAGGTGCTGCGATAGAGACACAGATAGAGACACAGATAGAGATAGAGACACTCACAGCGTATTTACATAGATGTGGGGGATGCACGCGCAGAAAGGAACACCATTTCGGTTGAATCTTTCATTTCGCATTTGAATGAATTTGAATTCAGTAAAATAGCTGTGTGTCAGGCGATGTCATATTGATGGAATCATTCATTTTGAAGGGAATTATCTCCACACAAGAAGTAGAGCTTCATTTACCGAATGGATTCGCTTCGGTATTCACCAGGCATCATCATTTTTACTGCGACAAATTCGAAAATTTCGGTTTTATCCTCTCGCTCACTCACCGCAGTGCTTGCACTCAGTTCTTTGGGATTCAGATTGATCCGAATCGGATTGATTCGTAATGATCGAAAGCATAAAAGAAACATGCAGATAGTTGTGATTGTGGATTCATACAGTGCTCTAGTATATGAATCATTGCTTTAATTAGAGCGAACAACGTTCATCTATATATAGGTTTATTCTCAAAAGAAAGTTATATTTAACTCTGTTCTACTCTTTAATCATCCATTGACTTTCAATGGAATCTTTTGCTATAAATAATTTCTTCATCCACTGCTTCTGACTTTTGCAATTTCACTGCTTCTCTGCTATCAGTCGTGCCATGCCCTGCCCCACCCATTCCTATTCCTATTCCTATTCCATTCCACAACAGGTGTCCTCTCTCTCTCTCTCTCTCTGTCTCTCTCTGTCCTTGTGTGGACCAAAACTCGCAAACATCGTCATCGTCATCATCATCGTTGGTGCTGTTTAATTAGGGTGTCGCTTGTTCTGGGTACGACATTTATCTTATCTGAACCGATTGGAGAGGCATTTGCGACAAGATGCGCTATCGGCGCTGTTCTGTGCTGTGCTGTGCCATTGATAACCAATAAACCACCGCAAGGCCCCAAAGCGGGGGATGCATTTCCATTTCCATTTCGATTTCGATTTCAATTTCTATTCCCCATCGGAGTAGATGTGACAGCGAGCGAGACGATGAACCTGCCTTCGAAGGTGCACAGCGTGCGGACACGCCTCGTGGCGATGTTTTCGCTGCCCGATTTGCTGGGTATGTTTCCGATACATCACTTTCACGTGTCTCTGTCTCTGTCACTCACTGTCTCATGTGTGGCTTCTATTCTCAAGCATTGGCCTGCCTGTGGGCGAGTGGTTTCTCCTTGGGGTACTACTCAAAGTCCGCGTATGTGTACGACAATCTGTGGCCGCACTGGTACGCTCTGGTGGGCGGCGCCGTCACCTTGGCCCTGGCCCTGGGCTGGACCCTGCGGAAGCACAAGAGGCAGAAGTACAGTTACGATCACTACTACGTCATCTTCTACGGCCTGTTGTGCTCGCTGATGGGGAGCTGCTTCATGCTCACCAAGCAGTTGGGTGAGTCCTGCAGATGCGATGGAAACCCCCCGTCTAACTCGATCTCCCAGCCGTTAGCTACTACTTCCACTTCGTGGGCCTGAGCGTCGTGTACCTGGCGGGCTTTAGCTACGTGAGCCTGCGATGCGACGCCTCGGGACTGCGACCCGCCAGGATCGCCCTGGCGAACGCCCTGCATGCCTGCGGCCTGGCCAGCGGATTTGTGGTCTTCAACGAGATGGAACCGCAGCGCTGCGGGCTGATTACCCTCGGGATCGACCTGCTGCTGGTCTCTGTGGTGTGCCTCAACGAGCTGCTGCAGCACCTGGGCTGCCACAACTACAAGGAGTCGCGGGACCTGGTCTTCAACCTGCTGAACGAAGAGCGGATGGTATTCCTGCCCCGTCAGGCGGTGCTCGCACAGTTCGTGGGACGCACCGACTACCGGCTGCTGGCCGACCGGCAGTGGCTGGTCCTGGTCCTCGGGGGCTTCCTGGTGGTGCTGCAGAGGAGCTGCCTGCTCTTCTCCCCCGCCTACCTGCAGCTGATGTGGAGTGCCACCACGGGGTATGTGCAGCGGACCCAGCTCTTCGCGCCGTTCGTCCTGTACGCCGGCGGCTGTGGTCTCGGGGCTCTGCTGCTGATGCGCTACACCCCCAAGCTGGTGTACCTCCTCTTTGGGGTCATCCAAGTCACGCTGATCGTGGCCCTGCTGTGCATCTACAGCGAGGAGCAGTCGGAGCACTGCTTCCTCTTCCTGTGCCTCATCTACGCCACCGTGGGCGTCCTCTCCAGCCAGGCCCTCCACTGGCTGCTCGAGTGCTCGCCCTTCCTCTACGCGGAGCTGGCCCTGGCCACCGGCTTCGTGCTGCAGCTGGGCATCCTCGAGGGCCACAAGTACGAGGCGAATGTGGATGACACTTGGACGGCCCTGCTGGCGGTCAGTGTGGTCTCGCTGGTGCTCACCTCTCTGGCCGTCCCCGTGGTGCAGTGGCTGCAGCCCTACTCCGCCAGCCTCGTGGACGTGCGCAATCGCCTGCTGGGCATACGACGACTCTCCTCCGCCGCGGAACAGACGCAGTTCTGGCAGACGAACCACTTCCTGGCCCACAACAAACCGCCCCACGAGCTGCAGTCCGTGCGGCTGTCCAAGAGTCGCATCTTCCAGCAGTATCCGATTAGTGGCCTCATCGACACCCCCGACAGTCCCAAGCAGAAGTTCTGACAACAAAGTGCTTTGCTTTCCAATCCCTCATTTCTTTCCGCCATTACTCATCGATGGCTTCCCTTTTGTCTGCCCGTCTGCCCATTGTTTGCGATGGAAAATGAAGCATTACTTTTGCTAATTCCCTGGAAAACTAATTTCCTTTGACCACAAGCTAATGATAATTTTTACCATCAAATATTTACGAGAATAATCTGCAGCTGCGTTGCGGGGTTGCTGGGATACAAATCTGCTGCAAGCCTTTACCCAACAAAAGATTATTAATTATTTATGAGCAGCATTATATAATTCCCCAGCGTCTCCGCTAAAAACCTGCTCTCGAGGAAACAATGTTAATGATTTTTATTGATTTTTAAGCAAATTAAATTGTGCGTAAAACCGCAAACTGAATTTATCATAAAGTCGCTTTATCAGTGGAGAGGATACCCCTGGATACCCTGGGCCCCTCCCGCGAGCACCCTTACATTTTTATTGCCAAAACATTAAACATTTATATCCGCTATCAATTTCGTAACGACGGGAAAAAGCGTAATCGCATCTTTGGCTGCTCGGCAACATTTTTCCGGTTCTACCTAATTTAATTTACGTAGAAAACTGAACACGGAACACTCCCGGGGGCGGAGCGGTGCCCGTAGTCGGCAACGGATCCGCAACGTGCAAAGGCAATAAAAGCGTTAAATTTGTTTATTTTTTCAAGCCTCGTGAGTCCGCAGGGGCTTTATTCTCCCTCCACCATCCGTACGGATGCGATTCGGCTACGGGTTCGATTTCTCTCTCTCTCTTTCTCTCTCTCTCGCTCGTTCACGTCTGGGTGCTTAGGGTATAGCATACCTTCCGGCACCCACAGGGAAATCCACCCACAAGCACACAGAAAGAGGGGGAGGGGGGGGGGGGGGGAGGGGCTTAGAGGAAGAGCGAACAAGGTTCTTTTGTTTTTGCCTCGCCATTGTTTTTAAGTGGATGCCGGGACATCCTTTGTTGGGGTTCATTCCCAGCCATCCAGGAGGAGTCGGGAGCCAGCAGCCAGGAGCGTGGATCCAGCAGCATTTCCGATCCCCTTATCACTAATGAAGTGGCCAATGAACTGCGTCCCGAAAGATTAAAGCGAAATTAAATGGCCAAAAACCTAAACGAAAATTGATTGATCGAAAAAAGGTGCACTACCCATCACTACCCATCAGTGCCGATGCCACCAAACCCCAAACCCCAAACCCCAAAACCCAGAGCAAACCCCAACGAACCAAAGAGCGCAAAGAAAAATAAATGGGGAAAATTATTTAAACCAATTTAGGTTGCGGTTTCGGGCGGCAGCTCAATATGCTGTGCGGTCAGGCCGAAACCACAGATAGAGATACTCTCGTGGGTGGAAAAATCTGTGTGCTTCACACATAAGGCGGGTATGCGGGTAGCGTGCACTTGAACAAACTTCGAGTGTGGCCTGAAATGAAGTTGGAAGTGGGAGCAGAGAGGGGATTAGCCACGAGCAGGCAGCCAGCCTCTCGGTAAGATGGAAGAGTGAAAGAGTGTTGCCGATGATGCCTGATTCCGATTCCGATTATCTCTATATAGAAGGTCCGATTAGGTGGTAATGCCTTTCTCCCAGTGCACACTCCCCCTGCACTGGCGTATGGCCAACCATTTTGACAGTTGAAAACACAACAGACCCTTGAATACGAAATACAATTATGGTTTAATTAAAACTATATTTTCACGCAAAATTATCGCTTGAAGCATCACGCACGCAATCACAATCAAAATCATAATCAAAATCAAATATCAAATTTTATACCATTTGCGGGTAGTGCAGAAACAAAGGTTCTCTTTTCGCGCTGCTAATCAGAGATGCCGACAGCAGCTATAGGTTGCTTTTTCTCTTTCTCCGCTTGACGTTCTCTGAGTCCTCCACCGCGAGCTTGAACTCCTTGACGGCGTCGGGCAGGTCCTCGCCCTGGTCGCTGTCGACCGTCCACGTCTCCAGTTGCGGCGGACGGTGGCGCATGATGAACGGATTGATGATGGCCGCCACACCGGCGGCATTGTTGAGGTGCACGTGGTGGGTGCCCTGCACCTCGTGGAGCTCGAAGTGGGGATTGTTCTCGCGCAGAATGGCGATGACCTCGTCGCTCTGCTCATCGATGAAGTGCGACTCGGAGCCCTTGATCACGCAGTACGGAACGTTGCGAATGGTGCGCGCCAGCTCCGCGGCAAAGGGGGGGCTCGTGTGGAACTCGTTGTAGTACTTGCAGCGTCCGTCGCGGGAGAAGAAGTACTTGTCCGGGTACTTGGTGGACTTGGTCACGTTCCGCTCGAGTATGTGGTGGCAGTTCTCGAGGAGCACCGACCGATCGGAGCCCTTGTGCAGGACCTGCTCCAGCTCCGCGTAGGTGTAGGAGGGGGGCTCCTGCCGCTTGGCGTTGGCGAAGCGCTCGTCCTCCAGCATGTAGCCCTCGATGTTGGTGCGCAGGTAATCAATCTGCGAGGCGGGCTTGCGGTAGCGCGTCTTCACGATGTCCACGCTGATGAGCAGGTCCATGCGGTGCGGATAGAGCGAGGCAAAGACAAAGCACAGCATGGCGCTCATGGAGTGGGCCATCAGCGACACCTTCTGCCAGCCGTACTCCTCCATGATGCGCAGGATCACGCACAGGTAGTCCACAAAGTGGTAGGCAATCCCCTCGGGCAGCTTCGAGGAGTAGCCGTGGCCGGGCAGGTCAATGCAGAGCACGCCCAGGTGCGTGGGCAGCAGCGGCAGCAGCTCGTTCCACGTCCCTAAATTGTCCAGCCAGCCGTGGAGGGCCAGGATGGGACGTACCTGGCGATTGCCGTACCAGCGGCCGACCACATAACCCCACGGCATATCGATGCGCACATCCATGGGTTCCTGCAACGAGCAGGGCATAGGGTATGTGAGCGAGAGAGGGAGAGAGAGATGGCTGAAGGGTTAGATAGGGAGGGGTTCGTTCTCCTTGTTAGCTGTTAATTGCCAGTGGGGTAGCTGGTAGCCTGTCGGCCTGCTGTTCTCTCCTGTCCGTGACCGTGTCCGTGTCTGTCCTGTCCTGTCCCGTCCTGTCCCGTCCCGTCCGGCAGGAAAACCAACCTGGTTATAGGTGGAAAATGTGCCTCTGGCATTTCCTTTCGATTCCCACTCGCAACCATTGCCACCGCCTCATCTGCTGGAGCTCGGTTTGATCAATCGCTTTGTGTGAAAAAGTTGAATCGGTTGACAACTGAGTTGGGGCCCAGGTGTCAATTGACGGACAGGCGGACAGGCCCCACCGAGCATTCTCCCTTGCAACAATTTATCATCTAGTTTTTTTTTGTATTTTTTTTTATTTGGAGGGGATATGTGTGCGCTTGTTCCCCAGGCGTATCAATCGATAGGGGTACAGTGGGGGTTCCGCCGAGGGAACAACAGGTGTACCAAGAGGTGTACGAAGAGCATTGAAACGTGCGCGCTTAATGGAGCTGCTGTCTAGATTCTTTAGTGACAGATTTCACTGTCTCAGCAATTGACTGATGTTGCACATGCAAAACTTTACTTTTGTTCGCTCGCTCAGCTTCAAAATTAGCGCCAAAATGCTCTCTCAAGTATGCTGAGCAATCGAGAGAGAGAGAGAGAGCGAGAGCGCAAAGCTTTGTCTGTGAAACTTTTACGGCAAGCAAAGTTTCCTACGCCGCCGACACTTTGATGAACTCCTCTAATGAGCTCCTCATAACACACAAAAGGCCCGCCCCCACCCACCACTTTGGTCGTGTGTTCGTGTGTGTCTAGGGCTTTGTGCCGAACGGGAAACAAACAAAAAAAAAATCACTCCACTTTGCAAATTCCATCGGTAGCCATTGACTTTGATTCCGCTTCGAGGGCGGCGGGAGGGAGGGAATCTTATCAGGTGAGTCCAAGGCGATAAGAATGCAATTGCGTCCAAAGGTAGAGGGGAGGGCTACATACATATGTCTGTGGATTTTCATGGGGAAATCTACTTGGCCCCCGCGCGATAAGGTCGCGTATAACATTCAATAACTTTTTATGACACGACAGCAAACACTCTCCCAGAACGTACACAACGCACACTCTGTCCAATCGTATACCATAATTACCTGTTCATGTTGCTCAATCTGTTTTCCATCACCGCCTCCTGCGACGCCACCGCCACCCGCCGTGGATGTCATTGTGTATTGGGGATTTGGTCCGTAATAAATGACACAATCTCTCAACTAAATCCGACACACGCGTGTCATTAAGCAGTGGGAAAAGTTGTCTATTTTTATGCAATAACTAAATTAACAGAGAGAGAGTGAGAGAGAGAGAGAGAGAGAGTGGGAACTGGGGAAGTGCACGCCACTAGCGCGTAAACAAAACTAAAGCGTGTTTGGCCCCAGAGGCCAATTAAATCCCACTCGACTCGGACGATGTCGAGGCGCAGACACGGGACTGAACTTTAATCAGCCATTCAGCCGGCAAGAACAACAACAACAACAACAATCGGGATACAGCCGCTAAGGTGAGAGCAGACACCTCGCGAAAGCAAAACGAAGAGCGGCAGGGAGGGAGGGAGGCAAAGAGAGAGAGCGAACTACAGCAGATCGCTACGAAGCTTTTGCTGGCAAAAGCATGTTCTATCATGCTTGGCTTTGAGCGGGAGAGCGAGCGTTACTGCTATGTGGAGAGAGGGAGATGGATAGTTTTACAGCGAGTGTTTTACAGAGTGATAAATACGGGAGAGCGAAAGCTCTATCATGTTCCGATAGCATGAATAAACAAAAAGAACTTTGGCAAGGGCAAAACAACAAGGGGTCAAAGTATACAAAATACGACTATATCTGGGAATTAGTTGTAGATCTCTATGATGTTTTCCAATACATATATTTGGCCAATTATGTCTACAAAACACTCAGAATGTGTTTGGAATGGCTCCCCGTGATGGCAATATGGACGTTTCACATAAAAAACCTCGGCACTTATGCCAATTGGCAATTTTCAATTTCCTTTACAGATTACATTTCCAAACATTTTCAATTTGTGGTCAAAGGCAGCCATCAAATAATTGATGCCATCGTGTTACTAGATCTCAAATTACAAAACAGGAAAATAAATATTGTACTCTTCAACAAAATAAAAGTACTTTGCGATGACAGGGCAGACAGACAGAGAGAGAGAGAGAGAGAGAGAGAAAGAGCAAAATTTTCCCATTTTATATATAATTTTTATGAGATTTTTTGAAATGGCAAAACGAAAACGAACGCCAAGTATAAAATATTAAAATAAAAACAATCACATAGCCAATAAAATCCAAATGAATACGTTTTGTGTGTGTGTGTGTGTGTGTGCTTTGGAGCGTTTTTCGTTGGCGTTCAGCTTCAATCGGTTCAACAAATTAATACACAAAAGCAAATCAATAAGAATTTATTTACCTCTTTTTTGGCGGGAGGGTAAACCTCAATAAAAAAAATATGGCCTGCTGAGAGAGAGAGATTTGATCGGGGCTATAGCACACAAAATCTATTCAAAAATCCATTCGAATCGAATAAAGCCGCCGACAACAGTTTACACAAAATGAATTTGTTTAGTTTTTGGCTAAATGGAAACTGTTTCAAAGTGGACAGCGCTCGAGAGGCGCCTCGGGCTGTGGGTGCGGCGGTGCGGGGGTGCGTCCAACACATAAATCTTCGTGGAGTGCACAAATTGAATATTGCTTCGCTGCTCTGTTCTGTTCTTTTCTGTTTCGAGCCATAAATAACAAATTGGAATCATAAATCTGGCAATCGCTGAAAAGTATGCAAAGCCTTTTTAATTTCCACTGCAATTAAAACGGCAAACGATACATGGAATAGAAAGAGAGAGAGAGAGACAGAGAGAGAGTGGGAGAGGTGCATCTTCTGTGGGCCTCTAAAAGTGCCCCCTGGATGTGCTTCTGATGGTTCAACGTTTAATCAAATACAGCTGACGCCTCGCCAAGTGGCGGGATCCTGTTAGCGCCTTCCTTGGCCCTCAATTTGGTGTGGCGCCTCGAAATCAAATTACGATGCATGCACCTCTGCAGCTCTGCCATGCCACCTGCTCTGCCCCGGTGCCCCGGTGCCCTGGTGCCCTGCTGTGGAGCCTCCTGCTGCTGCATCAGTGTCACTAATGACATTTGAATGACACTTGCCCCCCTCTCCACCCTCGCCCCTCTGCACTCCTCTGTCCTCCAGACAGCTGCTGCTGCTGTGGCTATGGAGCATCGCCCAGTCAGTCAACCAAAGGTGGCTAATGACCCGAACCCAAACTGGAGCTGGCTTCCTCCTCTCCCTCTCTCCCTCTCTGTCTGCCTCTCCTCTGGTTGATGACGCGATGGCGATGGCGGTGGCGGCGCCTCCAGTGGCAAATAGATAAGCGATTTGTGCCTTTTCGGAACTTTACTTTGGGACAAGCTGTGGAACGTGTTCCATCTTAAAATTGGTCTCTTGGGTCTCTTTGTCGACCCAGAACTATCACCGCCGGGAGGGGGGCATATACATGCCTTAAAAACCTACCTACCCATCGATTCAGCTTCCGGCGAACTCCTAACTGAATATTTCAGAATTTACTTGTCGAAAAACCCAGCATTTCCGAGCCAAATCGGTTACGGTTGTAATATAGACCTTCCGCGTTTCTTACGGATTTATTCGCGCGGTTTTCCCGTGCTCCTCTACCAATACAAATACTCGTATACTTGTGTACTCAGCATTTGCTGGATTTATGCCAAAGCGAAGACAGCCATCCAGCCAGCCACGCCCAGCGACGTGTCCTGCCCTGCCGTACCGCCGTTCACCGTCTCAATCCTCTGCAGTGGCCCTAATGTTGTTCCAAGGTGTAAAACGCAAAGTAATGGCTTTGAATATGCCTGCTAAGGAGATGCCAGAAGGCAGCAAAGGCGGGCAGGCAGACAATGAGGTGGCATCGACTGATACCCTGTAGTTGGCTTACTTTGTTGTGGTCTCAAGGGGGTAGGGGGCCCCTCCCCCACTCCCCTGGCAAGCCCTGCAATTCCAAATTAATCCTTCTGTTTCTGTGCAGTTTTCACTCAATTAGAGCCCAGATGCAATCCTCCTAATTGGCTGCCAATCTGCAGAGTATATAAACTTCGTTTACATGGCTTTTTATCTGCCACGACTGGATGGATGGCTGCTTTTCCTATGGTCTGGGGCGGAGGGGGGTGTGGGGTGGACTTTTGTCTGGCACTCAAGTGAAAAGCTTTTGTCGGCGCATGGAAATTTGACGGAAATTGTTTGGTCTGATGGATGCTGCAGATGCAGATTGAGATCCAGCAGTGGAGAGGGAGGGGAGATGCTGCAGGTTGCTGTTGCCACTGTTTCAGTGGCCTCCTGCCTTCTGCCTCCTGCCTCCTGGTGTTGTCTTTCTTGTACCTTTGCCTAATGGTGGCCCCTCCCCCTGGGTTGTGGCAATCCTTCAGCTAAGTAAACGGACAGTTTTTAGCATTATGGTCAGTAAAAGGCCATAAACTGGCCTCCGCCTGGCAGCAGCACAGGACCCGTCCCCAGAATGCCAATTTCAGTAGAATTTAAAGTTAATTCTGCTTCATTTTCATCGTGGAGGATGTTCCTGGCGGAGCCAGCAGAGATTATGCCAAGCGAAATAAATGCAAATCGCATTAGAATAAATTTTACTGTCAAGCGTCCTTCTCGTCCTGCTCGTCCTTCTCGTCCTGGCTCTTGTCCTGGTTTTCGGTGTTCCGTGTTCGGTTTTCGGCTTGCTTCCTAGCCCAAGACTGAGACTGTGACTGCAGGATAATGTCCCTAAAATGGCCGGCCAGACGAAATCCTCAGCAGCGGAAAACTTTGGCGACAGGTAGTCCAGATATAGCCACGATGGAGAGTGGAGCGTGGAGAGTGGAGCGTGGAGGTCCTGGAGCACCCCCTCCTCTCTAGCGCTAAAGGAGCAATTGCTGCCCTGGAGAACACAATCAAAATCAAGTTGAACGTTGAACGTTGAACTTTTTAATGCATAATTTATTATGGGGCACGGTGCTCCTGCCCCTGCCCCTGCTGCTGCTGCTGCCGGGGGTTAATCGGAGAGTCACTAGTGGGTTAAGGCAACATTTTTTTGTATTTTTTTTTGTATTTTGTTGTTGATTTTACGCGTTATTTTTTATGGCCAACGCGAACCAAAAAATCAGTTAGAAGAATGAAAGAGAAAGCGAGAGACAAAGAGCAGAAGAAGGAGAAAGGGAAGAAAGAAAGAGAAGGAGAGATGCAGAGCAGATATTCCTGTGGCAAGCAGCATATCATAAATATTTATGAAGCATGCCCCGTGCCCCGTGCCCCGTGCCCCGCCACGCCCTCGAAACACGAAGTCTGGCCAAGCACGTACCCGTACGCGGTGGCACACCTCAATACCTCCTCCTCCCTGAGGTGAGGGGGGGTGTCGTGGTGGCCATGGCTGCCATTTATGAAATTTATTTGGTTTCATCAAAAACTCATCTTAAATGCCAGCACACATGCGGCACATAAATATCGAGGAGAAATATTTATTTTCAATTGATTTGCGGCGCCCCAAGAGTGGGGGGGGGAGCTATCGATATTTATGAAAATTTAATGGGAGGGAATTGGGATTGTTTTCAGAGCGGGGCCCAAAGATACAATGCGACGGATTCGGTAGAGTACTTCTATGATCAGGGGGAGATCGGGGGAGAGTCTAACAGTAAAAGGAGAAACCAGTTAAGTCTCCAACGAGATCGTCTCGAACCGTCCACTAGCACCTTCTGCTGCCCCTCTGGTCTTCGATTTATAGTCTCTGCAGATGTGATTCGATGGAACAGTGTCCTCCTTGAGCCCTACTTGCAGATCTCCCTTCATTGGGTTGCCATATCCCACTGTCCAAACGTTTTGTGGTTTTTCTGCCACTGCCAAAAAAAAGTTTCGCCCATGGCCCATCGCTTGATTTGCGTGTTTTGCTGCAACCAAATCGCCGCATGGCCAGCACCGGGCCCACAACTATCAATTAAACTAATTAGCTTGATTTCCCCAGATGGGGGAAAGGCGACCAGAAATCGAGAACAGAAAACCGACGAAACTGGGACACGCCCAAAACTTTCGCCTTGGCTGAAAAATTCAATCAGCGCGTGCAGAAAAACGCAATCAAATGATTAAGTCAACAAATGAAGGCAAATTGCTGGGGCCGACTGGGGCTGCCCCAGCCACTGGCCACACCCCCACCCCTGCCCCTGCCCCCACCCCTGCCCCTTCTACTGTTCCCCTGGACATTTGGGATGCACTGTGTGTGTGTGGCCCCGCGTAAATCGAAACCAGAAGGCAAAAAGTCACTCGCGTCCAATGAGGATGTTCCTTCGTCGTAAACTTTTGGGCCAACTTCTCCTCAGGGGAGGGGGTTTCTGGTCTTCTTTTTTGCCACGTTTTCCCCACCAGAGAATTTTAAGCAGGTGAAAAGCAGAACGGCAAAAAAAAAGTTTCCTTCTCCCTCCCTAATGAGTGCGGTGGCAGCTTCATTGATTAGTTGGGGGTTTGCTTTCCCAGGCCCAGACCGACTACCAGCTTTTTCTCGCCAGTCTATCGACCCGACCATCTTTTCCTGTTGGCCAACATATTTTCGCCATTTTTATGGCAACGTTTTTCTCCTCTACCCCCTCTTTTCATGGCTCCTGGCCTGGAGTCTGGTCCACATTCAAATTCAATTGACTGTAGCATCTATGGACGGGGCGTGGAACGTGCCACACACACACACACACACGCACACACGCACACCAATACGAATATGAGTAGTGGATGTATGGATCCTCCTTCTAGGATATTTATTCCACTCTTCTACGCTTTTTTTTCGGTGCGATTGCCTGGCAGGAAATTTATTTATATTCAATTTGTGAATTTATGCCACTTTTTGCCAGCAATGGAAGCAGATGGAGGCAGCGGCGACACAGCCAGGACGGGGGGAAATTCACTTTGCTGCAGTTGCATAAACGTGAAAAAAGGCTCCAGCAGGCGGCTGTGCGAAAAGTGCACTGGGAGAAATTTCACCAACGCCAAGGCGAGGGGAGAGGCTTCTTTAAGGTGAAGAAGGGACTAAAAGAAGACTAAAAGGAGGGACTGGGTCGTATATCGGGTGGCAAGCGAGTGAGCCCGTGGTTGGCGCACGAGCTAAGCGAGGAAGCAGGAAGCTTGTGCCCCCTAGTATTGATATATTATGCAAAAAGTAGGAGAAAACAGAGAGAATCAGGGAATGATTTTAAGGGTTAAAGATCCCACTACTAAAGGTCTATGAAGGAAGTGTAGGAGAGCTCAGGATAAGTACATAATTATGCTCTTTTGGGGATCCTTTGATTAGATTAAAGCCCAAGCAATGGCTATCAAAGGCTTGGCAAAGGGAAGAGTAAGTGTGGTGTCCATCCAGTGGGATTCCCATAGGAAGATTGGTCCCCAGACCCTAGTAGAGACCCGACTAATGCTTAAAGCCAGCAACTAGAAGCCATATGTCTTTCCCCAGAATCGATCCTATACCTTATCCACATCTGTGTACGTATGTGTGTGTGTGTGTGTGTGTGTGTGTGTGTGTATGGAGATCTTTAATTGTTTGTTCGAAGGAAAGTTACTCCTGTAGTCGCGTCGTGTTTACGGGTACAGCCAGCCACTGAGGCATCAACCGTTTGTGGCAGAGACTGCCTGACGGCTTGGACATTTTCCGCAAAATCATAAACACATTTGGCCGTCTGTCGCCTTCTTGGAGATGATTACCTAATCTGAAGGACTAGCCAAGTAGTAGGTACATGCTGTATATCCTGGAAGGTACAGTCCGAAAGGCCCAAAAGAAAACCCACGGCCACGGGCAGGGGCAGGCCAGGGGGTGGGTGGGCTACCTAGGTAGTTAGGTAGAGGCCGCCGCATATATAGGCTCTGGCAGAAGGACGATCCCTCATTCAGTCGTCGTCTGTCAGCAGTGATTGTCAGCCAGCGCCAGCCATCGCAGCCATCGTAGTCGTAGAAGTCGTAGAAGTCGTAGTGTCTGTGATAGCTATAGACCCAGTGTGCCCAAGTGCTTAGGATGCTGTTCCTTGCGCCGCGCAAGCATCTGTTTGCCACCAACCTGATCATCCTGCTGATGATCTACGTGATGCGCAAGTGCCTGCAGCTCTTCTGCATCCTCGAGAACCGCACCGCCTGCCCGCAGCCCGACTGTGACTGCGACGAGCGGGACAGGGAGGAGGAGAAGGAGAAGGAGGAGGACTCCCCATTGATGGAGAGACGCGGCGGCTTCAAGTTCATACCCGATGCCATGCATAAGAGCATGCACGGCTTTGGCTATGGCGAGGGCCACTACCAGATCTTCGTGGAGAAGAAGGAGCGCAATCTGCCCACCCATTCGCGCCTCAATGCGGCCACAGCTGAAGTGAAGCTGAATCCCAATTAGAGGGCGATGCCCCCACCCCAATGTCCCCCCTCCCCCAGAGAGAGAGGGACACTGACATCTTCTGGAGCCTCTGAAGGCCACAGGATGAAGTCAGGACAATGTGCCAATTGCCAGCCAGCCAGCAGCCACACCACCACAGCCGCCACACCACAACAGCCCCACCACAACAGCCAACAATCAAATAATCAAATCCACCTCCAGACACACATCCACATTCATTTTGGTTCCTCTTCTTCCGCACAGCCTTTGATTAATCATTAATATATGCAGCAGATATGCCTATTTTTATAACCAAACAAAGCGCACTTTTGGCCATTAATAAAATTCATAAAAAATATACGAGAATTGTGAAAAAATCTGTGCCGGTGATTGATGCTCCCGGTTCTCAGCCTATTTATACGTATGATCTGCAACTTTTCTGCTTGCTTCCACTTGGAGAGTGGGTCCAGGGGTCCAAGAGTCGAGCTCCGAGTCCCGAGTGCCGAGTGCCGAGTCCTTGG
Source organism: Drosophila pseudoobscura (assembly GCF_009870125.1). Taxonomy (NCBI): domain Eukaryota; kingdom Metazoa; phylum Arthropoda; class Insecta; order Diptera; family Drosophilidae; genus Drosophila; species Drosophila pseudoobscura. The sequence goes on from NC_046683.1 coordinate 54,833,730, forward strand.
GTTTGCCATGTCGCTGGCGGCGCCTGCTGCTGCTTGAAAAATTATCTCCAGCGTGGGAGGCTCTCTGATCGCGTGGGTGTTGCTGCAACATTAAATGGCATCGAATTTATCACAAAGTAGCAACAACAACAGCAGCCACAGTGACGCACAAGGGTGGGAGGGAGGAGTGGCAGTGGCAAGACAGACAGAGCCGAGGAGCAGCAGCAGAAGCAGCAACAATGTCAGGCAATATGCTCGAGTAATTTGCAAATACTCTTCACACGAAAGGAGCAACTTGTGCGGGGGTATAGCCCTTTTGAGGGGAATTCTGTGACAAAGAAAATTCCAGAAACTATCAGCGCAAGCGAGGCGAGTGAGCCGGGGGTTGGTCCCCTCGTATCATAGGGTGGATTCTTAGAGGTGCTTTGTAAGCCATATATATAGGGGATAGGTTTCAACGGAGGCCCACTTCTGGGGCTAAAAACCTTTGCTGTATGTATCTTATGCCCTCCCCCTGTTTGCCCTCTTTCACGTCCATCCATTGCACTTTCTCCATGGTGAGGGCATCCCCTGTTCGTTGTGGAGTCCCCCGTTGGGGCAGCACTGCCATTGTTCGGCATTCGGCCGCGATAAGGAGGACAGAACTGGCTCAGCTTGAGCGCAGCAATTGTTCGCAAATCTATCATCATCATCTTCTTAAGCACGTGTCTGTAATGCGTGTGCTGGCTTCTCTCTCTCTCTCTCCCAGTCTCTCTCTCTCTCTCTCTGTCTCGCCCTGAAGGAGACAATGTGGGGCTCTGTGGGGGGGGGCTGTGTGCAGCATTTTCTGCATTGCATTATAAATGAGGGGAAATTTTTAGTTGTAAGCTTGCATCATCACTTGAGCTGCATATAAATTATCCCAACCAAATCCAACCGCCCTCATCCAGGGCCCCCCCCGCAGCCGTGCTGCTATCCTAACGAGTTCGTTGTCATTATAATCGTGATTGTTATGGCTGTAATTCTAATTCCATATCTCTATAAACTCGTATGATGGCCGCAGGGGGTCTGGGCATGTGTGGTACGTGCTCCCCATCCTGCTCCCACTCCTCGGCAGCTGTTGATGTGTAAAAATGAAATGTCAGTCGGATAAGCGCCCAAAGGCAACATCCTGGCATCCTCCGACTCGACACATGGCATCCTGGCCATAATGAGGTACAGAGCGTGGCGATGGCCATGGCTGCTCGTGTCTATGGGGGATATACATACATACATATACTCGGGGATAGCCGGACCCCCCTCCTCCTCATCCTCATCCTCCTCCTCGTCTTATGCCCATTTCTGAACTAGTTTTGCCCGCATAAAACGTTAAGCTCTCATGTAAATCATGTCGCTATTGTTAGTGGAGCTCTCTCTCTCTCCCTCTCTCTCTCGCTCTCTCGCTGGACTCATTATAATTAACAATTTATAAAGCGTTAATCCACACACAGACACACACAGAAACTTGGCTCCCCGATCCTCCATCCCTCCGCCCTCCCAACCATTGGAGGTAATTTGCCAAGGCAGCCAAAAGAGCATGTTCAGCAACAGCTATAGGGAAAATCCAAGCCAAACAAACAAGTCAACAGAGTGGCAACAGAGGGGCCACGGAGGGGGCAACGGAGGGGAGGCAGGCAGCAAGGACTCGGCGGGTAGGGGCTGGGGGGTTGTGGGGGGGTTGAGTGTGAGTAAGCAGCATCCATTCGGTTGTAAGCTGCTTTCATTGCTCCTCCTGCTCCCCTTGCACCCCCCCACTAACTGCCATGTGCCCTGCCCCTGCTGCCCCCGCTGCCCCTCCTGCCCCTGCTGTGGCACGTCGCGCGCATTAAGAAGATGAGCTGCATTTTTCATGCATGTGAAGTTGAGATTGCAGCTGCTCCCTTCGTTTCTCCCCTCGCCCGGTTTTCAGTTGCAGTTGCAGTTGCCTTTCGCCGGCTCTTTCTTCTGCTGCCACTTCCCGTTGCGGCGGCATCCCGTGGCAGCTTCTTTTGCTGCAGCATCGCCATCGCCATCGCCATCCCCATCGCTGTCATCGTCCTCCCGCTGCTCATCAACGTCATTTGTATTAATTGCCCAAGCAGTTTGCTCTGCGCAATGATACCGAAAATAAGAGGCGACTCCATTGTGGTGGCTGCAATGTGGCAATGATGCCGCCGCACAAGTGTATTTTGTGTGCTGTGCATCCTCCCAGAAATGAGCGCACAAAACAGTCGACAAATGCTTGAAGGAAGCCACGAATTTTCGTGGTTTTCTTGATCCCAAATTGGTGGAAGAAAAGATCAAGATTTGGAGACTCGGAAGATTGTCGAGGGACAACAGATCTGCAACAGATTAATTCTTTTCGGAAGTCCTTGGCCTGGACTCTGCTTCTCTTGGAATTGCTTTCATTCTGTTCCCCTCTCTACCCCCCCTCTTGGCGGCAATCGATGATGGAATTCTCCTCATATTACGAGCACAATGGACATGTCCTTTTCAGAAGATTTCCTCTCTGCAATTTCCAACTCAAATACTCTTTTAATTGTCATCCCCATCCCCATCCCCGTCCCCCGACATCAGTTTATATGGCATATTCTTGTTCAATTTCCCATTTTCCACATTCCCAATGCCATCAGCGTTTTTTTGTTTTTTTTGTATTTTTTTTTTTTGCAGCCATCCTCCAATCTGCGAATGCATCCGCAAACAAATTGACAATTTTGCAGTTTGCCAAACAGTTTGACAGTCACTGGCTCAATGCTAGTTAAACCGCATCGAAACGACTTTTATGGACGTTCAATTAGTGGCTCAATCGGAGGGAGACAGAGGGAGAGCGGCAGAGCAGAGCAGAGCATTCAATTGAATTTTATTGAGTCTTTAATTGATGCCTGCCATGATGGCATCGCAGCTGGGGGATTGCAGGAAACAATAGCAACAATTGCTGTGTCACTTCCACCGAATTCCGTTGCACACCCACGGCGGATTCGTAGTCGCACAGCAGCGATGATAATTAGCAAACGAAAGCATCCCTGTTTTGGTAGGGAAAAATGGCATGTAAATGATTTACAAAATGACAGCAAATTGCCATCCCTTCTTCCTTCCTTGGTTCCTTCCTTCCTAAATGCCTGCCTGCCTGCTTTGTTGCCTCTCATTTTCCACCCATATCATCATTTGTGCTCGACAATTGCTTGAGGCGGCAGCAGCCCAAAAAACAAAGGAAACCATTTGAAAACCGTTCAGCACTGAATGCGAGGCAATTAAGCAGCGCTAATGAAGCGACTGACTGCCACCAAAACGAATTTCCCCAGCCTCCACCACCCCCGCCAGCCCCCACCAGCCGACAATGGCATCGACATTCCACAGTTTGATGCATTTAAACTGCATTTAAAATGCACAAAAACACACAGAAAACCCCAACAAATGGGGCAAAACAGAGAAAATAATAAAAAAAAGAAATCCAGAGGCAAAATACAGAATAAATTTTAATCAAATTGCCAAACGAGGCGGAGAGCGGAGAGCGGAGCGGAGTGGAGCAGATCTCGCATAATAAATAATAATAAATAAATATTCGAGTTTAAATCAACCGAAAATGAAGCAAAATAAAATCGTAACGAACAAGAAAACGAAAACGAATGCGAATGCGAATGTGAATACGAATATGAATACGAAAATGAAATTATCAATTCCAGTAAATACAATAAAAATATCAATATAATATATAAATGTATTCCCATTGTGCGGAACACAAAACTGTATCCACAAATATGTATATTCCATTCATACGAGTGTATATTGAAACATACATATATTTTTAAGCGGATTTCCAAGTCGACAAATGTGTGGCCACAAAAAAGATACTCGATATCTGGCTCCAATTTGGGCTTTTGGGCTATAAACGAATACGAATTCGATTAAATAAAAACAGGCCGCAAAGTCCATCAATAAAAAACTATTAGAAATACATATACACACATACATAGACACACACATATACATATACATGGCATATCAGACCAATTAAAAATTAAAATCAATTAAGTTGAGCAAATTTTCTTTCTTTTGGAAATTCGTGCAGGATTTTCGGATGTTTGGACTTGTTTGGGCCTTGGGCCTTGGCCGCAGCTCGCAGCTCGCCGTTTGGGTCCGTGCCGGACTGGACGGGACAGCCAGGCGCCACATGCCTCACATTCCGCACTGTCTCTAGATAATGCGCATACGCCGTGTAGTCCGTCTGTCTGCTGGAGTCTGTTCCAGAGGCCAAACCAGCAAATGTTTATTACAAGCCACTCAATAAACTATCGAAGGCCTATAAATTCGAAGGGAGGGCATTGGTTGCCCAAACAATATAATCACATGTGAGGACACACTGGCTGTCGGCAGTATGCAAACGGTGTCTGCCTTCCATTCAGACATTCAGCCTAGGATCGAAACTACTGCGGGATACTGTGTGTGTGTGTGTGTGCTGGCGTGTGTGTGTGTGTGTGCAACTTTCAATTCGTTTGGCGACTCGTTTCGGTCCATGCAAATGGATGATGTCGAGTCGAATGGAAGTCAAATGCCGTGTGGATTCGCGCTGGGACTCGACTCGACTGCCGCTTGGCCCTTGCCAAATGGGTCAAAGTGGCAGTCAGCCAGGCGGGGCGAACCGTTTGCCAGCACTCACACACACACACAGACACTCTCAAGTGAATGCCTTAAAGTATGCAACGCACAAGAAAAAAAGCCAAATTGTGCGCGCTAAATTCGAAATCAAACACACAAAAAATGCAAGTAAATAAAGCGAAATGTAAGCGAAATGTATGCGACTGCGTGGAGCCAAAGGCAAACAGAAGGATGCCTGGATGCCTGGCCGGGATCCCAAAATGTTGGCTCAAAGAACCACAAACGCACACACACACACACACACACACAGAGCACACATTGGTGGATGGTGGATGGTGAAGGGGGAAGGGGAGAGGCAGAGCTAGAGGGATGTTTGGATGGATGGATGGAAAACCGCTTGGCTAAACATTTGTCCAATGCCACGATTCCCGGTTACCCCGTTTTCTGGAGGCACGTACAAATCCGATTTGCACAATTCAAATAGCCCAAAATTTCGGTGAGGGGGGGGGGGGGGGGGGAAATGCATAACATACTCGTATTTGCCCCACACACATGCTCCATATAAATACCCCACAGTCATCAGCACACCATCAGCATCAGCCGAAGAGTTTCGGCCATGTTTCGTCCTGATCCATTTCCTGCCGCTCTCTCTGGGCGGGAATTTTAAAATAATTTTAATTAATTTTCTGCGGTCAGCGGCTTAAATCTTTATTCCGTCTCGCGTCTCGGGCTAACCGTGAAGGAGAACCAAGAACCGCAGACAGCAGACGGCAGACAGCAGATATGGCAGCTCTCCCTCTCCCTCACCCTCACCCCGCCCTCTCGCATTTCCCTAAAGCCCTCAACATTGCTTTCATTTTAATTAAAAATGCGCTTTTAATGCGCTTTTCCTTGACCGCCGCCCCCCGCTGTTCCCCTTCGACGGACAAGTTCAAGGCAGAGCGCACTTAAATTACAGCACGCCGCAACTGTTGCATGCATCTCTGGGGGCGCAGCATTGAGCGTCAACAGTCGCGCCTCGAAAAGGGGCAGCTGGACGCCGGAGGCGGGAGTATGCAATAAATTGCATGAGCAACAGCAACAGCAGAGCTTGAAATATGCCACAAATGCCATTAAATGTCAAATAAAAATTCAAAACAAAGGCCAACACACACACACACACCCATGGGAACAGGACGCCACACAATGCACAGGGCAGAGGGCACAAGGCACAAGGCACTATGAAAATGAAAGACAAATGCTGGGCACACACATGGCACAGATTTTCCGGACCGACAAGTGGGGAGTGAACAGTCAGTCGTCTGTGGGATATTTCAATATCAAATACCAGGATGAAGAACCACAATGCCAGGCTAAGATTGAGTGCACTTATGGGAATGGGAATGCGAATGCGAATGCGAATGCAAAGCCCAATGAAAGTGCCTAAGCAGGCGCCATACGCGCTCGTATTCCCCTGGGAGTGGGTCTGAAAGACAGAAGGATTGCTTAAATGTCACAGCAGACCCTTCAACATAGTTAATATACCCACTCCGTCCCCCGCACTCCCCCCACACAATGTTGACAAGTCGCCTACGAAGGTCATGTGGCTGCCCCCCCCCCGGGGGGAGAATTTAAGGACTCGCCCATACACACACTTGAGTGCTTTATGCAGTGAGCATTTTTCAGCCACTGCACTGCAGGCTGCCAGCTGTAGGAGTAATTCCTGCCAGAAATTAAGTTGCATGTGGAAATCTCATACTCATGGCTGCTGCCTGCCACACAGCTTATGCAGCAGGTCCAGTTTATGGGGCAAGCATAAGGCTGTAAAACTGTTGGGGGAAAGTGTTTTGAGTGCGGCATTAGCTCTCTCGTTATTATCACACAACTTTTATGCTCCCCCCCCCCCCTCGCCCCTCGCCCCTGCCCCTCTCTCTGCCCACAAAACCCTTTGGACGGACGTGCCACCAATAAACACATAGTTCTGTGCTGTGCTGTGCTCCGTCCGGGAGCTTCTCGTAAATTGCGCATACGCCATGTGGCATGCTTCAGCAGACAACGCAGATAACTTAACCCTGAAGCATTTTTTATGCTCATATTTTTCGTTGTTCTTGCCCCTGCTGCTCCTTCTGCTGCAGCTTGCAAAAAATAACACTAAAGAATGCAGCTTAAAGAGAGCAAAAAGATAGATAAAAAAGAAGAGCAGAGCAGAGAAGAGAAGAGAAGAGCTTAAGAGCAATATAATGGTAAGAGCGTCACTCGCGGCGTATACGTAATAAGCTTGCCTTGGGTCGGGGTCTGGGTTGGGGTCTGGGCTTGGGGTCTGTGTCTGGCGTAAGCAGCCATTGATTTATGTTCATTTTGTCACACAGTTGATACGCTTATCAGGATAGAAAGGATTCCCCTAAGTGGCCCGCTCTTCGGGGCAGAATTTGAAAGGGAATTCCTCCCAAAGATGGAACTACAGATATTTCCTAGAGCACAGTGTGAACGAATGGCTTGCTAATCATTCATTTTAGTCGCTCTAATTCCCCTAGTCTGTGACTAATTTCTGTGCGGAATTCATTTGGAAACGTGCCTCAAGGGCCTCCCCGCACATCGATCTCTTGCCTTACCCCAAGATGTTGTCGCTTGGGAAACTAATTTTAAGAATATTTCTGCCAATATTTCTGTCTTGTTTCATTCTGTTTCCGCAGAGATATATTTTGCAGCATCCGAAAAGGTCCAAGGGTTAAACGAGTGTCCAAATGATGAAACAATAAAGTGAGCCCGTTTCCCGTTTGTCGATAAAGATATGCTTGTACGGGGGAGGGATACCAAATCCCGACTCTAGACACGGGTTTTGGCAAAGTTTCGGGGGAAAGAAAGCCCAAGTTTCGAATGCAACTAAAACCAGCTCGAATTGGAGGACACCCCGCCCTGGCCCACCTTTCGGATAATTCCTTGGGCATGTCCCGGAACTCTGGAAGCCGCAACAGAGCTCAAACACAAGCCCGGGCTCAAGGCAGGGCTTTCCCCCACCTCGAGTCGATAAATATTGAACCCCAGGCGGAAACAAGTTTCTCTGCGAAAGTGAGTTTTATTTGGCGTATAATTAGAGTAGGTTCGGCCCCAGAGATTAGCAGTCCAAATGCCAATGAGCATGGGGCATGAGCATGGGGCGTGTGGCAGGGATCCATTCAAGTTAATTTGCCTCCCCCCTCCGCCCCAATGTGGCCTGGTGTTTATGGGTGTATGTGGGCATGGCTGCCGCAGAAGGTCGAAGTAATTGAGATTGTAATCGTTACTTATGGTGGGGAAGGGGGCAAGGGATATCCCCCGCCCTTGCCACCGCCCCCCCCGCAGCTATCTCTCTGGTACATTCTCGCCCCTCTCTGCGGGTGTGAAAGTTTTCCGGGCATTAAGTTATTAAGCTGTTTGGCTGCCCTGCCCTGATGGTCAAGCTGTGTGCCCCCCAGAGGGGGGTGGAGAGTGGGGGCGAGGGTGGGGGTGCTTATGGAATCACATATTGAAATATGCTGTTAGCAATTAATAGCACACGAGAATGCCAGATCGGCATCCACACACATTCTGTGGCATCGATGCGAGGGGGTGGGGTGGGGGGAGGGGCAGGCATCATCGATGGCGAATCAATGTGTGGAAGCAAGCATTTTCAATGGCATGGCACGTAATAATCACAATGAATTGCACTTGAACAGTCAGACCCAGCTCGGATCCGATCCGATCCGACCCTGACTTGGCTTCGGTTTCATTCCTGAGAGTATGCAGCATTCCGTGGCATGGAATCCAAAGTGCTGACGGATGGCGGAGGTAGAGGGTGGGGGGGTAGGGGGTTAGGGCGTGGTTTAACCCCTCCCCCCACTCCGTGCACCGTACACCGTACACCGTAATCATCCTGTGTCTGCTCCAACGGGGGGAACGTTTTTCAATATCAGACAAATAGACAACGAATTACATTGTAAGTAGCTCACGTGCTTTGGATTATGCGTGATATGCCTGGAAATTACTTCATTAGCAGCCGCAAATGGCGCTCTGCATTCTAAACAACTGCAGAAAGGGACGCACAGAGAGGGAGACAGAGGGAGAGAGAGGGAGGCAGAGGGAGAGAGAGGCAGAGAGAGGGAGACAGACAGCCATGGATTGTCACTTTTTTATGCAAAGCAGCAGACCAACAAAAATTTGCTAAACACGAATGAACGTCAAGGAAGAGGCGGATCCAGAACGGGATCCGAACCCGGATCCGCCACTCAATACGAAAACTACAACGTGGCAGCTTCCTCTGTCTCTGCAGATGTGCCCCACAAGTGGGGCTGTGGCTGTGGCTGGGGCTGGGGCTGTGGCTGGGGCGTCGCTTAAATGGCATTTGAAATGCGCTTAATAATCAATATTTTGAGGTGATAATTGTGTGCGTGTTCTGGTTTTATTTTCTATTCGAACAATCACAGACCGATCCCCCAGTCCCCCAATCATGGGGAGGCTGAAGGTTAAGGCCATCGGATGCCATTTCACTTATTAACGCGCCACCGTCCAAATGTAACATTATGCTCTTGCCCCAACCCATTGGGTGTCCCCAACAACGACTGTTGCAAGTGCAATCATTAATTTCAAATTAATTGCAGTCGCCTTTTTTTCGAGGGTAGTGCGACATTCATGAGAGCCTTGCACGGCACTCGACAGCCTTTGAAGGCCACTCGAAGGCTTCGGCCAAGCCCTGTGCTGCCCCCTTTTGCCCTTGGATTATCCAGTTGCACCTTTTAATATGTGTTTCTTCTCGTTTCAGATCCAAAAAGGGAACGAGCCTGCTTCTGAAAGGGTATGTACACCTGTCGGATACCGCCTATGGTTTTTCCTCCGTTGTTTTTTGTTATTTTTTTTGTATGGTTTTCTCTGGTCCGACTGCATTCCGGTTTCCATATCGTTTGTCATGGTCGCCGTAGCATTAAATCAAAAGCCAACCAGATTTTTCCTGTTTTTTGCCGACATTTTCCACCGACTCAATTTCGCGAAAGCAGGCAAAAGTGGCAGGCAAAAAAAAAAGGAATGTTGCACAGGGAAAAATATTGAAGATAATTTGCGGCTTTGATGCCGCATTGGATTTGTATGGAAATTAACTCAATTTACGGTTGCACACGGCCGGCCGGCAATTTAATTAACAGCCAAAAAGGAGTGCAGACCATGGACCACGGCTGAAGGGCTTTAACAGAATCCGAAACCAAATCGGGCTTTAATTAATCTAGATTTGAGGCAAGTTCGGCACAAACTTTGGATGCCGCCAAAGAACTTTAGCAATAAGCCAGAAAGAGAGTCGAAAGGGGGGAATAGAAAGGGGGGAGCGTGGGGAGCAGCAGAGTAGAGCGGGGCGAGTCACGTGGTGGAATTAATAAGCTTGCCACAATTTTGTATGCCACGAACATTGCAAATCTATGTAAATGTGTCGCATGTGGCGTATACTTAATGTGGCTGACATGCAATGCTTGCCACCGCAGAAATGGGGAACGACTCGCAGACAAAAGGGTGAGCAGCCCGGGCGTGCCGTGCCGTGGCGTGGCGTGGCGTGGCGTGTGTACATCGCAGGGGTGTGCCGTTGTGGCAGACACAAGGAACCAGCTGCAGGAACATTTATAACATTGTGTTAATGCGACTTATGTGACAGATCAGTTAATTACCGAGCATTTGGCACACAGAGAGGGCGTCCCATGAAGCAGTCTCAGTCCCAGTCCTTCCCGAGAAGCCCCAACCCACACACAAGCAGTCGAGCTGCCAAGCATCCAAGCATCCAAGCATCCCCCTGCTGTGTGCCTGACTTGGAAATGCTTTTTAATGATTTTCCTTTTGATGTTTACTTTGCCAAATGTGCCACTATGATGTGTTTGCCTAGAAGAAGCTTTCTCCAGCCTACGCTCTCTACTTCCCTCTACATCCCTCTACTTTCGTCCCTCTCCGTGGCCGCCTCTATCCTAGTAGAAGTCGTAATTAAATCCCGCACTTGAAGTGTTTTTGACAGTGCTAAAAATATTTATGAAAGTTCTTGAGAACCAATGAACTTTGCACTGCTCGGAGTTTACATAACTGTAAGCTGGAAACGCATCGGGAAGAGGCAAGCCCTTCCTCCCAGACCTAATGAGTGGCTGGCCCAGTCCCCCCCCCTGTCCACCGCCCCTGCCCCTGCCCAGAGGCATGAGATGAGAGTGTTCTCGGAAAGTCCATCCAATTATAGTGCCAGGGACCTCGAACTTCGGAGCCTCGGAGCCTCGAACCTCGGAGCCTCGAACCTGATATCTGCCTCAATGAACTTTAGCATTGGGATTAACAAGACAGCGGGCGGCTTAAGCTGTTCGCTCGCCCACTTATAAATCATCCTTGCTGCAGTGGAGAACGGCTTTAAAAAAGATGACAGGATACTGGATTCAGGGACTGCCCAGTCCGGGGACAGCAAAACACTTGTAACAATGTAATTTGAAACGACAACATCCCCTTGGCCCACGCACTGTTTCCTTCCAGTCAGCGACAGACCTACAGATGGGGATGACGAAGCTTTAAAGAACGGGAAAAAAACAACAAACAAACAAATTCAGGCAAAAGGCCAAAATCCAGTACGCCCTGCCGCCGCCGCCGGTCAACAGTCGAGAGTGGAGGAGCATTCGGAGCGGGAAATGGCTGTGGAAATGGCAGGAATTTCTGTTATAGAACCAGAGTCGGAGTCGGAGCCAGAGCCAGAGCCAGAGCCAGAGTCGGGCGCTACGGGCGCTAAACTCGAGCATAATCACATAATAAACATTTTCCATTCCGAAAAGGCAAAAAAAAAGGAAGAAAGGGACACTCGGAGGAGAGGATTTCATTAGAGCAGGAAAGCGACAGCGGAAGCGGAAACGGAAACGAGAACCAAAACCGACATGATAATAAATATGGAGAGGGGTGGGGGGGAGGGTGGAAAAAAGCGTAAAAAATAAAATGGCGACAGACAAATTCCAGATAAACAAAAGAGGGAATCACACAAATAGAGAGAGAGAGGGGGGGGAGGGGAGGGGGAAGGACACACACACACACACATAGCATAGACACGAATTATGCATATGTAACACACACACGCAGGCGATAGGCAACGGAGATACCCTTAATGGCCGAATTAAAACCCCCTCAGAATGGAAATGGAAATGGAGAATCCTCTCTGTCCAGGATGCGGGTGGGCGGAGCCGAATCCGGTCTGCACAGCCAAGGCCAGACAGAGCCTGCCAGCCAGTAGCCAGTCCTTCAGTCCTTCAGTCGTCAGTCGTCAGTCGTTGAGGATATGTTTCGCTCTATTTTCCAGGCATTTTCACTGATTTTTTTCACGCTTAATTTCCCACTACCGCCCGCCGCCGCTGCCGCCGCACCACTAGGCCGCCACACCACCCACCGCCCTTGTGCGCTGCTTGCGGTTTTATGTGCCATATTATTTTTAATTTCTTTCATATTTTTCCACTGGATTTATAGACGCGCCCTGCGGCTTAAGGACATTTCGAGCATTTTTATGGCCAAAGTTTTTTCCGCTGCTGCCATGTCACACAGATTGGCAAAAGGCACTAGCAAAGGCAAAGCCGCATGCCCACACGGCCACATGGCCACATGGCAAAGGGAAATTGTTTTGGGAAATAAACTTGGGAGCATTTAATTTGATTTAAAGAGCTCTTTCGGCGCACTAGGCGTATGATGAATGTGGGCCGCATGAACGCGGCAAAGCAGAGGCCCACGCGATTTCTCTGGGCCAGTCGATATATATATATTTTGGCAAAGTTTTTGCTGCCTGCTGGTGGCGCCTTGGGGGTCCCACATCTCTCGGTACGTGGGTTATACGTACTCCTATATTTGTACATGCCAAAAGATGTCTTATCCCCCCTGTGAAATATGAGGTTCATCCACTGCTCATTTGACTAATTGCAGCTCCACTCCTGGCAGATCTTATCCAACAGTACCACAGCTTTCTCACGAGAGAGAGAGAGAGTTCTCTGCCATTCTCAACTCGTTTCGGTTGGATTCGGGTGCTGCCTGCTGCTCCATCGGAGGAGGCTTTTGAAATGTTCGCAAACGCTGTCGAGGGGGGGCAATGCAATCTAAACTCGTGTCAGAAGCACTCCCCCCCCCCCCCCCTCCCCCCACCGCTGCCCTGTCTTGGCTACAATTCCGCTTTAGGCCATGCGATGCCATGCCATGCCATGCCACGCCACGCCATGCCACGCCACGCCAGACCCGGATCTGGGGCCGGGACAGCCTCTCTGCTGTTTGCCTGCAAATCTGGAGAATGTAGCCATGTTATCCTTGACTTGCCTTCTTGCTGCCAACAAAAAATCCATTCCACTAAGCTCCTGCACTGCTGCTGCACTTTTCGGGGGGCGGGGCAGAAACAAAAGTCTGGAAATTCGTTTATCGCGCCGCAAAATTGTTTTCGTTTTTGTCTACATTGCACATAATATATATTTTAGTTGCTAGTTGCTCTTGTTTGCTCACTCTTTTCTCACTTCTCTTTCTCCCTGTCCCTCTCCCTCTCTCCCTCTCCCTCTCTCTCTTTATCTGTTTGAAAACACTGCAAACAAACAGGCTGCAGCGAATGGTCGAAGTTTTCCATGCCCTAACGTCAAACTTCATTAGAAAGTATTTTCGATTAACATTTTGTAGGTTTTTAAGCCGTGTAGCTTTTTTGTGAAGGGTTCATTGAATCGATTATGATCCGATGATGTGTCTGCCCGTATAGGGAAGGACCTGCCCTGCCTCTGGGCTGGGTTTCCCCCACAGAAGAAACTTTCTCTCCGCTTCTTTCGAGCAGCCCCTAAAGAACATGTCTAAAAGGTGTCGATTCCACAATTTTCTTTGCTCTTTTTCTAAGGGTATTTGAGCAAATTGAGTTTGGCTCAAATTATCCTTGGTCTTGGGCGCCCCAGACCAAAGACTTTGAGGCCACGCCCAAGCGCCCCCAAAGCGACTGCGGCAAACAGTTTCACTTTTGATGGAGGAAGCCGCAACAGAGTGGCAGTGGAAGCACCAGAAGTACACCGACTACATGCGAGTACACCAGCAGCCAAAAGTCATTTTAGACACTTTTTAGACCCTTTTTTTGGGGGGGGGGGGGGGGGAGTGTGGTGCGGTGGGGGGAGGGGGGGTCACTGTCGTGTAATTTATGAGCTTGCGCCTCAAGTTGTGGGGCCACCACACGGTAACCGAAACAACATTCTTGTACTACGAGTCCAGGGCCGCCGCATTCGTGTCCACACCAGAGAAAGTGGAGAGTGGAGGGGAGTGGCGGGGAGTGTTGGGGAGTGGGGAGTGCCGAAGGGAGGGAAGCTGCACTGCAGCAGCGGCTTATCGTCATTGTCTCGCCTGTCTCTGGCTGGCCTTGCCCGCCGTTGTCTGGCAGTTTATGAAAACTGCAGCGGAAAATGTTTTTGGGTTTTTGCCTCTCGTTTTTAGGGGCATCAGCCATAGTGGCATAGTGGCATAGAGGACCTGCAGGCAGTGGCAGTGGCAGTGGCAGTGGCACCCAGGAGTGCAATGTCCTTGTTTATGCGCTGACACTATCCCGTCTCCGGGTGCGGCGCTTGATTGAATTGTGTCCTTGTCAGTGCATGTCCGCCCCAAAAACATCAGAAGCAGCCTCCGAGGCAAAGGCAAAGCCTAAAGCATAAAGCCTGAAGCCTCAACCCTGAGGCCCGAGGACAGGCCACAAAGTTTAATTAACTTTTTCCAGCTCAATTTCTAAACATGTTTTTCGGTCTATCCTCTCGTTGTGCTGTGCCGTGCTCTCTTCTCTTTTTGCAGTAATTTAATTTAATTGTTGAGGCCCAAGAGCAGGGCAGCAGAGATTTCTGGCACCCTTTTTTGGCAAACCCTTTAGCCCTCTGCGAAACTAAGCCTCTGCTTTTCTCTTCCTTGGTTTTTGTGGTTTTTTTCGTGTTTTTTTCGTGTTTTTCTTTTCGAATGACTTTAAATGGCAGCCACGTCTTTTGACAGCTGGAGGCTCCAACGGTATTACAGCTGACAGCTGGCGTCTGATGCGGTTTATGTTAAAAGCCAAACCCCCACACCCACACACGCCCCGCAAAGCCATTCCCCATTTACAGGATGGATGCCACACACAAGCACACACATGAGGAGGAGAAGGGAGTGCAAGTACTCGTACTCGTACGAGTATTCCGCGGCTGAGCACACACACAAATTTATGTTTATGTTAACAAAGTCGGAGCCATTCAAGTGGCAAGCCAAAACAAGACAACCTGTCCCCATACAGACTCCCATCCCCATCCCCAAACCCCAGAATGGGATGCAGTCATGTGCACAGAGCCGAAAACATTGTAACCGAGCACGCGAGTCCCAGAGATAACAGCCCACAACGATGACGATGACGATGACGATGCTGATGCCGATGGCTGCTACACTGGGCGAAAAATTTGAGTAACAGATCAGCCAATGGCCACCCTTCACTCAGATCCTCCTCTGAGGTCTGGAAGCATCCGCCGGGGATTATTATCTGCAGATCTTTCCTCGAAGCGAAATGGTAGTGCGATATTTTAGGCAATGCGAGTGAGCCGGGGTAGCAATTTACTGAATTTAATTAATTTAATTTAATTTAATTTAATTTAATTTACAATAATTTTTGCTTGGAATAGACTGTCATTCGCCGGATAAATACTACAATAGAAGAGCATGGAATATGCCCAATTTCCTAATTTTACAAATCATTTAAAGGCAGAGAGTTAGAGTGAGAGAGAGAGAGAGATAGAGAACACACAACAACAACAACAACAACAACAAAAAGAAAAGAAAACTGTTAGAGAGAAAGAGATAGAAAGAGAGAGAAAGAGAGCCCATTCATTCGGCTGGAGGACCGGCCTCCCTGTCCCCCTCTGGTGGTCGCTGCTGCGTTTCGGGTATCTGCTCGAGGTCGTCGAAGTCTAGATGGGACTCCCGGTGATGATCGTCCGTCTTCATCTTGGCCGCCACGTAGTCGGCGAAGGTCAGGTTGATGTCGAACGGAGTGCGCCGGAAGATGTTGGGCGGCGTGTAGTTGTTCTGGATGGGCCAGAAGAGGCCGTCCTCGTCGGGGGTCTGCGGGGCAGTGCCGTAGAGGTCGAGGAACTCGGCCAGGGTGAAGTAGAAGCGAGTGGAGGCCAGCACCAGCTCGATGCGCTGGATCTCCGGCAGAAACTTGCGGTAGACGTCCAC
The DNA here is from genome assembly GCF_009870125.1 of Drosophila pseudoobscura. NCBI lineage: Eukaryota > Metazoa > Arthropoda > Insecta > Diptera > Drosophilidae > Drosophila > Drosophila pseudoobscura. Next base: position 54,849,471 of record NC_046683.1, read on the forward strand.
CGACAGGAACTCGACTTGCTCCAAGGACTTGGCCTTCAGGGAACCCGCCACGCTGGCGGCCGTGCTGGCAGCGATGCTGGGGGCCACACTAGGGGCCCTACTGGGGACCATGATGGGGGCCGTACTGGGGACGGCACTGGGGGTCGTGCTGGGGGCCACACTAGGGGCCTTGCTCCCGGTTCGACTGGCGGCAGTGCTGAGGACCTTCTCCGGCTCTCGCTCCTCCTCAAGCTCCTGAAAGCGCTGGCGGGAGGGGACTCTACTGACGGTCTGGTGGTGGTCCTGCTCCTTGTCGGGATCGGGACTGGGCTCGGAGGGCGCCAGACTCTCGGCTATGAGGCGGCAGATGATGAGGAGCTTCTCCTTGATGATCATGTGCTGCTTGCCCATCAGGTACTCATCCGTGGGCGTCGAGGTGGGGAACTTCTCGTTGAGAAAGACCCCGGGAATGCGGCGGAAGGTCAGCTCCTTGGTGTACAGGTGCTTGATGTGATCCTCGGTCTGGAAGACGCGGTTGCTCAGCCAGAACTCGTTGCTGCAGGCCACCAGCTGGCGGCAGAAGCAGCCCATCATGTCCTCGCTGGCCTCCAGCATCAGCAGCGAGTAGTCGCCCATGTAGATGAAGAGCCCGCAGACGGGATCCGGGGTGAAGGCCTCCGCCTGGCAGTTGTGGTGCAGCTCCTGCAGCTTCTCGCAGAACGTCTCGAAGTAGTCCCTGGCCTTGGGGGGCTCCGGCTCCGACTCCGCCTCGGGCTCTGGCTCTGGCTCCTCCTCCTCCTCCCCCTCGTCTTCAAGAGCCGCATCCGAGGCCTGGACGAACTCATCGCTGAAGCGAAAGGTCCGGGTCACTACCTCCGCCTGAGCTTCGGGCTCCGCGTTCACGCGCTGTGTAGGATCTTGTGCGGACTGCGGTGTGGCAGGCCCCTCGCCTGGAGCATCTGCGGTCGCTTCCTCGGTGCCCTCCGCCTTGGCCAGCGACATCTCCGTGGTGGAGCCCTGCGTGGTCTCGTCCAGGGGCACTGGCGCCTCCTCCTCGGCTGCCATCAGCTCGGGCTCCTTCTTCTCCGCCTCCGGGGCACTGCTGGGCGGCTCCTCCACCTCGGTCAGCGCCTCCACCTCGGGCTCCAGGCACCCGTTCTTGGCCAGGATGAAGATGCGCTGGTAGAACACCGACGTCTCCATGTCGGTCAGCTCCACGTCCACGTACTCCACCAGCGACTTGCGCACCTGGAAGATGGCGGCCCGCTTCATGGTGAAGCATGTGTGGCGCGTCAAGCGGTGGCTGCGGCTCTGGCGCTGTCGGGCGGCCACCGAGGCCTGCCTGATGGTGGCGCGATTCGGTATCGAGGACATGGCGGACTCTCACACAGGTCTAAAGCGACAGAGGCAATCGATCCGACTGGTTGTTGTTTGTTTCTCGAAATAATGATGTTGTTATGAGCAACAAAACGGTTGTTATGAAAGGGAAATCAATGGAAAACTCAATGCCCTCTGTGGGGACTACAAAATCGTATCCGAAACGCCAGATACGATTGAAGTTTTCTTCCAGATAGATAGCTGGGATAATCATCTTTTGAGTAGTGTCCTTTATTGTCGGAAAGCATGTGAGAAACGTTTTAAATCAGGCCTTATCCTCAAGGACATCTTGGAGAAGTCGGAATAACACATTTGATGGCTGCTCTCGGCGAGATCCAGGGCCAAGGCAGATGGACAGATATGCTTTACGAGCAGTAGATCCCGGAATATAATAGTTTTCTCTCAGTGCACACACGCACACAGACACACACGCACACACGTAGGCACTCGTACACTGTTATTATCTAAGCAATGTACTTGGGCCGCAGAGCGCCTCAATTATTATTATCATTCGCTTGAAATCTAAGGCAGAATGCCTTCCCAACCCCATCCTCTCTCTCTGTCTCTGTCTCTCTCCTCTAAGTCCTGTATCGTTGTCTCGCTCTGCGGCGGTGGCTGGGGCTTTGTTTCTGGCTTTCGGCTGCGGCTGCGGCTTCGGCTTCGGCTTCCACTTCGGCTTTGGGGTTCTGGCGCTCTTCAGCGAGTTAATTTATTCATGGCACATTTATGAGCATAGTGATTTCAGGCAGCACCTACAACAACCTTCCGTTTTCCGTTGTGCCGCTTTGCCGTTTGCCAACCAACCTGCCACACCACCTTTCCGACAGACAACAAGAACAATGTTAAGGGAAAACTTCTTCATCAGGATGCGACCTCGTCCTTGCTCCATTGCTGCCGCTGCCTTTCGCTCTTGGAACAATTTGAAACACTTGGGCATACAATATGTTGAAATGATAATGAGCGAAAATTGTTTTTTGACTCCGTTCCCCAGGTGTTTTTGGGGGGCGGGCAGGCTGCCGGGGCATGGCTTCAAAGGATGTGTCTAAGCAGCAGGTCCTCAGAGTCCTGTGCTCTGTGTGTGTCCTGTCTTATACCGCCCTCCACCCTCCACCCGCCACCCTCCTCGCATCGGGCTAAGTGCCATGGACCGTTTTGCAGTTTAGTTTATTGAGCAAAAAGTTGCGTAGCAATTTGTGGGCCAATGTTTTAATAACTAAGTGCCTTCCCTGCCCAGCCCTGCCCTGCCCAGCCCTGCCCTGCCCTGCCTGTCGTCCTTCGTTGTCCTGGCAGATAAGATCCAGCTTTGAGTCTCGCTTTTCCGCTTAAATGCTCCTGGCTTTCACTTTCACTCTCCCTGACCTGACCTGACCAGACCAGACCAGACCAGACTTCTCTTGATTCCTGGAAGTGGAACTGAAACTCTTTCTCTCGATTGAGTTTCACTTTCATTGCCATGCCAATATCTGAATGACTGACTGATAGACGGCTTTCATCTGCTACTTTCTACTACTGCCCGTCCACCCGTCCACCCGTCCATCCGCTCGTCAGATATGTCGAGAGGCCACGCCCATTTGTCGTAGTTGTCGTTGGGAAAAGTCGCTGGCAGCAGCAGCAGGCAGCAGCAGCAGCGTTGATTGCATCGAAGTTCTTAGTCAATATTTGTCGATTTCAATGAAATGAGAATTTGACATGCAAGCAAACACGGCAGACAACTTTGCCGATGGGAAAGCCATGCCCATGCCCATGCCATGGATACCGAGTGGCATCAGGAGAGAGAGAGAGGGAGAGCAGGAGACTTCTGCTTCTGCCTTTACTTCTGCTGCAGTGGCAGCTGCAACAGGAGAAAGACAAACACGACAATCGGTTGGCGGTGCACCAGAGTTGGGTGCTGCCTCGGTCTGGGGCTGGCTCTGGGGGCTGGCTCTGGCTCTGGCTCTGGCACTGTCTCTGGGTCCAAATTAATTGCGATTTGTATGCAATGACATTTTTGTGTGTGGCAAAGTGATTGATGCCACTGCCCGGTGCGGGGCTGTGTGTTTGCACTCGTTACCTTTGTTGTTCCTGGAAAAATGTCCACTCTAATGAGGCTCCACTTTGTCCGAGGCATTGATTGGGCTTTTGAAAAGGTTTCGGCTCTCGGCTCTCGGAATGCTCTGAACTTTATCTTCCAGCCAAGGCCTCTTTTTATGCAACATTTCAGAGATTATCCCTGCGAAATGGAGGACCCTCTATGTGCCACATCTAGGATATGCTTACCACTTCTGATGCGCCACAAGTGTCGGATGTGGCACGTGTATTCGGTTTGCACAACACACACACACACACACACATGTACAGGCATGTATGTAATCCAATTATTTGTTAAGCATACTTAAGCGGGCGGCATGGTATAATTTTTGCAGTACTTATGCCCCAAAAAACCTCCAGCATCGCATGACAGTGCACTAATTACAAAATCAAAAACTACAAAACAGTTTGTGCAATAAATTCAATTAAAATTTTAAATGGCCCAGCGCGCAAACAGAAGTTTCTATAAAATAAAATTAATGCCAACTCAGCAGGGAGGCAGACTGGCTGGGGGGGTCGACGGGGGGGGGGGGATGGGGGGGTGGCTTCCAGGCAATTTTAATTTAATTCAATTATCCGAGGCATCAACGGCAGCAGTCGAGGCAACAACAACAACAACAACAACTAAAACAAGTTGAGCATTCAATTGCCTCGATGGAATAAAAGTTGTACCAGGTGCAAGCTGCAAGCTGCAGGCTGCAAGGTGCCCCATGGAGGCGAGGAGTGTCTACCTATTTAATAGCTGCTTCTCTGTGGAGGTGGAGGCGGAGATGGAGGTGGAGGTGGCTGTGGAGGTGGCTGTGGAACTCTTTTGCCAATGCAATTAAATGCAATGACAACTAACGATTGGTGGAGGGGGGAGGGTGGATGGGGGGGCCGAGGCCGAGGCCAATCAATTAAGCCTTGGCAACGAATCTTCTTGGCTGCCCAATTGCTGCACTGCTGCTTGAGTGGGTCGTGTCTCCGCCGATGCCCGCATTTCCAATTAATGGCAGCTAATTTATTTGAACTGGACCAAAAATCAATATCAATATTGGCGGAACGAGCGGAGGCAGGATTGTACATTCCTCATCAGCGGCAGTGGCATGCCTCAGGCCATGTGGCCAGGAATCTGATCTTTGGCGGAGGGGCCACGGGCCACGGGCCACGGGCCAAGGGGCTGCCGGAATGCCGGCTGGGGGATGGGGGATGGGGGATGGGGGGTGCTTTCGGCTCAATTATATTTTTATTTATGCGCCAACATTCGCGCACTTAACAAAATAGCATCCGGCCAGCCCCGGAGCATCCTTTTTCTCCTTGGGATCCTTTGGCTCCTAGACAATGGAATTTTATTGTTTTCGCCAATGTAAGCAAATTTGGTGGAAACTTTTTTTGTAGCGCCTCTTGGCCCAATGGGGTAGGGGGTGGGGGGCACGAGGGGGCACGGGAATATAGCATAAATAAAGTTATGTATTTGATTATGAAACTGGCGGACAGGCGGGACAGAGCAGGGCAGGGAATCGTGGCCAATGGATTCAATTGCTTGGCAGCAATCTTTATGGAAGGGACAGACGGAATCATAAAAAAAGATGAGAACAATCCTGGAGGGGAGTGGGAAGGGGCTGAAATGAAAGTAGAAGAAAGCTTTTTATGGCCCAAAAGTTGGCTTTAAATGAAAGTGTCCAGTCAAGTGAGTGTGTCCCCCCGTGCCCCCTCGACAAGAGACAAGAGATGTGTGTATCTATTTGTTCTGGCAATCGATTTCGTTCGCTGGCGATAGACACTTCCACAGGATGCCGCATGGCCACAGGATAGGCCGCACTTGAAACCCTTTAGAGAATAAACCACTATTTGTCGAGCCCTTCGCACCTGGGCCGACCCAAAAATCACAACGAAAGTGATTTCGGGTGAGTGTCTGAGTGTGTGTGTTTGGGTGGAGTGTCCTGACCCTTTTTCTCTCTCCTGCGGCACAAATTCCAAAACGGGACTTCCGGGTGGGTGCTTAAGTTGTAGTTTTTTCTTTTTTTTGTGTCTTGTGTCTGTTCTTCCAATGGACAGAGGAGCAGGGGCAGGAGCAGGGGCAGGAGCAGGAGCAGGGGCAGGCAAACATTCCGTAAATTTCCTTTTACGCCTCTCCCTGTCTCTCTCTTTTTATGAGATCATTTAAAGCCAGGCTTCCCTTTCCTTTCCTTTCCTTTCCTTCGCCCGAGCCGAGTGAAATGTTGCACATATTTTGTGTGTCCCTCAGCAATTCTGTTGCATTTTTCTGGGCTTAATTTAGATGCTGGCTGCTGGCTGGCTGCTGGCTGGCTGCCTGCCCCCATGCTTCGCCTCTGTCTAATTGCAATGCCAGCAAGAATTGGCATTTGGAAGGCAAACAATATGCGATATTGTTTCATATATTGTACATATGTATGCATGTATGTACATTTATTATATGCAAAAACTTAGTATTCCGAAAAGGAATAAAAATACAGTTGCAGAGCCATGAAATTGCATTTTCCTTTTGGGTTCACATCCACTGACAACAAACAATGGCCAAAGCCTGATTGAAATGAAACGATACAGAGGGACAGACAGGCAGGCAGACAGACAGACAGACAGGACATTCGGTTTTTGCATGTCATGCAAAGAGTGGGCTGTGTTGGAAAATATCAAACAATTAAATTACACGCCGAGCAGTGGCGGGGGCAGGGGCAGGGGCAGAGGCAGGGGCAGGGCAGAGGCAGGGGCAGAGGCAGGGGCAGAGGCAGGGGCAGGGCCACAACCAGGGCACGAGCACGAGTACAACGCACACAAAACTATATCCAAAGTGAACTCAATTTGCTGGCATCTAAATCATTTTTAATTTGAACAAAAACAACAAACAACAAACAGCATCAGCGGCAGCGGCAGCGGCAGCGGCATACCCAACGACTCCCCGGCAACAAAATACAAACGTTTTGTTTGCCCCACGAATGTTGCAACAGCAGCAACACACTCACCAAAACACAAAACACAAAAACAAAAACAACAAAAAATGTAAAACATGAAAGGATTGTTAGTTTTGAAAGCCGCAGAATCGGATACCCTCGCAGATGGGTCTTTCAATACCCGATATTCAATGATATTGAGGGGTATATTAGATGGACAGAAGGAAGGGTTTCCGACCCCACGATGAGGGCCTAGATCGCAGGGACTACAAGAGCTAGAGCAACAGCATTTCGTATCAAGACTTCTGTAATATCGCACTGCATCAGGGTTGTTTCAAACATCAAACGTCCCCCATAAAGGACGTAAAACTGTGGCCTTCATATTTTCGAAATCAGGAGAAAGCCAAAAGCGCAGAATCATAGAGAATGATCTACCAGATTGCCGATTAGATCTGGTCAGAAGGAACAAAGGAAATTGCAATGGCACTCACTCAATCTCTATCTCTCTCTCTCTCACACATTCTTCCTCGTGCAGTGTGCGCCCTCTGGCGAAAAGGCTAGTGTTGGTGTGAGAATAGAAAAATAGCCACAAATGTAAATAAAAATGGAAACAGCTAGAAACTATTAAATACAAATCTCCTAAACGGATTGCCAGCGTTTTTAGGAATTTGTTTGTTGGCAAAAAATCAAATCTGGCTTTTTGGAAACAGCGATACCAAACGACCTATAAAATATATTTGATTTATAGCATAACTAATAGGCTCACATACAGTACTGACCGGGTATACCAGCTGCCAGGTGGCAAGTGTAAAAGTAGAGCCCAGGCCCTTGCCGCGGCTCACAACGGTCCCCCTCGTTTCATTTAAAGGACTTTCCAGCAATTAATGAGGATGCTCTGGCCCCTTCCTGCTGCATCCCTCGATGAGCCGCAAACAACTGCCAACAATCGGCATACCCTCTTCCGCAAAAAGGGTATCATTGCCAGCAAAACATATTTAACAATAACAAAATATAGCACATATCTGGGCGGAGCAACAGAGATGGAGAGAGCGAAAGAGGGAGGGGCTGGGAGCCTGAATGGAAAGTGAGAAAAAGCATGTTTGTGCAGCGAGAGAGAAGCGAGCGGAGAGGAGTCGGAAACAACAACAACATTGAGAGCACACACATACACTCGCACTCCCGCACACGCTCTACCGCTCTACCGCTCTACCTCTCTGCCACTCTGCCACTCTCCCATGCCATGTACCGTTACACGCTGCTGCACAATTATTCAAATCCACGAGCCATGACTGCAGTCGAGAGCGACAACACCGGAGCAGAGGTGCAGGGAGAGCGGGGCGGAGCGAAGGGGAGGGCAAGAGCTGGAAGAGAGAGAGAGCATACATTTACACAGGAGATAGCAGACGGCAGCAGTCGGGGCGAAACGGATACCCTCTACGGATGCCCTACAGGGGCAAAGAGGGCAGCTGCCAAGTACAGGGTACTCCCCAGTCGGGTCTCCAGTTGGGTGGCCAAACAGATAGACATACACGGGAGAGAACAGGCGACACTGCCGTCCCAGGGGATATCCTGTACTCGTTCAAGCAGGGCCTCCATGCACGTATGGATTACAGGCAGATTTCGGCCCAAAGCCGAGTACAGGATGTCCCCCTAGTCGATGCATTACCCTCGCCTGGCCCTTCAGTTCCTAACTCGTTTTAATTTCTTCCTTTGTTTGCCGCCTCAATTTGTCACAATACTCGTAACAATGGAATTTAAATGTTTTCAGCAGCAATACTCGTAAAAATAACAAAGAATTAGGAAAAAAATAACACAAATAATAATATTCGTTGAGGACTGTCCTTTGCGGAGACGGCAATTACATAAAAATTTGATTTAGAGAAGCTTTTTGTCCAGCTCTCCACGCGTGCTAAGCCCTTAAGAGTAGATCAACGTTTGCGAAAAGGATTACACAAGTAATTTATGTGGAATTCGAGCCATTCATTCCCGCCGCCCAGATCCCCGCAGTGCTCGGATCTGAGAGACAGAGCAACTATCAATTACCATCATCTCATCCGGGGCTAAACAAGAAGAGCTCTCCCGAAGACCTCCTAATAAATGTGTGCCTAAGCAGTCGCTCTTCTCACCTCTGTCCGTGCCTGCCCAGCCCCTTTCAGACTCTTTTCGGAATGACAAAGCCCAAGCAAATGACGTGAAATATACATAAAGAGGAGGAAGAGCAGGTCATAAAATGGCGACGGGGGGACGAGGGCTGCCCCTCGCCCACTTACAAGTAATAACACTGGCCCCAGAGAGGGGCATAAAAATCAGGGGCTACACCACCCACCGCCCACACCATATGGGCCATAAAAAGTATATGGGGTAAGCCAAAATCCAAATAAACCCCCTCTACCCCCGTCAGAGCCCATCTAAGACGACACGACTCCTTCTGTCTCGCTGGTGGAGCCCGGCGGCTCGAAATATATATTTCACACAAAAAGCAAAGCCATCGCATAATGCGTGTGATTGATTCACCTGTATCCCACCTCTCGCGACCCCAGCTGCAGAGCAGTTGTAAAATTGATGGGCCCCATTTGGGCAGCGGGAAACGAGAAACGAGAAACGAGATTGCAGAGACCATTGCTTTTGCGATGATTAGCGGAGAGGAGGAGGCACAGGCACATGCCACATGCCACAAAATCCGCCACCGACTCCGTGCCGGGCATCTTTGGGCTTGGGGGCCATGGCCCCGCAGAAGTTTGCTGTTTGCATGGGTTTAACTGTCGTCGTCTGGTATCGGGGCAACACAATCAGCAAGTCGGAGCCAGTAAGTCACAACGAAATGAAACAAGCCAGCAAAAGTTGGTTAGTTAAAAGTGTTTGTCATTGCTGACACCTTTCGTCTACGCCCAGCGAATGTCCCGCGACAACAAGGACAACAGCGACAAGGACAACGACTTGAACAACTCGAGACAATGAGCACCGCGAGTCGACGTGAAAAGGGCAAAGTTTTTTCTTTTCTTTTCTTTGCTCTTATTTTGCCTGCCTTGTGGACTCCTTCGGCAGCCAGCTTTGGACCTTGTTGCTTGTTGGCCTGCCCGTGCGGCCAAAAAGTTTCCTGCACTCTCATGTTGATTGGTGTTAAATATTTGGCGGCGGCATTTCTCGCATCAAGTTTTGTAAATCTAATTTATTACATTGTGTGGTCCAGTTTTAAAGCCAACAAAAGAGTCAACAAATGGTGTCCCCCCATACCCCATCCCCCATCCTTCCCCCACAATCTCTCTCTCACCCTCACTCGTTTTATGCGAGTTGGTTTTGGTGTTAAGCCCCACCACAGAATGGCACAGAATGCCACAGAATACCACAGAATACCACAGATTGTGTCGAGCAGATCTCATGTGACTGTTTCCATCATCTGTGCGTGTGTGTGTGGGTGTCTCTGTGTGTCTCTGTGTGTGTCTCTGTGTGTGTGTGTGTGTTTTGGGGTTTTCTGTTTCAGTTTCCAATTTGCTGCTGCTTTTACGATATGTCTTCATATCATTTACGCTTATTTTGTGGTCTGTCCCCTGGCTTTGAGCTCCAGACACGCTCGCACTCGCATTTGTACTCGTCCTCGTCCTCGTCCTGGTACTGTGTCCCCGGCTCAGATGTGCACCCGCTAGCCATTTATCAATGTTGGCAATTCGTTGTGGCCGCTTCAAGTGGCTCCCCGAGAGCACGGCAGCAGGGGCAGCAGGGGCAGCAGGGGCAGCAGGGGCAGGCTCGTCCTGTTGTGTTGTTGTCATTGAAAGTGCACTTAAACTGCAATCGGGTTCGCGTTCGCTTTCGCGTTTTCATTATGCCAAGCCATAAAAACGATGGCACGATACGATCCATTCCCAAACAAGCGAGTGAAAGAAGCGAAGCGCCTGATGCCGCGGCAAACTTTGTTTCTGATGGCGTGGGCACTCGACTGGGGGAATACCCTAGAGCGAGGGCAGGTTCTTTAGGCACTACTCTACACCTTCTGCTTCTGTATCTGGAAATGAACCCCAGCAATCCCCAGCACCATCACCCCCTATACACCCTGTCCCTGCTCTGAGGGTGTGTTCGATGGCAACAGCGAACACAAAAAAAGGAAAGTTATCAACGTAAACAATTCAAGCACTTCAACTAGTTTCGGGCGCCTCGATAGTGCTCCAGATAATGGCCCGAGACGGGGGGCGGGGGGGCTATGGCAGGGGATGCATAATGAAAAGTTACCAAAAGCGAGAGGGAGCGAGCGAGAGAGAGGGGGAGACAGAGAGAGAGAGGGACAGGCAAGGCACCCCCTTCTCATTCGCAGAGCGACAAATTTTTATGGGCAAACTTTCAATTACCCAACTTTTTTCTTGCTTGAATTACTTTTGAAATGCTTGGCTCACACACACACACACACACAGAGAGATACTTGTACAGCCAGGACATATGCATATGTGTTAGTGTGTGTGTGTGTGCTTCGTTTGCTTCAGTGGCTCTGCCTCCCTGCCTCCCTGCCCCTCGGTTTCGGTTGCTGTTGCTGTTGCTGTTGCTGTCTCTCCTCTCTGTCGTCTCTTTGATGTTCTGCGGTGGCCATGGCCATTGACTCACTCTCCCCGCTCCGTTTACTCACCTGACTGTCCACCCACCACCAGCCACCCGTAGAAGCAGCAGCAGGAGCAGCAGGGGCCGCCCCACCGCCTCAAGGACGCATAGCCATTTATAATGCCTGTATATTATTACTTTTCACTTTTGGCGAGCAAATTTACGAGCGTGCTTTGCAATTTTTCAACTTGTTACTTAGCGCGAGCGCCACTTAAACACTTTTAAACGTAATTCCAGGCACCCGCATTGAAGCTCAGCCATGAAATATGAATCTCCCAAGACAATGGGATTCCCCATTACCATTTCGCCCATTGCCTCCATTCAGCGGAGGCGGAGGAGGAGTGAGCCAAAGGAGCACGAGGCCATTTCAGCGCCTCGGCCATTAATCATAATCTGTTGGCATAATACATAAAATATTGATGCTAAAGAGTTCAAAAATATATATACCGTACACCGTACACCGGAGTACGGGTGCGAGTACACGTGCACACACGGAGATGATAATAGCCACTAAACACCTACTTACCGACGGCCCAGAGTTATTAAGACCAACTGGAGTGGCCGAAAGGAGAAGGGGGGAGTGGGAGAGCGAAAGAGAGTGCTCAACCCAAAAGCCGCATGGCATTTTAGTTATTTATGCCACCTTGCAGCATAGCACAGCACAGCGTATCGTGCCGTAAAAGAGAGCGGGAGCAGCACCAGATAATATTCGGCTTTATTAGTTATGGCCCAAGCCGTAAGTCTTTTCGTAATAGTTTCTGCCCGGCACACACGTCGGATGAGTAATGTTCGAATGCGAGGCGGGGGCGAAAGCCACAATACAGAACGTTGATTACAAAATAAGAATCACTTAAGCTCTAATCTATTTCGAATCGATGTCGATGCTCGGGCAATAGTTGTGGACAAACGATAAATCTGATCAATTTGGAATTTAAATTGGCGAAATCTAATCCACATAATTCAATTCAGCTCTGCTTTGCCCACACGATTAACCTGCTCCATTCTGTTCTATATTCTATTCTGTTCTGTTCTGTTTTGCATTGATTCCACATGCCACATGCCACAGGGCCGGGCCCCCACCCCCCCCAATAGATTCGACACAAATACCTACTGCAAATCCCCAAAAGACCGCACACAAAACAAACGACGAAAAAAAATACTCACTGCTCACAGTTCTCTATTCTCTGCTCTACGTTCTCTGCTCTCCGTTCTCTGCTCTCTGCTGGTATTTCGAACATTTAAATTTCCATCGCCGCTTGGCGTTTTGCAGTCCAAATAAATTGACATTGCGAGAAGGCAAACAGAAATCGACGGCGAGCACGAAATGTTGCAACATGCAAGGCAAATGTCAATGTTTGTAGCACACCCCCACCACCCACTCCCACCCCCACTCCACCCCCACTCCTCCTCTATCCTTCTCTACCATCCATCCTTCGAGTATTTCCGGTCAGGCGGAAGTGTCTGAATGATGAATGCTCGGCATTCTGTGGCCGGGCTAAACAGAAAAACTAAAACGCCGGCCATTTCGGTGTGCGATTTGCGAGGTATTTAAAGTGCGCTCCACATTTCTGGCCAGAGCGCCACTTGAGCTGTTTTTAATGAAGTCCTGGCTGCCAGTCCCCAGTCCCCGGGGCCCAGTGCCTGTCCCTCGAGCGACCCTTCGAAGATGAATCGTTGGGTCAGGCTGGGTGCTGGCTGGCCTCGAATGAATCAAGCGATGATCACTTTTCCTCCTGCCATTCGATTGTGCCGCCCCCCCAGGGCGGGGTAGGGGGGAAGGTCAGCAATTAAAAACGCATAATTCATGGCCCAATGAATTTTTCAAAGCCGATGCCCCAAAAAGGTGTGCTCTGCATATAATTAAATTTGCTAACCCAAAAGTAATTGGTGGTGGATGTGGATGTGGATGATCCTGATGAAGTATACGGGCAAGGCCCTTTAATTATCCCCCACTCACACACACACACTCACACTCAGACACGGGGGAACACGATATGGTTGTTAGTCAAGGGGTGGGTGGCGGTAGCGGCTGGGTTGGGGGATAAATTGAATGTAAGCAGAGCGAGAGATGCTGCAAAAACCGAACCGAACCAAGGTGAGCATCACAGAGGAGCCGGACAGGCGACAATGACACATGATTATGTTTAGCCAGCTAGGGGGGGAGGGGGGAGGGAGGGGGTGGCGCATAGAGCAGCTGCCACCTTTGACCTGACCGAAACCTAGTTTGGGGCGCCCACCGCCCACCTGCAACATATTGCGGCCCATTACATTAGTCTTGGCCCTGGCCCGTGTTCGCCTTTCGCCAATGGCCATGTGGCATGACCCGGACCACCACTCTTTCCCCATCTCCATCTCCATCTCCTGCTGCTGCTGGTGCTCCTTGTCCCTTGTACGACAAGAGCCATTATGCATACGTATGATTAATGAGATTCGTGTTATTGTGGATCCAGACAACCACTTTTTGTGTCTGCCGCTGCTGCTGCCGCTGCTGCCGGGATGCTGGCTTTATCAATCAGATGTCGACCCGCACAAAAGAAAGGCGTTGTAATCATGCTCAAAGCCCCTAATAGAATACCTCAAATCTGGCTGGCATGTCCCTCTCTGTCCCCTCCAAGTGGGGGAAACCGCAACTGCATTGTTCCTGCCCGCCCGCCCGCCTGCCCGCCCGGCCCTCTGCCCTTTTTTGTGCCACTCACAATGCCATCATTGAGCACACATTGTGCCAAAGCCACTTCAATTTGTTGCCCCGGCGACCACATCACGAATTCATGACCCTTTGGCCAAATAACCAGCAAAACCAGACCAACAAAACCAAACCCAGAAAGAAAACCCCAGAAAAAAAAACAATATGCAGCGCCCGCTGGGACATGGCTTTGGGGGGATTGGGATTGGGTCTGGGGCGGGGGCGGGGCGGGGCGGGGGCTCGGGGCTCGGGGTGGGGGTGGAGTTGGATCTGACGGAACAAACCGACATAACCAACCATCAATCAAAACGGGGAGTCCGCGTCCACCGACAAAGGGGCGGGCGTACCAGAAAATTGTCCTCTCTCTCTCGCCAGGACAGCAGCCTCCGAACCGAAATTGTTTTGTCCAGGCGTGGCCATGCGGCGTATGCGTGATGCGGACGGGATCCCATCTCTGCGCTGCCATCGCTGTAATTATCACCTGGCCGAACAGAACGTGCTGTTCATTTTCATAAACACAATTATTTATTAATTAACTAAAACCCTGACAATTTTAGGCCCGCGTCCGTCAAAGTCAATTGGTATTTAATTGGAGCGCGGACATCCCTTTGAGCGACAGAAATGATAGGGAGAGGGAGCGTGGCAGGACAACGGCCAAACCACGGCAGGACCACGACAGGATATGGAGTGCTTTCAACCAGCAAATGCACAAAATAGTCGGACATTTAATTTATGGCGGGCCGCTGACAAGCGATTTAGATTGATTGCTCCATCCACCATCCACTATCCAAAGGGGGTGGGGCGGCTCTGAGGGGGCTGCCAGTTGCGAGATTAATTAATAAACAGCACGCAGACTGCGGACTTCAAACTGGAACTCATTTCAGAATTCGCTAGCTGCGAATGCGGCTTTCCCCCAGCACCGACCCGCGACCCCCGACCCGCGACCCTGTGAACGTATTTTCCGACGCTCGACGACATTCATTTGGCTGTCGCCAAGGTGTTTTTTGTCAGCTCTCCGCCAAATAAATGTCACAGGACACAAGCAGAAGCAGAACAGCCAGACGGACGGACGGACGGACATGAACAGGCGATGATGAGACAAACAAATCTAGAAATTAATTTCATTTCATTGGGCATTTGTTTGATGCTGGGGGGTGCTGGGGTGCGAACTTTTCCTCAGTTGACACTCAAATTAAATGTCAAATATTGCGAAATTGCCGGCAATAGGTTTGAAAATTAATTAACATTTTCGTCACTGAGGCACCGAGAGCACTGTTTGTTGGCCAGCGGTGCGTATGATTAATATGGCCAAGGATTTCATTTGGCGACTATGCCAAAGCCAGCGCCTTCGGCGGGGCAGCGACGCACGTGTTTGGCATTTTTCTGCTGGCACTTTTGAAAACTCAACAATGTGCCACGCCCCCAGGCCAAAGGCAAAGCCAAAGCGGAGCTCGCCTACTGTTCGACGGCAGCCCCGAACATAAATCTCTCAAGTGTCACATAAAATTTCCGCACATGTACAGAATCAAAATGAAAAGAAATCGGCTGGAAGAGAGCAGGACAGAGGGGGACTGGGGGGAGAGAGAAAGAGAGAGAGGTCGTAGTGCAATAACTTATCAAAGTTAATAATTCTTAATGTTAGTGCATAAATAAGACTGAAACAGAGTTGGTAGGTGGGTGGCGGGGGGAGGACGGGGGAACAGCGACAGACATATCAGGAGTTGTCACAGCCAGCGCCCATAAAAGTATGTTTCGGAATAAATACGGCTGATGCTGATGCTGCTGCAAAAAAACAAGAAGAAAGCAGGCATAAAGGAAGAAATTTAAAATTTATGCAAAAAGCAACAGAAGCAGGCAGCGGTGGCATCGGCGGCAGTCAGTCGTGGGGCGGAGGGGGAGGGGGAGGAGGACGGGGAGGATGGGAAAAAGTCAACTGACTGAAGGCTAATTTGCATAAGGAAAACGACAAACGAAACTCGAATGTAACGCTCTATCTCGCTCGCATTTTTATACCCCACCACCCCCAGCCCCAACCCCAACATCCCTCTCTCTCTCTGCCTCTCTCTCTCTGTCTCCCTCTGTCGCGTGTGGGGGAGTGTGCTCAGTGGCCTGGCAAATATGAAACGTAAAGTGTTCATGCTGACATCGCGACATAAAGTATATATGAATATGAATCTGTACATCTGTACATCTGTGCATCTGTGTGTGTGCGTGTGTGTGTGTGTGTCTGTTCGTACAACTGTTTCCCTTTTATTTGGCAGGCCTTTTGGCTAATAGCACACCCTCTCGCCCGCTTCCGCCCCCGCTTCTGTTGGCTGGCTGTTTGTCCGAAGCAGCAGGGCAGAAACGGCAGGCCAGGCCAACAATAAAGCGCACAAACGCCATTCATGCATGGGACTGTGTGCGAGAGGGTGTGTGTGTGGTGTGTGTGTGTGTGTTTGTGTGGGCAAGACTCTCCTTCCTCCTTCCTCCTGCCTCCTCCAGTGACAATCCAAAACAGGAAAGAACGGATTGCCTCCAAAGGGCCGAGGGCTTGCATACCCTTGCCCAACGATCTGTACGATTTTGGATCAACAATATCCTTGGGATACTGTGCTCCGACTTAGAAGTACTTCCAAAGGATACCTCCTGCACTTGTTTCCTCCTAAGTTTTAGCCATAAATGTCCCACATGAAAGCCATTTCTAATACTGCTCAAAATTATATATAAAATACGAGTGTTTCCAATATTTCCCTCTTCGCACTCCAAACATCTGCTCAAAATCATAATACCCTCTTGAAAGGCGGGTGGGCAGGGGCGGGGGCACAAAAAGGTCATCCAATTGTGTCCAGACATTGGCTTTGGTTTAGTTTTTATGTTTTTATGTGCGATATGTTCGGGTTTGGTTGTTTGGTTGGTCTTCTGGCCAGCATCGTTCATTTCCGGTCAGGCCGCAATGTGGTTATGAATAAGTTATGGCCATCTCGATCAGATGAACTGAAAACGGGCACTTGGATAAACATTTTGGAGCCCTTTTAATTACATCTTTAATTGGCAGAACGGCATGGGGGCAGGGCACGGCAGTGTGGAGGATGAGGGTTGCTAGGACTGCGCCCCCAAAGCATTTGTTAATCACGTAATTGGCCAAAGTTTGGCATTGGCTTAAACTTTGTCCAGGGAATCGTGAAAATGTTGCAGCTCATCCAGCAGCCACGAGATACGGAGATAACGAAATGAAACAAACGCTTGGCCCGTATCGCGGACAAACCATCTATCTTCCTACGCGCCCCTGGAAAATTATGACTTGAGCCGGGAGCTGGGAGCCAAAAAGGGCCAAAGGACTTGGCCAGTAAAGTTCATTGTGCCACATTTCATTTGGCTAAAAGTGCCCGTGGCATGGTCTGCTGCTCTGCTACTCTGCTGCTTTGGCTTCTGCAAATGATGCCCGTGAGCCATCAAAGCGATTGCTTCGTTTTTTCGATTGAATAGATGCGTTGGGGGATACCCAGTACCAGAGCTGTACCCATCATATTACGTACAATCCGCATTCCATCCCCGACTGGCCATGAGTGCAGTTTTAATGCTTTTAAGCTGCTAAACCAGAGGGGAATTCTTTAGCTGCTTCCACTGCCTCCAGTGCTGGCTGGTTGCACTCGGTTGGCTTCCACTCCTGCTCCTGCTACTGCTCCTGCTCCCTGGCCAAAACTTGGAGGCAGTAAAGCGGAACTAGGCAAACTAGTCCATCTCTCTGGCACTCAATTCTCCAGCTCTCCAAGGTGATTATTTTGCAATTGTTGTGCCAATTTTTAACGCAAATTGTTGCCAGACCCACCCACACACACACACACACACACACACACACACACACAGAAAAACTTGGACGTGAATGGGAATGGGAATGGGAATACGGACATAAGCGTGGGAGATTCGGAAGTCGGCAAAAGTCCGGAGGAAGGAGCCCGTCACCGGGCGGGAAGGCATTCTCGTATTTTGATTTCATTACGCCAGCAGGCGGAATATTTCCAGTTCATGATTCCGTTGCTATCCCCCATCCTAATGGGCAGATGTAGAGCCATTTATGTACATTATTATTCCGCTTTTACTTTCCATATTTTTTCCTATTTTCACTTTATGCTTGCTTACACACAGAGCTCCCTTCCGTTCCTTGGGGCCTGTTAAGCGATTGACCCACGCTCCCCGTTCCTGCTGTCGTCATCGCCATTGCCGGGAATTATTGTTATGGAAATCGCTTTGATTGCACGTTAGGAGCATTTAATTATATGCTCAAGGGGGGGGCGGGCGAGTGGGATGGGAGGGGGCGCCGCTGCCTATAATTTCGAGCAGCTTAAATGCCATAGGTTTCCAGGCTCAGAGCCGATCCGATCCGATCAGATTACAAATTGAATATCTGCCTCTTAAGGGAGGAGACTCTCGAGTGCGAGTGCGAGTGCGAGTACATATCTATGTACATATGTATCTCCAAATGGCATTTCGAATTCGACCTTTCCGTCGTGTTCCGTTCCGTTGCGTTGCGTTGCGTTCCCTTTCATCTTGTTTTTTAGTCAAATCACCCTGCGGCGTTGGCTGGCTGGCTGGCTGGCTGGCTGGCTTTCTTTTATGCGCTTGACAAACTGCGTTAAAATCTCCACTGACCGGAAACTAATTTGAAAATGTTATTCATTATGCATAGCACTCGTACTCGTACTCGTTCCCCCCTTCCCCCGCTGCCCCGTTCCCCCGTAAGCTTGGTATGGTATCCCTGCTCTCTCTCTCTCCCTCTGCTACTCTCTTATGCCCCCCACGGACGGACTCCACTCGACTGGCGTTGCTGCCGCTGTTGCCGCTGTTGCCGCTTCTGCTGTTATTTTTCGCGCACTTTCGCTGTTCGCGGGCTTCGGTGTTCGCGAGTTTGTTGCAGTTTTCTACGCACGGTCTGGGGCATCCCCTGAGTGACTCTGTGACTGTGTATGAGTGACTGAAAGAGAATGTGTATGCGTGTGTGTGTGTGACCCAAAGTTGAAGGAAAAAGTTTCGGTTTTTCGCCTTGCATTGCATGCCATGCGATGGCAGGAAAGTGCGCCAAGGACTAATGCCCAGATTTGAGTTGAGTTGAGTTGAGTTGCGGCTATGAGAGAGTTTTAACCAGATTGCCGCCTTAAAGCCGAATTAGCTCGCCAACAGCTCTATGACTCGCCAACAGTTCTTGTGGCTCTAGCTAAAAGTTGGCTTAAATAGTTTCACCAGAGCAGCAGAGAGACGAAGAGCGAGAGAGAGAGAGAGGGAGAGAGAGAGAGAAATGGGTAATGCTGGAGAAAATACGAGTGGCGAAAGGCATTTCATTTCCTTTTTGCCTGGCACCTGATAAACGCCCTAATTGAGAGCATCTTGAGTGGCGGCTCGACTGCTCGAGGAGATGCTATAAATTATAAGTCGACAAATTAAGCTGGCCAAAAGCAGGACCGAGCATCAAACGGATACGGAAGTGGCGAAAAATGCAGCGCCAGCGGCAGCCAAAGAGAAGCGACAAAGCGACAAAGCGGCAACGGCAACGGCAAAGGCAAACGCTGCTGGCAACCGCCACACGACCGCCATCTCAGAGGAAGGAAAACCGTGGAAACAATGACAGCCCAGCCCAGACCAGAGGGAAGTGGGGTGGTGGGTGGACACTAGGATAGGAAACCTTAAGGGGCGAAAGCAGCAGTAGCCAAGTTTTAGAGACAAAAGTCTGGCAATGGTTTAAGGCAAAAAGGAAAAGAGATAAAAAAATGGCATGCGTCGCATGGAACATGAACCAAAATGGCACCCACAAGAGCTTCCGGCAGACGTCCGCTTTAACAACTCTTTTACCCACACTCACGCACACAGGCAGGCAGGCAGGAGGACGAGGAGGAGGAGGAGGACACACACATAGAAACAGATGAGAACGCCCTGCACATTAGCCATGTTATATTTCGGGACGGTGGGACGGGGGTGGGGGCGGTGGCGGGTGCGGGGGTTGGGTAACGCTTTTGTCATAAACCCATTAAAAGTCAAGGACAAAATTCATGTTGCATGTTTACTCATGCACACTCCCACACACACAGACGCGCACACTCGCGCACACTCGCACACACTCGCACACACTCGCACACACGCACATACATCAGAGGAGCAGAACAAGCAGTGGCAACAAAGTAGCTTTAATTAATGAAACTCATTAAAGGGATGCCAGCACAAAGAGCAGCAGCAGAGGCGACAGGCGGCAGGCGGCCGAGAGACCAAGCCCAGGCCCAGGCCCAAGCCCAAGCCCAAAAGAACCAAGAACCCGGCTCGGTGCGGATCCAAAAAGCCAGCCAGACAGAAGCGCTTGCTGCGACCTGCCACAATGCGTTGCCATACATTAGCCAGGATGGCGCTTGCTGGCTTGCCTTGGCTTGGCTTGGCTTGGCTTTGGCCTCTGCTCCTGGCCCCTGAGTGGAGAGACTATGCCGCAGAATAAAATAATCAGCAGCAGAAACGCCAGCGACGGCGGCATTATCCTGCCTCTGACTTTGGCCAAGGCAAACGATGTTGCCCCACGACGACAGGAGGCGATGAAGCGACGACGTTCGCGAACTTCACGAACGCAACTGCCGAATGGGATGCACGAGAGAGTCCTCAGAAATAGCGTGGGCGAGCGAGAGCGTAGCCTGAGAGCTTTGCTGAGAGGATGCGCTGGGGAAATGGTGTGGTAAAGTTTTTCGGACAGAATTCCGAAAAGCTCCTGTAGGAGAAGGTACAAGGAAACAGTCGCAAGCAGTCGAAAGCACTGGAAAGCAGTACATAATTCACAAGCAGTGAAAGCAGTGAAAGCAGTAGTGGCCTAAGCAAAAGCAGTTCACGAATAGCGTGTGTGCCATCTCAAGCAGTGCGCAAAAAGGCTCAGTGGAACTGCTTGCTTTTGCTTGTTTCGCAATTTCATTTCAGTTTTCACCCTTCCGTGTCCCTTCCGTTTGTTAATTATCTGTATTACAATATCTCTAATTTTTCATTTCATTAATTTTAAATGTTTCTCCGTGTTGTAGCCTAACTTTCGCTCTCAAAGCAGCGAAACTGCGAAACAGATCTGTTATACTAGTATAAGTAGATAGTATAGTAGCTATTATTGTCAAGCAGAGCAGATGCTATAAAAACATGAAAATTTGCCGCTAGAGGGCTGATTTATACCAGTTTTCAGGCCACCCTTGTAATGTCCATAAATTTTATACCATTTTCAGGCTCACTCCCACCCCCAAGGTCATGCGCTGTTCAGCTGCTGTTCCGTTTCTAGCACACCTGTATGAATTTGGCTCTCTCGCTGGCTGCTCTCCTCTGTTCGAGGGGCCTGCGCACACGGCGGAGAGGAGCTCGCTCTGCTGCCAGGACTAGGACAACGCAGCAGCAGCAGCAGCGATGTCTGCAGAGGCAGCAACAGCTTTGTCCGTTTGCCTCAACGCCAAGAGAAGCAGAAGCAGGAGGAGGAGGAGGAGGAGGAGGAGGAGCAGAAACAAAGAACCCACCCACCCCCATTCGGAGCGCCTGTCGTACATCCTGTCCTGTGGCAGGCCCGGCACCTGCTGCATTCCCAAACAAAGGCCATTTATTTAGAATGCCAAGCGCAAAACGGAAGCGCCAAGAAAACAGACTACAACACGATGCGGGGGTGAATTGTTTGCTGGACTGCTGGGTTGCTGGGCTGCTGGGTTGCTTGGTCCTGGGTTCCTGGTTGCCACAACAACTGACATGAGCCACAACAAGAGGAAACATTTGCTGGAAAATTCACATTCACAACATTTCACCATAAAACCCCAGTCCGATAGGCAAATAATTTAAGATCCAACTCCAAAATGCAATTGAAATACCTGCGAACGTTGCTGGAGGGTCAGGTAAGGCGCGTTTATGGGAAAAACTAAATAAATCCCTACACTTCTTGTCTTCTTGTCCCATAGGAGCAAATCCAACGCATTGCGGGCCTGGCCTGGTCGCCCAACCAGCAGAAGCTGGCCATAGCCACCGCCGATCGACACATCCTGCTGTACGACGATGCCGGCGAGCGACGCGACAAGTTCAGCACAAAGCCCGCCAACTCGGCAAATGGCAAGAACTCCTATGTGATCCGGGGCCTGGCCTTCAGTCCCGACTCCACCCGCCTGGCCGTGGCACAGAGCGACTGCATTGTGTACGTGTACAAGCTGGGAGAGTCCTGGAACGACAAGAAGGTCATCTGCAATAAGTTCCCGCAGGCCAGTGCCGTCACGGCTCTCATTTGGCTCTCCTCTGGCGCCATCATAGCAGGTAATCCTCATCCCCCTTGCATTCGATCTGTATGGAACCCATCTTCAATCAAGTACATATCTATCGCACGACAAGGCCTCGAAGATGGAAAGATTCGTGCCCTGCACAGCAAGAGCAACAAATCGCAGAGTCTGTACGGTGGCGACAGCATCTGCATCTCGCTGGCGGCCAACACCAAGGGCAGCGGCTTCCTCAGCGGCCACAACGATGGCACCATCATCCGCTACTTTCTGACGGACGACGCCAACGAGCCCCTGGGAAGAGTGGTCCAGCACCCGGTGCCGCCGTTCGCTCTGGCCTGGCCCCAGGGCGGCTTCTGTGTCGGTGGCTGCGATCAGCGGATTGTCTTCTACGACCCGATGGTAAGTGATTCAAGAGTCATCTGTACATTCCACCAATATGATACCTACTATATGCTCCACTTTTAGGGTCGCCAGCTACGAACATTCGACTATTCCCGAACCGAGGGAGAACGCGAGTTCACGGTGGCCGCCTGCAGCCCCAACGGGCAGGCGGTGGCCTTCGGCAGCTACGATCGCATACGCATCTACGCCTGGAGTCCACGCCAGGGAGCCTGGAGCGAGAGTGCCAGCAAGGAGGTGTCCTGCCTGTACACGCTGAGCGCCCTGCTCTGGCGTCGGGACGGCGCCCGTCTCGCTCTCGGCTCCGTCAGCGGAGCTGTCCTGCTGTTCGAGTCCGTGCTGAGGCGCACCATCTGGCAGGACAAGTTCGAGCTGATCTTTGTGGCGCCCAGCCAGCTGCTGGTGCGATCGCTGGCCGAGCCCACGCAGCAGCTGACCATCGAGTCGCAGCTGGGCCTGGAGATCGACGATGTGCGGATCATGGGCAAGGACAACTACCTGGTGGCCCGCACCGAGGAGTCCCTGATCCTCTGCGACCTGACGCGCAACCTGGCCAGCGAAGTGCCCTGGACAGCCTCCGGCCACCACGAGCGCTTCTACTTCGAGAACCCCAATGTCTGTCTCGTGTTCAATGTGGGGGAACTGAGTCTCGTGGAGTACGGCGACAACTGCATCCTAGGCTCCGTACGCACGGAGTTCGTCAATCCTCATGTGATCTCCGTGCGCCTCAACGAGCGCGGCAATGCCCGGGAGAACAAGAAGCTGGCCTTCCTCCTGGACGCCAAGACCATTTGCGTGGTGGACCTCGAGAGTCGCCTCACCAGCGGCCAGATCAACCACGAGACCAAAATCGATTGGCTGGAGCTCAGCGAGACGGCCCACAAGCTTCTGTTCCGCGACAAGAAGCTGCGCCTCGTGCTGGTGGACAACTACACGGGCAAGAAGCAGACTCTCCTCAGCAACATCTCCTTTGTCCAGTGGGTCCCCCAGAGCGACGTGGTGGTGGCCCAGAGCCACACCAATCTGGCCATTTGGTACAACATCGATCTGCCGGAGCACGTGACCATGCAGACCATCCGCGGCGAGGCCATCGAAGTGGTGCGGGAGAATGTGAGTATCTCCTTAATCCCCCTAATCCTGTCCCCACTTTCTAATGCATCCGCATCTTGTGTATCCTATGTCTCCGCCCAAAGGGTCGCACTGTGGTGCGCTCCCAGGATGGCCCCAGCGAGCACAGCTACCAGCTGGACGAGGGACTCGTGGAGTTCGGCACCGCCGTCAATGACAGCGACTTTGGACGGGCCGTTCACTTTCTGGAGTCTCTTGGGGACAAGCCGGCGGCCAAGGCCATGTGGCACAACCTGGCGATAATCTCCCTGGAAGACGGCAATCTGCGAGTGGTCCAGCGCTGCTATGCCGCTCTGGGAAACGTGTCCAAGGCATTCTACCTAGCCGAGATGATCCAGGAGGCGGACGCGTTCGAGCTGGCCACCGATTCGCCGGGAATCCTCTGTCCCGAGGTGCGGGCCAAGCTGGCTCTCTTGGCATCCGATCTGCGCACCGCAGAGCGCATATATCTCGAACAGGGCGACATCGAGGCGGCCCTGAGGATGTACCAGCAGCTTCGAATGTGGGACGAGGCTGTGGCCCTGGCCGAGAGGCGGGGATATGCGCGATTGGCGGAGCTGAAGCAGCAGCACATGGACTTTCTACTGAGCAGCGAGCAGCCGGAGAAGGCCGGCCAAGTGCTCGAGGAACAGGGCGAACTGCAGCAGGCCATGGGGCTGTTCCTGAAGGCGAACAAGCCGGCCAGAGCTGCTCGACTGGCGCTGAAGACGCCGCAGCTGCTGCAGGACGAGCATCTGATGCTGCAGGTGACCGAGGGTTTGGTGCACTGCGAGCTCTACGAGCTGGCGGGCGACATTGCCCATCGCCTGTCCCGGCCAGAGGCTGCTTTGGCTCTCTACCGGAAGGGAGGGGCGTATGCCAGGGCCCTGGAGCTCGCGCGCGTCGTGGAGCCGCAGGAGGTGACGGCCCTGGAGGAGGAGTGGGGCGACTGGCTGGTGGGTCGCAAGCAGCTGGACGCCTCGATCAATCACTACATCGAGGCGGGCGCCACGCAGAAGGCCCTGGAGGCGGCGGTGGGCGCCAAGCAATGGCGGAAGGCTGTGCAGATAGCCAAGGTCCTGGACGAGCCAGAGCTGATCCAGCGCTATGCCCTGGATCTGTCGAAGCACCTGGCCTTTGCCGGGGACTTGGACGGAGCCGAGGATATGCTGGTGAGAGCCAACCTCCACAAGGATGCCATCGAGCTGCTGAACCGCCACGGGAAGTGGGAGCGGGCGTACGTGATCGGGGAGAAGTACCTGAAGCCGGAGCATCTGCGCGAGCTGTTCGTCCAGATGGCAGGCACCCTGGAGGAGCAGGGCAAATACCGGGATGCGGAGAAGGTTCTGATCGCCGTCAATGAGCCCGACCTGGCCATAGCCATGTACAAGCGGCGGGAGCTGTACGACTCGATGATCCGGCTGGTCGAACGCTACCACAAGGATCTGCTGGACAGCACCCACCTGCATCTGGCGCGGCAGCTGGAGTCGCGCGGCAAGCTGAAGAACGCCGAGGTGCACTTCATCGCCTCGGGGGACTGGAAGTCGGCCGTGCACATGTACTGCTCCTCGGGCAGGTGGGAGGACGGCTACCGCGTGGCCAAGCAGAAGGGGACGGACGGGGCCAGCCAGCAGGTGGCCTACATGTGGGCCAAGTCCATGCCCCTGGAGAGCGCCGTGCGCCTGCTGAGCAAACTGGGACTGCTGGACACTGCCGTGGGATTCGCCTGCGACTCGGGCCAGTTCGAGTTCGCCATGGAGCTGTGCCGCTTTGCGGGCAAGCCCACGGACGAGGTGCACCTGAAGATCGCCATGTCCCTCGAGGATGAGGGCAAGTTCGAGGAGGCCGAAGTGGAGTTCCTCAAGGCCCACAAGCCCAAGGAGGCGATCCTCATGTATCAGCACGCCGGCGACTGGCGGGCCGCGCTCAACGTGGCCGAACAGCATCTGCCGGATGTCGTGGGCGAGGTGCTCATCGGCCAGGCGGCGGCCGCTCTGGAGACCCGCAACTACAAGGAGTACGAGGCTCTGTTGCTGCGCGCCCAGCGGCCGGATCTCATCGTGGAGCACTACAAGCAGGAGTCCTTGTACGATGACGCCCTGCGGATAGCCGAGGAGCATTATCCCTCGGCCCTCAATGACTTGAGGCGTCTGCAGGCGCAGCTGCAAAGGGGACTGGCCCAGACGGGGGAGGAATCCGTCACCGACTCCCGTGCCTATCTGCAGCGAGCGGCGGAGTTCGCGAAGCGGGAGCAGTTCCGCAAGGCCGCCGAGTGCCTAATGCAGATTGATGCCTCCAATGCCGAGGATGCGGCCACCCTGGAGAGGGCCCTCCTGCGTGCCGCCGAGATCTGCAACCAGTTTCTGGAGGGACAGGACGCCCAGGAGCTGGCAACGGCCTTGGGGCCACGGCTGCTGGCCATCAAGCAGATTGGCCCTGCAGCACAGCTCTATCTGGCCGCGGACATGCCCAAGCAGGCGGTGGATGTCTTCATCAAAACGGAGCAGTGGAGCAAGGCCCGGCGACTGGCCAAGGAAATCGATGCGGATCTCCAGCTGCTCGCCTACGTGGAGCAGCAGCAGAAGTCGTGCCTCAAGCACGAGGGGAATGTCGAGCAGCTGGCGGACATTGACATCATCTCGGCCCTGGATCTCCTGGCGGAGCAGGGCCAGTGGCAGCGCTGCCTGGAGAAGGCCAAGCAGCTGAATCCCTCGGTGCTGCAGAAGTACGTGGCCGTGTACGCGGCCCAGCTCATCCGCGAGGGCAACTGCAGCAACGCCCTAGGTCTGTATCTGAGCTATGGGGCGCCTCCCATCGAGGCGCACTTCAACATCTACACGCGGATCGCCCTTGACTGTCTGGCCCTGAGGGAGGAGCAGTCCGAGGGCGGTTCGCTGTGGCGCCAGTTGCGAGACTTTCTCCAGCGCCTGCTGCAATCGCTGAGGGCCTCTCAGGAGCAGGCCCAGACCCAGTTCACGGCCGGCATTGAGCAGTTTCTCCTGATTGCACACTACTATGCCACCAGAGCAGCCTGCAAGGAGGTGCAGGCGCTCCAACCAGTCGCCCTGCGGCTCTCCTTGGCACTGCTGCGGCACACGGATATCCTGCCGGTGGATAAGGGCTTCTACGAAGCGGGCATGGATCTGCGGCAGGCTGGACGAGAGGCGGAGGCTTTCGTCATGCTCAACCACTATCTGGACGTGTGCGAGGCCATCGAGGAGGGCTCTGGCAACTTGGTGGATCACTCCGATTTGGCCAGCACCGATTTCCCCAGCTCCGTGCCCCTGCCCGAGGACATTCACCTGAAGAACGAGCCCAGCCTCCATGAGGAGGTGCGCGAATGGGTCCTGGCCGTCAGCATGGACCAGCAGGTGGATCAGCAGCTGCCCACGGACGATCGTGGCCTGTACGAGTCCAGCCTTGGCCCGAACGATTTGCCCTGCCTGCTGAGTGGATTCCCGGTGCGTGGCCGTCAGCCTGTGACCTTTCAGTCGTCGAGCAACCAGGTGAATCGCGACGTCTGGAGCAAGTTCTCGGTGGCCGTGAAGATGTCCCCGGGCAGTGGCATAGCCGACATCATTGGCTTCACCGAAAAGTGGCAGGGGGCCGCCAACTACGTAATGCACTAAGGCACGCACTGCAAAGACTGGTGGGAGTGTCGGTAAGTTGCTCGTAATTAAATTCTGTATTCAACCGTCAATATAATATGCGGACTATAATAATCTGGGCAATAATCTTGGGGGCGTGCTGGAGTGCGATTCGGTCCGGGGACAGCTACGACGATTATATGCAAGTATATGAAGCTTTGTATGTGTCTGTGTGTGTGTTTGTGTGTGTGTTTGTGTATGTGTGTGTGTTTGTGTGTACGTGTACAATTTTAGGTTTCTTTAAGTAGTTTCTGGTTAAGTGACTCGGACTCTACGGCACTCGGATCGATCTATCATCGTCATTCGATCAATGCAGGGCATTGAAGAGATCGCCTGCGGAGGGCAGGGGTGCCAGTCCGCCCGTGACATCTGGCAGCTGCGTCAGATCCGGCAAATTTGAGAGGTGATCGTGTATCTCCTTCTGCAGGCCCAACATCTTGGCCAGCTTCTTCTTGTGTTCCTGCAAATAGAGACACAGAGCATTAGGCGACGATGCTTGATATTTTTTGCTTGCAAACTGCACAAATCTGCACCGATAGGTGATGTGATTTAATTGGAATTGTGTTTAATTCAAAGCAAAAGATATATAATTTGTACAGAATCGAAACGATAGCCCAAAAGGGGCCTCGAGCATGCTGGCAGGATAGTTAGGAGGTAATGCGGGGTGTGAGCAATATGAGTGGCTCACATGATCTTATTCGATAAATCAGGTAGAGGTCGAACTTAAATTTGTTAACATATTCTAGGCGTTTCTTTGCTGTAAGCACCACTCATATTGCCACTGAGTTCCACCCTTTTATATATATATTGATTGATTGGGGAAACGTACATCGAGTCGTGTTTCGGCCTGGGCCAGCAGCTCCTTCTGTTCGGCCTGAAAGTCGCGCAGCATCGCGGCCAATTTGGTGCGCTCCTCCATCTCGGCTGCCAGCCGGGAGTTGTACTCGTTGAGCAAATCGACGGCCTCATTGACCTACAAATAAAAAGACACGTTTAGGTTTCCTGCGAGTACTCGCATTTTGTATTCCAAGAGACGCACTTGAGTGGCCAAGGCCTTCGCCTTGTCCTTGTCCTCCAGCTTGCTGATGCAACTGATCTCCGATATCTCCTGCGGAAGCTTTGCAATGCGTTCCCTGACCTCGGCATCACTGGAGGCCGAGTTCTCTATGCTCGTGAGAGCCTTGATCAGCTCCTCCGGCTCGGGTGGCTCACCCAGTGGTAGGTAGGGAGGAGTGTGCCCGTTTTCCGGCTCTACAGCCGGTTCTTCTGCTGGGGCTGGAGCACTGCTGCTCTGGTGATGGTGTCGCGGTTTTTTCGACTTCGAATGGCGCTCCTCATGCTTGCGCTTCTCCCTCCGCTCTGACTTTTCTGACCTGCTGCCGCTGCCGCCGCCGCCGCCGGCGCTGCTGCTGTGATCTTTATCTCGCTCCCCGGCTTCGGCGTCGTGCGATTTGCTGCCATTTTTGCTGCTTCCAGACTCCCGGTGCAGGCGGGCACGATACTCGTTTATAGCCTTGGCATCGTAGACGCCGCGCTCCAGCCAAATGTTGAGGATGCGTCCCAGACTGCCCAGGAGCTTGTCGGAGCTGCACTTCTCTCCGATGTGGGCAAACACCTTTCCCAAGACATTGCTGTACTCCCTGCCGTACTCGGGCCCCTTCTTCTTGCTGTTCTGGATGACATCGTTGGCCAGGTACATGAAGGTCAGCTTCTTCGGTTCCGGCACTGGAATGGTGCAAGAATGATATAAGAAGGTTCTGCATGTGAGGGAGTGGGGTTCTACCCACCATTCTCCAGCTCCCGCTGCCAGGTCTTCACTATAGTTGCACTATGCTTGCGGTGGTGAATCAGCCACAAGGACAGGGTCTGGATGCTGAAAGAGAAAAGGGTATCAGAATTTGCTATACACATT
Source organism: Drosophila pseudoobscura (assembly GCF_009870125.1). NCBI lineage: Eukaryota > Metazoa > Arthropoda > Insecta > Diptera > Drosophilidae > Drosophila > Drosophila pseudoobscura. The sequence continues at coordinate 54,878,351 of NC_046683.1, forward strand.
TGTTGCGGTTTTTTTTTCAATATTGCACCTCTGCTGGCTGCTGTTGAGCTCCGCCAATTTCTTGACCAGCGCGGTCTCTGTAAAGGCCGACATTGCAGCTGCAACTTCCGCCCAATCTGCAAATTCTTAAATATCTATAAAAGGGATTTTTCTATATGGGAAGCGAAAAACACGCACGAAAACACACGACGCACGGGAAAAAACAAAAATAATTCTCACAAAATTGACATTCTAGCAATCGACTTATCGATAAAATATACGGTCTGACCCTCAAAAATATACCGAAATATACCCTCTGATTTTTAAAATATACCGTAAATATACCGCTGAAAGCCTACCTCTATTTAAACTGGGAAACAGCTGAAGTTAAACCGCGCAAAATAATACTATTTGTAAGATCTTCTTGTAGATCAATCGTATCCTTCCACCTAAACTGCGCCAAAATTCTTCAAGATGCATCATTTTCGTGGAGAGTATTTACTAATCGTTCGCTGTCCATAAACAGAAAAAATATTCCTCGATTCTGATATTCGTTTTGCTATTACTAGCTAACTAGGACCCTCAGCCTGACCACATCATTTTATCCGATTGTCGAATCGATTTTCTACAAAATTGGCTATTTTCAAAGACTCCTTTTTATTATATTGTTTGTTAAATAAGGTTTAAACGAAAGAGGGAAAACCAAAATGTCCTTGTTTTTACATTGTACATTTACACTTACACGGTAACTACACATTTGCTACTTATCAACCATGCATATATGGAGAATGGACATTTCCTTAAAAAAATGTTAAAATTCTGTTCTAGTATTCAAGCTGCTTTGAAACCTAATTAAAAGCGTATTTTTCTCAGATTGACATGTTTTGAACTATTCATGCATTTAATTCGATTACTGTATATATGTATATCTCGAACCCGATACATATTTTCGGTATCTGCAAGAATACCATAAACTGCAACATTCCGTGGAGACTTACAATTTGGGGACTATTTTTTCATATGTACCCACCAAAAATGTACAATAAATTCGTTAAATCGGTCGTTAGAGCCTGGATGACAAACATATTAAATTTCATTTAAACAATTTCTTTCAGCAGGGCCATCGCGTAGGAATCGCTTTTGATTGCCAAAAACAATCTTTTGAGGAGCTGAGTCAAATTCAATATTCCAAGATTTTAGCCCACCCATGCTCTCTTTCGATGATGGCCAGTTGAATAATAAACTCGCTCATTTCTTTCTCTGATCTAATTTAAGAATAACGGACCAATTTCAATATCAGATATATTAGCAACACAAGTTTTGAACAGAATTACCGATGAAAAAAGGAGCACGTTTCTGGCACAGGGTTGCATTTGCTCATACTTGCGTTGGCGCGCTTCAATTGCGCGCGCAGTTCAAATTGAAATTTATACTGATTGGTTTTACCTGTGGTACCTGCATTGCAATCAAAGTGGCAGGCCATTATAGCTTGTTTATCTGACGTAAAGTCAACTGCTTATCTGCTTAATTTAATAGGTGAATGTAGGTATGGATGCATCATCCATCACAGCCCATCAATCAACAACCCAAAAACTTTTCACACTGATAAGCCGGTGGCTCTCTTTACTCTTCACTCAGCACTCAGCACTCAACCATCGACAGGTGTGTGCTCGGGCGGGGTGTGCAGCTCACTTGGTCGCAGCAGTTCAGGCGGATTGGTCGTGCGGTTCTTATAAGGAGAATACGGGTACGGGTAACGCGTACTAGTACATTTCACCCGTAGCGTAGCCACTGGCGTAAGCCTCAACGAGCAGCAATCGACCGCTTATCAGCCCTTGCCAAAGAGTAATTTGTGATACCTGTCCGCCTTGTGTATTGGCTTGTTTAGAGCGCAACGCGCTTAAGTGGTGTTAATTTTTCAGTAATTATTATCGTATTTATTGCCGAACGAAAGTGAAGTGCGATCGAACCCTCCGCTTCCTCCGCCCCCACCGCTCCGTCCAGTGCCGTGTGTCCGTCCGTGCGAAAGGCAATAAATGAATTACAGAGCCATAAAGTTGTCTGATCAGCGTGGTCGGGTTGCGGTCGTCTCGGCCAACTGCAGCTGATAATGGACATGGGAAGTCTACGTGTGTGTGCATGCGTGTGTGTGTATGTGTGCCTGCGAGTGTGATTTACAAATCATTAGCACACAATCAACAACACATTAGACAAATTGCTAAATTAGCTGCTGTTTTTGCAGCAGACAAAAAAAAGGCAACAAAACTTTGTTTTATTCGGGAGGGAGACCCAAATCCCGTGGTGAGACTCAGATAGGGGGAAAGAGAGCAAGAGCAACAGCAACAGCAAGCGAGCGAGAGAGGTGGTACGGTACGGTACTCGTAATTTTAGCTACTCTACTCTCTCACCCGCAGACCCCAGATAAGTCGTCCCCAGCCATTGAGTGATTCAATTGTTATTGGGGCGGCTTTGTTGTTATTGCTTTTCTGTACCTCTGGCGGATGGTTTTCAGTGGTTTGACCTGATAATACCCATAGATCCGACTGGAATCTGATTAAGGATTGTGGATTGTGGATAGCTGCCGGGGATAGACGAAAATGCTCAGCCCCTCACGACTACGAATGCAATCATGAATTCCTACTTTGATTCGGCCATCGAATACAATCGAACGAACACCATTAACCTGGCGCACTCCAACGATCAATCGCAGAGCTTCTCCAATGAAAAGAACTGGGAATGGTCGTATCTGGTGGTAAGGCAATTGCTCAATCACCATCATTTCTGCCCTATAATCTATACATATTCATACAACCTATTCCTTCTCTTTTCAGCGCAAATGCCGCAACCTGGAGCTGGAGGAGTCGTACGACCTGTACATGCGTCGCCTGCGGGTGGGCTACCTCTCGCTGTTCATCTTCATCCAGCTGCAGGTGACCATCACGCACACCCTGCTGCTGCTGACGACGCCGGACATAACCTTCGTGTACGTGGACATGGCCGCCTACATAGCTTCCGGCGTGGTCATCTGGCTAATCCTCTCGGTTAACTTCCGCAGCGAGCTGGTCAGCAAGCACGGCTGGGTGGTGTACGTCTCCTCCTGGCTGGCCGTTTGCGTGATGGTGCTGATGGACATCGGCCTGAATGTGTACCATGCTACCAGCCACAACTTCATCCTGAATCCCATCTACGACGCCTACACCCTGTACGCCATCTACATGTTCATGCCGGTGCCGTATCTGCTGCAGCCGTTCGTGCTCGGATCCGCCGTCACCCTGTGCTACATCATCAACTACATATTCGTGATCACCTCCAAGGAGGACAACCAGATGCATAGCATTCTCAACGAAGCCATTTACCTGAGTTGCGTCAACCTGCTGGGCATCTTCTTCCGCCTCATGCGGGACATCGCGTTGCGCACCACCTTCCTCGATCGGCGGCAGTACGTGGAGGAGAATCTCCTCTTGCGCTACGCTCGCGACCAAGAACGGAGCCTACTGCTCAGCATCCTGCCTAACCAGATCGCCGATCGTCTGCAGGAGGATGTCAAGAACCGCATCGAACGCTCCAAGCAGCAGCACCAGCAGCGATCTCACGTAGATACGCAGCGGACTACTGACAGTCAGAACCTCAAGCGATGGCGACAGCCGGATCACGGGTCAGTCAACGCCTTCCTTTCCTCCTTCTCATATTCTTCTACTCGTATGATTCTCTCCACAGAACCCTCTTCATTGAGCCCCATGAAGACGTCACTGTTCTGTATGCGGATGTGGTCAACTACACCCACCTGACCACCACTCTGGATGTGAAGAAGCTGGTGGAGGCGCTGCACGACCTCTTTGTGCGCTTCGACATTGCCAGCGAGGAGTACAATGTGCTGAGGATCAAGTTCCTGGGGGACTGCTACTACTGCGTGGCAGGGCTGGTCAGTCCCAATGCGGATCATGCCAAGTGCTGTGTGGACCTGGGCCTGCGCATGATCAAGGATATACGCGACGTCAGGTTCGTCTAGCCCTGTACTGTTTTCTCGCAGTGATTTGCTACTGATTCTTTTCTATTTCCAGAGAGAAGCGGCACCTCAACATCGACATGCGCATCGGCGTGCACTCTGGCGACGTGCTGTCGGGGGTGATTGGAGCCGCAAAATGGCAGTTCGACATTTGGTCCAAGGACGTGGACATTGCCAACAGATTGGAGGCTACTGGGGCCACGGGTCGCGTGCATGTCAGTCAGAAGACGCTGTCTCTGCTGGACGGCGAGTATTTCTTCGAGGACGGAACGGAGAAGGCTCGCGAGGATCCCGTGCTGCAGAAGCATGGCATTCGCTCCTTCCTGATCAAGTCACTGCGCGTGAGTACGAGCACATCCCCCCAAGGGCGAGTTTAGGGTTTTGGGGGCACTGCGATACCACACGCACACTTACATCGAATCGAAAGTTGTAGGCCCCCATGCACGATCCGAGACGCGTGCAGCGCGAGCGCCAGGCCAAGAAGCTGAGCGAGGCCAACAAGTCGAACTTCATGCACAACTCCACCCTGCACCAGTACAACCAGGTGCGCAACCAGGCTAAGCTGGAGATGTGTCGCGAGCTGGACAAGATGCCAATCGGTCGGATAAAGTATACTCTTACCCTCACTCCAGCACACCAGCTTGCCCCTCATCCAGTATCATTGTTCTCTCGTCTAGGCTCACCAAAGTGTTTCGGCGCAGCACTCGTCTCACCCAGGACGAGATTGAGGAGGAGACCTTCCGCCGCAACATCAGCTCGTTCTGTCTGTTCTTTCGCACCCGCAATTGGGAGATGCAGTACATGCGGGAGCCGGATGTGATGCTCAAGTACAGCATTGCTCTCGCCTGGGTGATTTACATGGGACTCCTGACCATCCAACTGTTGAGCAAGGAGTGAGCCATACTCTTATATACTCTTCGCAGTATTCCCAGTGTAATCAATAGTCCTATTTCAGTGCGAGATACCATTACTGGTACATCGATGGCACTACCATTATCCTGCTCACCATGCTGCTGATCGTCTCCTGGTACAAGAAGCTCTGGATAATGTACATGTCCGACGCGGAGGTGTCCGTCCCCACGAGTCGCCTCAGTGGCTGCCTCTTCAACATGTCGGATGTGATGCAGCGCAACTTATTCCTCCGCATCCTTATCTACTTCCTCATCATTTTATCCTACTGCGCTGTGGCCACCATGCAAGTGCTGGGCTGCAGCAAAGACGAGGACTACGAGGATAGCGATCCCACCGTAGAAGATCGGCTTTTCTGCTTTCATCCCTGGGTGAGTCATGAGCCATTCGCTCAGGAACTCTTTTGTCAAATTGTTATCCCTTTTTGTCCCAGATCCTCACCAACTGCATGACACTGGTTATTGGCATGTCCTTTCTGTTCACACGGATTCCATTCATCATCAAGGTCTGCCTCTCCACCATCATCACGATAGTTTATGCAGCGCTGGTGATATTTGAGTTCAACCACATCTACGCGAACAGCCCGTCCACCAATGTCAACTTCAACGCCAAGTACTCGCACATTCTGCTAATGATCATCACGCTGGGCATCTTCCACTTGATGGAGCGACAAACGGAGTTCATAGCGAAGGTGGACTACAAGTGAGTTTGAGGATGGCTAAGTTTCGTCACAGTACTTTGACCTACCAACAACAATTCTTCCTGTGCCCTTCAGCTGGAAGCGACAGCTGATGAAGAAGCAGGAGGATGCCCTGATCACCAACGACACTATCAAAGTGCTGCTAACCAACATATTGCCGTCGCACGTGGGTGAGTCCTTTACGGAGAAGTAAACCTTAGAAACTTGCACTGATCTTTAGGGCTTCCATTCCAGCTGACTTCTATCTGTCGACGCAGCTGCAGAACCAGCTCTACTACGAGGAGTACGATAACGTGGCCGTGATGTTTGCCTCCATCAAGAACTTTGACACGGACAAGATAGGACTACGGGTACTGAACGAGATCATCTGCGACTTTGATGATGTGGTAAGTACCTCGCCCATGCCACGGGGATTCATTATTCGTTTTTAACTAGCTCCCCGGTTCTTCCATTAGCTAAACAAATATGCGCAGTGCCTGCGCGTGGAGAAGATCAAGGTGGCCAACTGGACATACATGGCTGCCTGTGGCTTGGACGTGTCCCGCTCCGAACAGGTTAACGCCCCCCAGATGAAGTTCCGCAACGCCTCGTTGATGCCCAATGGTCGTCGCAGTCGCTACGACGGGGGGCGCACCTCCGACTCCGACGGAATCCACCGCGTCCCCTACGGCAATGGCAGTAATATTGCCCTGGACCTGGACCTGGAACGGGGGCAGTACGAGGGCAATGTGATAACTAGTGCCCCGCGCACTAGCAACGTTGGACAGCAAGCCGGCAACAGTAGCAATGAGGTGGTCCTGGTAATGGCACGGTTTGCCCTGGATCTGATGCGGGCCATGCGCCGCTTCAATGCCGAAAATATGCAGACAGAGTACGAGGGCAGCACCGACTACGGCATGCTGAGGATCGGCATCTCACACGGCCGGGCTATGGCCGGGGTGGTGGGAATATCGAAACCACACTACGACATATGGGGCGACCCGGTCAACATGGCCTCGCGCATGGACTCCACGGGGGTGCCTGGCCAGATCCAGGTGACCGAGAACACGGCCATCAAGCTGCGGGGGTTCAACATACAGTGCAACTATCGGGGCATGACTTTCGTCAAGGGGCGTGGCAACATTCCTACCTACATAATAGGCACCGACAGCGAATACGAGTTCCTGCCCCATCGTCCATCGAGCCCCAACACAAAGAAGACTAGCTGAATTTAATAGATATTCGATTTTAAGCTTCCATGTATATAAATACTTACATTATAATACCCAAAATAAACTAAATAAATTTGACAAGGACTCCATTAAAATCAAGGACTTTTTCTGATCATGGGAACCCATAATGGGCCCATAATCGGTCCTTAAATAGCGCACAAATGGGAAACATTCTTGATCCTTGATAAGGACTCCAACACAAACAGGCTTTTGCGGTCACATGAAACCATCATTGAATTTGTCAAAAAATGATGATCTCACGATCCTGGGAGAGTAAGTCCTTCGCCAATCTGGCCCCATTTGTCTGAGATATAGCCTTCCGAAGAAGTGGATTTGCATTTCATGCAAATACTGGTTTGTTCTGCAGGCTATATCTCGGCTACACAGCGGCCGATCTGGGCGTGGCATGTCTTTTCGTGATCGGGAGAGTCCTGCCAACCGATTGGCATCAGAAAAAAGGACATCGAGCTCATCACGATTTTCGCAAAAAATCATGATGGTTACATCATTGAATTTGTCAAAAATCGGCCTCATTTTCGTAGCCGAGATTTTGATGCCATTCGACAGGCTGGATCCCCACGATCCTGGGAGAGTAGGTCCTTCGCCGATCTGGCCCTATTTGCCTGAGATATAGCCTTCCGAAGAAGTGGATTTGCATTTCATTTCATGCAAATACTGGTTTGTTCTGCAGGCTATATCTCGGCTCTCGGCTCTCGGTCCTGCCAACCGATTGGCATCAGAAAAAAGGACATCGAGCTCATCACGATTTTCGCAAAAAATCATGATGGTTACATCATTGAATTTGTCAAAAATCGGCCTCATTTTCGTGGTCGAGATTTTGATGCCATTCGACAGGCTGGATCCCCACGATCCTGGGAGAGTAGGTCCTTCGACGATCTGGCTTCATTTGTCTGAGATATAGCCTCCCGAAAATGTTAATTTAGACATCATGAAAATACTGGTTTTTTCTGCACGCTATATCTCGACTATTGATGGGCCGATCTGGGCGTGGCATGTCTCTTCGTGATCGGGAGAGTCCTGCCAACCGATTGGCATCAGAAAAAAGGACATCGAGCTCATCACGATTTTCGCAAAAAATCATGATGGTTACATCATTGAATTTGTCAAAAATCGGCCTCATTTTCGTGGTCGAGATTTTGATGCCATTCGACAGGCTGGATCCCCACGATCCTGGGAGAGTAGGTCCTTCGACGATCTGGCTTCATTTGTCTGAGATATAGCCTCCCGAAAATGTTAATTTAGACATCATGAAAATACTGGTTTTTTCTGCACGCTATATCTCGACTATTGATGGGCCGATCTGGGCGCGGCATGTCTTTTCGTGATCGGGAGAGTCCTGCCAACCGATTGGCATCAGAAAAAAGGACATCGAGCTCATCACGATTTTCGCAAAAAATCATGATGGTTACATCATTGAATTTGTCAAAAATCGGCCTCATTTTCGTGGTCGAGATTTTGATGCCATTCGACAGGCTGGATCCCCACGATCCTGGGAGAGTAGGTCCTTCGACGATCTGGCTTCATTTGTCTGAGATATAGCCTCCCGAAAATGTTAATTTAGACATCATGAAAATACTGGTTTTTTCTGCACGCTATATCTCGACTATTGATGGGCCGATCTGGGCGTGGCATGTCTCTTCGTGATCGGGAGAGTCCTGCCAACCGATTGGCATCAGAAAAAAGGACATCGAGCTCATCACGATTTTCGCAAAAAATCATGATGGTTACATCATTGAATTTGTCAAAAATCGGCCTCATTTTCGTGGTCGAGATTTTGATGCCATTCGACAGGCTGGATCCCCACGATCCTGGGAGAGTAGGTCCTTCGCCGATCTGGCCCTATTTGCCTGAGATATAGCCTTCCGAAGAAGTGGATTTGCATTTCATTTCATGCAAATACTGGTTTGTTCTGCAGGCTATATCTCGGCTCTCGGCTCTCGGTCCTGCCAACCGATTGGCATCAGAAAAAAGGACATCGAGCTCATCACGATTTTCGCAAAAAATCATGATGGTTACATCATTGAATTTGTCAAAAATCGGCCCCATTTTCGTAGCCGAGATTTTGATGCCGACCGACAGGCTGGATCCTCGCGGTCCTGAGAGAGTGGGTCCTTCGCCGATCTGGCCCTATTTGCCTGAGATATAGCCTTCCGAAGAAGTGATTTGCATTTCATTTCATGCAAATACTGGTTTGTTCTGCAGGCTATATCTCGGCTCTCGGCTCTCGGTCCTGCCAACCGATTGGCATCAGAAAAAAGGACATCGAGCTCATCACGATTTTCGCAAAAAATCATGATGTAACCATCATTGAATTTGTCAAAAATCGGCCTCATTTTCGTGGTCGAGATTTTGATGCCATTCGACAGGCTGGATCCCTAGGATCCTGGGAGAGTAGGTCCTTCGCCGATCTGGCCCTATTTGCCTGAGATATAGCCTCCCGAAAATGTTAATTTAGACGTCATGAAAATACTGGTTTTTTCTGCACGCTATATCTCGACTATTGATGGGCCGATCTGGGCGCGGCATGTCTTTTCGTGATCGGGAGAGTCCTGCCAACCGATTGGCATCAGAAAAAAGGACATCGAGCTCATCACGATTTTCGCAAAAAATCATGATGTAACCATCATTGAATTTGTCAAAAATCGGCCCCATTTTCGTAGCCGAGATTTTGATGCCGACCGACAGGCTGGATCCTCGCGGTCCTGAGAGAGTGGGTCCTTCGCCGATCTGGCCCTATTTGCCTGAGATATAGCCTCCCGAAAATGTTAATTTAGACGTCATGAAAATACTGGTTTTTTCTGCACGCTATATCTCGACTATTGATGGGCCGATCTGGGCGCGGCATGTCTTTTCGTGATCGGGAGAGTCCTGCCAACCGATTGGCATCAGAAAAAAGGACATCGAGCTCATCACGATTTTCGCAAAAAATCATGATGGTTACATCATTGAATTTGTCAAAAATCGGCCTCATTTTCGTGGTCGAGATTTTGATGCCATTCGACAGGCTGGATCCCCACGATCCTGGGAGAGTAGGTCCTTCGCCGATCTGGCCCTATTTGCCTGAGATATAGCCTTCCGAAGAAGTGGATTTGCATTTCATTTCATGCAAATACTGGTTTGTTCTGCAGGCTATATCTCGGCTCTCGGCTCTCGGTCCTGCCAACCGATTGGCATCAGAAAAAAGGACATCGAGCTCATCACGATTTTCGCAAAAAATCATGATGGTTACATCATTGAATTTGTCAAAAATCGGCCTCATTTTCGTGGTCGAGATTTTGATGCCATTCGACAGGCTGGATCCCCACGATCCTGGGAGAGTAGGTCCTTCGACGATCTGGCTTCATTTGTCTGAGATATAGCCTCCCGAAAATGTTAATTTAGACATCATGAAAATACTGGTTTTTTCTGCACGCTATATCTCGACTATTGATGGGCCGATCTGGGCGTGGCATGTCTTTTCGTGATCGGGAGAGTCCTGCCAACCGATTGGCATCAGAAAAAAGGACATCGAGCTCATCACGATTTTCGCAAAAAATCATGATGTAACCATCATTGAATTTGTCAAAAATCGGCCTCATTTTCGTGGTCGAGATTTTGATGCCATTCGACAGGCTGGATCCTCGCGGTCCTGAGAGAGTGGGTCTTTCGCCGATCTGGCCCTATTTGCCTGAGATATAGCCTTCCGAAGAAGTGGATTTGCATTTCATTTCATGCAAATACTGGTTTGTTCTGCAGGCTATATCTCGGCTACACAGCGGCCGATCTGGGCGTGGCATGTCTCTTCGTGATCGGGAGAGTCCTGCCAACCGATTGGCATCAGAAAAAAGGACATCGAGCTCATCACGATTTTCGCAAAAAATCATGATGTAACCATCATTGAATTTGTCAAAAATCGGCCTCATTTTCGTGGTCGAGATTTTGATGCCATTCGACAGGCTGGATCCTCGCGGTCCTGAGAGAGTGGGTCCTTCGCCGATCTGGCCCTATTTGCCTGAGATATAGCCTTCCGAAGAAGTGGATTTGCATTTCATTTCATGCAAATACTGGTTTGTTCTGCAGGCTATATCTCGGCTACACAGCGGCCGATCTGGGCGTGGCATGTCTTTTCGTGATCGGGAGAGTCCTGCCAACCGATTGGCATCAGAAAAAAGGACATCGAGCTCATCACGATTTTCGCAAAAAATCATGATGGTTACATCATTGAATTTGTCAAAAATCGGCCTCATTTTCGTGGTCGAGATTTTGATGCCATTCGACAGGCTGGATCCCCACGATCCTGGGAGAGTAGGTCCTTCGCCGATCTGGCCCTATTTGCCTGAGATATAGCCTTCCGAAGAAGTGGATTTGCATTTCATGCAAATACTGGTTTGTTCTGAAGGCTATATCTCGGCTACACAGCGGCCGATCTGGGCGTGGCATGTCTCTTCGTGATCGGGAGAGTCCTGCCAACCGATTGGCATCAGAAAAAAGGACATCGAGCTCATCACGATTTTCGCAAAAAATCATGATGGTTACATCATTGAATTTGTCAAAAATCGGCCTCATTTTCGTGGTCGAGATTTTGATGCCATTCGACAGGCTGGATCCCCACGATCCTGGGAGAGTAGGTCCTTCGACGATCTGGCCTCATTTGTCTGAGATATAGCCTTCCGAAGAAGTGGATTTGCATTTCATTTCATGCAAATACTGGTTTGTTCTGCAGGCTATATCTCGGCTCTCGGCTCTCGGTCCTGCCAACCGATTGGCATCAGAAAAAAGGACATCGAGCTCATCACGATTTTCGCAAAAAATCATGATGTAACCATCATTGAATTTGTCAAAAATCGGCCTCATTTTCGTGGTCGAGATTTTGATGCCATTCGACAGGCTGGATCCCTAGGATCCTGGGAGAGTAGGTCCTTCGCCGATCTGGCCCTATTTGCCTGAGATATAGCCTCCCGAAACTGTTAATTTAGACGTCATGAAAATACTGGTTTTTTCTGCACGCTATATCTCGACTATTGATGGGCCGATCTGGGCGCGGCATGTCTTTTCGTGATCGGGAGAGTCCTGCCAACCGATTGGCATCAGAAAAAAGGACATCGAGCTCATCACGATTTTCGCAAAAAATCATGATGTAACCATCATTGAATTTGTCAAAAATCGGCCCCATTTTCGTAGCCGAGATTTTGATGCCGACCGACAGGCTGGATCCTCGCGGTCCTGAGAGAGTGGGTCCTTCGCCGATCTGGCCCTATTTGCCTGAGATATAGCCTCCCGAAAATGTTAATTTAGACGTCATGAAAATACTGGTTTTTTCTGCACGCTATATCTCGACTATTGATGGGCCGATCTGGGCGCGGCATGTCTTTTCGTGATCGGGAGAGTCCTGCCAACCGATTGGCATCAGAAAAAAGGACATCGAGCTCATCACGATTTTCGCAAAAAATCATGATGTAACCATCATTGAATTTGTCAAAAATCGGCCCCATTTTCGTAGCCGAGATTTTGATGCCGACCGACAGGCTGGATCCTCGCGGTCCTGAGAGAGTGGGTCCTTCGCCGATCTGGCCCTATTTGCCTGAGATATAGCCTCCCGAAAATGTTAATTTAGACGTCATGAAAATACTGGTTTTTTCTGCACGCTATATCTCGACTATTGATGGGCCGATCTGGGCGCGGCATGTCTTTTCGTGATCGGGAGAGTCCTGCCAACCGATTGGCATCAGAAAAAAGGACATCGAGCTCATCACGATTTTCGCAAAAAATCATGATGTAACCATCATTGAATTTGTCAAAAATCGGCCTCATTTTCGTGGTCGAGATTTTGATGCCATTCGACAGGCTGGATCCCCACGATCCTGGGAGAGTAGGTCCTTCGCCGATCTGGCCCTATTTGCCTGAGATATAGCCTTCCGAAGAAGTGATTTGCATTTCATTTCATGCAAATACTGGTTTGTTCTGCAGGCTATATCTCGGCTCTCGGCTCTCGGTCCTGCCAACCGATTGGCATCAGAAAAAAGGACATCGAGCTCATCACGATTTTCGCAAAAAATCATGATGTAACCATCATTGAATTTGTCAAAAATCGGCCTCATTTTCGTGGTCGAGATTTTGATGCCATTCGACAGGCTGGATCCCCACGATCCTGGGAGAGTAGGTCCTTCGACGATCTGGCTTCATTTGTCTGAGATATAGCCTCCCGAAAATGTTAATTTAGACATCATGAAAATACTGGTTTTTTCTGCACGCTATATCTCGACTATTGATGGGCCGATCTGGGCGTGGCATGTCTCTTCGTGATCGGGAGAGTCCTGCCAACCGATTGGCATCAGAAAAAAGGACATCGAGCTCATCACGATTTTCGCAAAAAATCATGATGGTTACATCATTGAATTTGTCAAAAATCGGCCTCATTTTCGTGGTCGAGATTTTGATGCCATTCGACAGGCTGGATCCTCGCGGTCCTGAGAGAGTGGGTCCTTCGCCGATCTGGCCCTATTTGCCTGAGATATAGCCTTCCGAAGAAGTGGATTTGCATTTCATGCAAATACTGGTTTGTTCTGCAGGCTATATCTCGGCTACACAGCGGCCGATCTGGGCGTGGCATGTCTTTTCGTGATCGGGAGAGTCCTGCCAACCGATTGGCATCAGAAAAAAGGACATCGAGCTCATCACGATTTTCGCAAAAAATCATGATGTAACCATCATTGAATTTGTCAAAAATCGGCCTCATTTTCGTGGTCGAGATTTTGATGCCATTCGACAGGCTGGATCCCCACGATCCTGGGAGAGTAGGTCCTTCGACGATCTGGCTTCATTTGTCTGAGATATAGCCTCCCGAAAATGTTAATTTAGACATCATGAAAATACTGGTTTTTTCTGCACGCTATATCTCGACTATTGATGGGCCGATCTGGGCGTGGCATGTCTCTTCGTGATCGGGAGAGTCCTGCCAACCGATTGGCATCAGAAAAAAGGACATCGAGCTCATCACGATTTTCGCAAAAAATCATGATGGTTACATCATTGAATTTGTCAAAAATCGGCCTCATTTTCGTGGTCGAGATTTTGATGCCATTCGACAGGCTGGATCCTCGCGGTCCTGAGAGAGTGGGTCCTTCGCCGATCTGGCCCTATTTGCCTGAGATATAGCCTTCCGAAGAAGTGGATTTGCATTTCATGCAAATACTGGTTTGTTCTGCAGGCTATATCTCGGCTACACAGCGGCCGATCTGGGCGTGGCATGTCTTTTCGTGATCGGGAGAGTCCTGCCAACCGATTGGCATCAGAAAAAAGGACATCGAGCTCATCACGATTTTCGCAAAAAATCATGATGTAACCATCATTGAATTTGTCAAAAATCGGCCTCATTTTCGTGGTCGAGATTTTGATGCCATTCGACAGGCTGGATCCCCACGATCCTGGGAGAGTAGGTCCTTCGACGATCTGGCTTCATTTGTCTGAGATATAGCCTCCCGAAAATGTTAATTTAGACATCATGAAAATACTGGTTTTTTCTGCACGCTATATCTCGACTATTGATGGGCCGATCTGGGCGTGGCATGTCTTTTCGTGATCGGGAGAGTCCTGCCAACCGATTGGCATCAGAAAAAAGGACATCGAGCTCATCACGATTTTCGCAAAAAATCATGATGTAACCATCATTGAATTTGTCAAAAATCGGCCTCATTTTCGTGGTCGAGATTTTGATGCCATTCGACAGGCTGGATCCTCGCGGTCCTGAGAGAGTGGGTCCTTCGCCGATCTGGCCCTATTTGCCTGAGATATAGCCTTCCGAAGAAGTGGATTTGCATTTCATTTCATGCAAATACTGGTTTGTTCTGCAGGCTATATCTCGGCTACACAGCGGCCGATCTGGGCGTGGCATGTCTCTTCGTGATCGGGAGAGTCCTGCCAACCGATTGGCATCAGAAAAAAGGACATCGAGCTCATCACGATTTTCGCAAAAAATCATGATGTAACCATCATTGAATTTGTCAAAAATCGGCCTCATTTTCGTGGTCAAGATTTTGATGCCATTCGACAGGCTGGATCCTCGCGGTCCTGAGAGAGTGGGTCCTTCGCCGATCTGGCCCTATTTGCCTGAGATATAGCCTTCCGAAGAAGTGGATTTGCATTTCATTTCATGCAAATACTGGTTTGTTCTGCAGGCTATATCTCGGCTACACAGCGGCCGATCTGGGCGTGGCATGTCTTTTCGTGATCGGGAGAGTCCTGCCAACCGATTGGCATCAGAAAAAAGGACATCGAGCTCATCACGATTTTCGCAAAAAATCATGATGGTTACATCATTGAATTTGTCAAAAATCGGCCTCATTTTCGTGGTCGAGATTTTGATGCCATTCGACAGGCTGGATCCCCACGATCCTGGGAGAGTAGGTCCTTCGCCGATCTGGCCCTATTTGCCTGAGATATAGCCTTCCGAAGAAGTGGATTTGCATTTCATGCAAATACTGGTTTGTTCTGCAGGCTATATCTCGGCTACACAGCGGCCGATCTGGGCGTGGCATCTCTCTTCGTGATCGGGAGAGTCCTGCCAACCGATTGGCATCAGAAAAAAGGACATCGAGCTCATCACGATTTTCGCAAAAAATCATTGAATTTGTCAAAAATCGGCCTCATTTTCGTGGTCGAGATTTTGATGCCATTCGACAGGCTGGATCCCCACGATCCTGGGAGAGTAGGTCCTTCGACGATCTGGCCTCATTTGTCTGAGATATAGCCTCCCGAAAATGTTAATTTAGACATCATGAAAATACTGGTTTTTTCTGCACGCTATATCTCGACTATTGATGGGCCGATCTGGGCGTGGCATGTCTTTTCGTGATCGGGAGAGTCCTGCCAACCGATTGGCATCAGAAAAAAGGACATCGAGCTCATCACGATTTTCGCAAAAAATCATGATGATCATTGAATTTGTCAAAAATCGGCCTCATTTTCGTGGTCGAGATTTTGATGCCATTCGACAGGCTGGATCCCCACGATCCTGGGAGAGTAGGTCCTTCGACGATCTGGCTTCATTTGTCTGAGATATAGCCTCCCGAAAATGTTAATTTAGACATCATGAAAATACTGGTTTTTTCTGCACGCTATATCTCGACTATTGATGGGCCGATCTGGGCGTGGCATGTCTCTTCGTGATCGGGAGAGTCCTGCCAACCGATTGGCATCAGAAAAAAGGACATCGAGCTCATCACGATTTTCGCAAAAAATCATGATGTAACCATCATTGAATTTGTCAAAAATCGGCCTCATTTTCGTGGTCGAGATTTTGATGCCATTCGACAGGCTGGATCCTCGCGGTCCTGAGAGAGTGGGTCCTTCGCCGATCTGGCCCTATTTGCCTGAGATATAGCCTTCCGAAGAAGTGGATTTGCATTTCATTTCATGCAAATACTGGTTTGTTCTGCAGGCTATATCTCGGCTACACAGCGGCCGATCTGGGCGTGGCATGTCTCTTCGTGATCGGGAGAGTCCTGCCAACCGATTGGCATCAGAAAAAAGGACATCGAGCTCATCACGATTTTCGCAAAAAATCATGATGTAACCATCATTGAATTTGTCAAAAATCGGCCTCATTTTCGTGGTCAAGATTTTGATGCCATTCGACAGGCTGGATCCTCGCGGTCCTGAGAGAGTGGGTCCTTCGCCGATCTGGCCCTATTTGCCTGAGATATAGCCTTCCGAAGAAGTGGATTTGCATTTCATTTCATGCAAATACTGGTTTGTTCTGCAGGCTATATCTCGGCTACACAGCGGCCGATCTGGGCGTGGCATGTCTTTTCGTGATCGGGAGAGTCCTGCCAACCGATTGGCATCAGAAAAAAGGACATCGAGCTCATCACGATTTTCGCAAAAAATCATGATGGTTACATCATTGAATTTGTCAAAAATCGGCCTCATTTTCGTGGTCGAGATTTTGATGCCATTCGACAGGCTGGATCCCCACGATCCTGGGAGAGTAGGTCCTTCGCCGATCTGGCCCTATTTGCCTGAGATATAGCCTTCCGAAGAAGTGGATTTGCATTTCATGCAAATACTGGTTTGTTCTGCAGGCTATATCTCGGCTACACAGCGGCCGATCTGGGCGTGGCATCTCTCTTCGTGATCGGGAGAGTCCTGCCAACCGATTGGCATCAGAAAAAAGGACATCGAGCTCATCACGATTTTCGCAAAAAATCATTGAATTTGTCAAAAATCGGCCTCATTTTCGTGGTCGAGATTTTGATGCCATTCGACAGGCTGGATCCCCACGATCCTGGGAGAGTAGGTCCTTCGACGATCTGGCCTCATTTGTCTGAGATATAGCCTCCCGAAAATGTTAATTTAGACATCATGAAAATACTGGTTTTTTCTGCACGCTATATCTCGACTATTGATGGGCCGATCTGGGCGTGGCATGTCTTTTCGTGATCGGGAGAGTCCTGCCAACCGATTGGCATCAGAAAAAAGGACATCGAGCTCATCACGATTTTCGCAAAAAATCATGATGATCATTGAATTTGTCAAAAATCGGCCTCATTTTCGTGGTCGAGATTTTGATGCCATTCGACAGGCTGGATCCCCACGATCCTGGGAGAGTAGGTCCTTCGACGATCTGGCTTCATTTGTCTGAGATATAGCCTCCCGAAAATGTTAATTTAGACATCATGAAAATACTGGTTTTTTCTGCACGCTATATCTCGACTATTGATGGGCCGATCTGGGCGTGGCATGTCTCTTCGTGATCGGGAGAGTCCTGCCAACCGATTGGCATCAGAAAAAAGGACATCGAGCTCATCACGATTTTCGCAAAAAATCATGATGTAACCATCATTGAATTTGTCAAAAATCGGCCTCATTTTCGTGGTCGAGATTTTGATGCCATTCGACAGGCTGGATCCTCGCGGTCCTGAGAGAGTGGGTCCTTCGCCGATCTGGCCCTATTTGCCTGAGATATAGCCTTCCGAAGAAGTGGATTTGCATTTCATTTCATGCAAATACTGGTTTGTTCTGCAGGCTATATCTCGGCTACACAGCGGCCGATCTGGGCGTGGCATGTCTCTTCGTGATCGGGAGAGTCCTGCCAACCGATTGGCATCAGAAAAAAGGACATCGAGCTCATCACGATTTTCGCAAAAAATCATGATGTAACCATCATTGAATTTGTCAAAAATCGGCCTCATTTTCGTGGTCGAGATTTTGATGCCATTCGACAGGCTGGATCCCCACGATCCTGGGAGAGTAGGTCCTTCGCCGATCTGGCCCTATTTGCCTGAGATATAGCCTTCCGAAGAAGTGATTTGCATTTCATTTCATGCAAATACTGGTTTGTTCTGCAGGCTATATCTCGGCTCTCGGCTCTCGGTCCTGCCAACCGATTGGCATCAGAAAAAAGGACATCGAGCTCATCACGATTTTCGCAAAAAATCATGATGTAACCATCATTGAATTTGTCAAAAATCGGCCTCATTTTCGTGGTCGAGATTTTGATGCCATTCGACAGGCTGGATCCCCACGATCCTGGGAGAGTAGGTCCTTCGACGATCTGGCTTCATTTGTCTGAGATATAGCCTCCCGAAAATGTTAATTTAGACATCATGAAAATACTGGTTTTTTCTGCACGCTATATCTCGACTATTGATGGGCCGATCTGGGCGTGGCATGTCTCTTCGTGATCGGGAGAGTCCTGCCAACCGATTGGCATCAGAAAAAAGGACATCGAGCCCATCACGATTTTCGCAAAAAATCATGATGGTTACATCATTGAATTTGTCAAAAATCGGCCTCATTTTCGTGGTCGAGATTTTGATGCCATTCGACAGGCTGGATCCTCGCGGTCCTGAGAGAGTGGGTCCTTCGCCGATCTGGCCCTATTTGCCTGAGATATAGCCTTCCGAAGAAGTGGATTTGCATTTCATGCAAATACTGGTTTGTTCTGCAGGCTATATCTCGGCTACACAGCGGCCGATCTGGGCGTGGCATGTCTTTTCGTGATCGGGAGAGTCCTGCCAACCGATTGGCATCAGAAAAAAGGACATCGAGCTCATCACGATTTTCGCAAAAAATCATGATGTAACCATCATTGAATTTGTCAAAAATCGGCCTCATTTTCGTGGTCGAGATTTTGATGCCATTCGACAGGCTGGATCCCCACGATCCTGGGAGAGTAGGTCCTTCGACGATCTGGCTTCATTTGTCTGAGATATAGCCTCCCGAAAATGTTAATTTAGACATCATGAAAATACTGGTTTTTTCTGCACGCTATATCTCGACTATTGATGGGCCGATCTGGGCGTGGCATGTCTCTTCGTGATCGGGAGAGTCCTGCCAACCGATTGGCATCAGAAAAAAGGACATCGAGCTCATCACGATTTTCGCAAAAAATCATGATGGTTACATCATTGAATTTGTCAAAAATCGGCCTCATTTTCGTGGTCGAGATTTTGATGCCATTCGACAGGCTGGATCCTCGCGGTCCTGAGAGAGTGGGTCCTTCGCCGATCTGGCCCTATTTGCCTGAGATATAGCCTTCCGAAGAAGTGGATTTGCATTTCATGCAAATACTGGTTTGTTCTGCAGGCTATATCTCGGCTACACAGCGGCCGATCTGGGCGTGGCATGTCTTTTCGTGATCGGGAGAGTCCTGCCAACCGATTGGCATCAGAAAAAAGGACATCGAGCTCATCACGATTTTCGCAAAAAATCATGATGTAACCATCATTGAATTTGTCAAAAATCGGCCTCATTTTCGTGGTCGAGATTTTGATGCCATTCGACAGGCTGGATCCCCACGATCCTGGGAGAGTAGGTCCTTCGACGATCTGGCTTCATTTGTCTGAGATATAGCCTCCCGAAAATGTTAATTTAGACATCATGAAAATACTGGTTTTTTCTGCACGCTATATCTCGACTATTGATGGGCCGATCTGGGCGTGGCATGTCTTTTCGTGATCGGGAGAGTCCTGCCAACCGATTGGCATCAGAAAAAAGGACATCGAGCTCATCACGATTTTCGCAAAAAATCATGATGTAACCATCATTGAATTTGTCAAAAATCGGCCTCATTTTCGTGGTCGAGATTTTGATGCCATTCGACAGGCTGGATCCTCGCGGTCCTGAGAGAGTGGGTCCTTCGCCGATCTGGCCCTATTTGCCTGAGATATAGCCTTCCGAAGAAGTGGATTTGCATTTCATTTCATGCAAATACTGGTTTGTTCTGCAGGCTATATCTCGGCTACACAGCGGCCGATCTGGGCGTGGCATGTCTCTTCGTGATCGGGAGAGTCCTGCCAACCGATTGGCATCAGAAAAAAGGACATCGAGCTCATCACGATTTTCGCAAAAAATCATGATGTAACCATCATTGAATTTGTCAAAAATCGGCCTCATTTTCGTGGTCAAGATTTTGATGCCATTCGACAGGCTGGATCCTCGCGGTCCTGAGAGAGTGGGTCCTTCGCCGATCTGGCCCTATTTGCCTGAGATATAGCCTTCCGAAGAAGTGGATTTGCATTTCATTTCATGCAAATACTGGTTTGTTCTGCAGGCTATATCTCGGCTACACAGCGGCCGATCTGGGCGTGGCATGTCTTTTCGTGATCGGGAGAGTCCTGCCAACCGATTGGCATCAGAAAAAAGGACATCGAGCTCATCACGATTTTCGCAAAAAATCATGATGGTTACATCATTGAATTTGTCAAAAATCGGCCTCATTTTCGTGGTCGAGATTTTGATGCCATTCGACAGGCTGGATCCCCACGATCCTGGGAGAGTAGGTCCTTCGCCGATCTGGCCCTATTTGCCTGAGATATAGCCTTCCGAAGAAGTGGATTTGCATTTCATGCAAATACTGGTTTGTTCTGCAGGCTATATCTCGGCTACACAGCGGCCGATCTGGGCGTGGCATCTCTCTTCGTGATCGGGAGAGTCCTGCCAACCGATTGGCATCAGAAAAAAGGACATCGAGCTCATCACGATTTTCGCAAAAAATCATTGAATTTGTCAAAAATCGGCCTCATTTTCGTGGTCGAGATTTTGATGCCATTCGACAGGCTGGATCCCCACGATCCTGGGAGAGTAGGTCCTTCGACGATCTGGCCTCATTTGTCTGAGATATAGCCTCCCGAAAATGTTAATTTAGACATCATGAAAATACTGGTTTTTTCTGCACGCTATATCTCGACTATTGATGGGCCGATCTGGGCGTGGCATGTCTTTTCGTGATCGGGAGAGTCCTGCCAACCGATTGGCATCAGAAAAAAGGACATCGAGCTCATCACGATTTTCGCAAAAAATCATGATGATCATTGAATTTGTCAAAAATCGGCCTCATTTTCGTGGTCGAGATTTTGATGCCATTCGACAGGCTGGATCCCCACGATCCTGGGAGAGTAGGTCCTTCGACGATCTGGCTTCATTTGTCTGAGATATAGCCTCCCGAAAATGTTAATTTAGACATCATGAAAATACTGGTTTTTTCTGCACGCTATATCTCGACTATTGATGGGCCGATCTGGGCGTGGCATGTCTCTTCGTGATCGGGAGAGTCCTGCCAACCGATTGGCATCAGAAAAAAGGACATCGAGCTCATCACGATTTTCGCAAAAAATCATGATGTAACCATCATTGAATTTGTCAAAAATCGGCCTCATTTTCGTGGTCGAGATTTTGATGCCATTCGACAGGCTGGATCCTCGCGGTCCTGAGAGAGTGGGTCCTTCGCCGATCTGGCCCTATTTGCCTGAGATATAGCCTTCCGAAGAAGTGGATTTGCATTTCATTTCATGCAAATACTGGTTTGTTCTGCAGGCTATATCTCGGCTACACAGCGGCCGATCTGGGCGTGGCATGTCTCTTCGTGATCGGGAGAGTCCTGCCAACCGATTGGCATCAGAAAAAAGGACATCGAGCTCATCACGATTTTCGCAAAAAATCATGATGGTTACATCATTGAATTTGTCAAAAATCGGCCTCATTTTCGTGGTCGAGATTTTGATGCCATTCGACAGGCTGGATCCCCACGATCCTGGGAGAGTAGGTCCTTCGACGATCTGGCTTCATTTGTCTGAGATATAGCCTCCCGAAAATGTTAATTTAGACATCATGAAAATACTGGTTTTTTCTGCACGCTATATCTCGACTATTGATGGGCCGATCTGGGCGTGGCATGTCTCTTCGTGATCGGGAGAGTCCTGCCAACCGATTGGCATCAGAAAAAAGGACATCGAGCTCATCACGATTTTCGCAAAAAATCATGATGTAACCATCATTGAATTTGTCAAAAATCGGCCTCATTTTCGTGGTCGAGATTTTGATGCCATTCGACAGGCTGGATCCCCACGATCCTGGGAGAGTAGGTCCTTCGCCGATCTGGCCCTATTTGCCTGAGATATAGCCTTCCGAAGAAGTGCATTTGCATTTCATTTCATGCAAATACTGGTTTGTTCTGCAGGCTATATCTCGGCTACACAGCGGCCGATCTGGGCGTGGCATGTCTTTTCGTGATCGGGAGAGTCCTGCCAACCGATTGGCATCAGAAAAAAGGACATCGAGCTCATCACGATTTTCGCAAAAAATCATGATGGTTACATCATTGAATTTGTCAAAAATCGGCCTCATTTTCGTGGTCGAGATTTTGATGCCATTCGACAGGCTGGATCCCCACGATCCTGGGAGAGTAGGTCCTTCGCCGATCTGGCCCTATTTGCCTGAGATATAGCCTTCCGAAGAAGTGGATTTGCATTTCATTTCATGCAAATACTGGTTTGTTCTGCAGGCTATATCTCGGCTACACAGCGGCCGATCTGGGCGTGGCATGTCTCTTCGTGATCGGGAGAGTCCTGCGAACCGATTGGCATCAGAAAAAAGGACATCGAGCTCATCACGATTTTCGCAAAAAATCATGATGGTTACATCATTGAATTTGTCAAAAATCGGCCTCATTTTCGTGGTCGAGATTTTGATGCCATTCGACAGGCTGGATCCCCACGATCCTGGGAGAGTAGGTCCTTCGACGATCTGGCTTCATTTGTCTGAGATATAGCCTCCCGAAAATGTTAATTTAGACATCATGAAAATACTGGTTTTTTCTGCACGCTATATCTCGACTATTGATGGGCCGATCTGGGCGTGGCATGTCTCTTCGTGATCGGGAGAGTCCTGCCAACCGATTGGCATCAGAAAAAAGGACATCGAGCTCATCACGATTTTCGCAAAAAATCATGATGTAACCATCATTGAATTTGTCAAAAATCGGCCTCATTTTCGTGGTCGAGATTTTGATGCCATTCGACAGGCTGGATCCTCGCGGTCCTGAGAGAGTGGGTCCTTCGCCGATCTGGCCCTATTTGCCTGAGATATAGCCTTCCGAAGAAGTGGATTTGCATTTCATGCAAATACTGGTTTGTTCTGCAGGCTATATCTCGGCTACACAGCGGCCGATCTGGGCGTGGCATGTCTTTTCGTGATCGGGAGAGTCCTGCCAACCGATTGGCATCAGAAAAAAGGACATCGAGCTCATCACGATTTTCGCAAAAAATCATGATGTAACCATCATTGAATTTGTCAAAAATCGGCCTCATTTTCGTGGTCGAGATTTTGATGCCATTCGACAGGCTGGATCCTCGCGGTCCTGAGAGAGTAGGTCCTTCGACGATCTGGCTTCATTTGTCTGAGATATAGCCTCCCGAAAATGTTAATTTAGACATCATGAAAATACTGGTTTTTTCTGCACGCTATATCTCGACTATTGATGGGCCGATCTGGGCGCGGCATGTCTTTTCGTGATCGGGAGAGTCCTGCCAACCGATTGGCATCAGAAAAAAGGACATCGAGCTCATCACGATTTTCGCAAAAAATCATGATGTAACCATCATTGAATTTGTCAAAAATCGGCCTCATTTTCGTGGTCGAGATTTTGATGCCATTCGACAGGCTGGATCCCTAGGATCCTGGGAGAGTAGGTCCTTCGCCGATCTGGCCCTATTTGCCTGAGATATAGCCTCCCGAAAATGTTAATTTAGACGTCATGAAAATACTGGTTTTTTCTGCACGCTATATCTCGACTATTGATGGGCCGATCTGGGCGCGGCATGTCTTTTCGTGATCGGGAGAGTCCTGCCAACCGATTGGCATCAGAAAAAAGGACATCGAGCTCATCACGATTTTCGCAAAAAATCATGATGTAACCATCATTGAATTTGTCAAAAATCGGCCCCATTTTCGTAGCCGAGATTTTGATGCCGACCGACAGGCTGGATCCTCGCGGTCCTGAGAGAGTGGGTCCTTCGCCGATCTGGCCCTATTTGCCTGAGATATAGCCTCCCGAAAATGTTAATTTAGACGTCATGAAAATACTGGTTTTTTCTGCACGCTATATCTCGACTATTGATGGGCCGATCTGGGCGCGGCATGTCTTTTCGTGATCGGGAGAGTCCTGCCAACCGATTGGCATCAGAAAAAAGGACATCGAGCTCATCACGATTTTCGCAAAAAATCATGATGTAACCATCATTGAATTTGTCAAAAATCGGCCTCATTTTCGTGGTCGAGATTTTGATGCCATTCGACAGGCTGGATCCTCGCGGTCCTGAGAGAGTGGGTCCTTCGCCGATCTGGCCCTATTTGCCTGAGATATAGCCTTCCGAAGAAGTGGATTTGCATTTCATGCAAATACTGGTTTGTTCTGCAGGCTATATCTCGGCTACACAGCGGCCGATCTGGGCGTGGCATGTCTTTTCGTGATCGGGAGAGTCCTGCCAACCGATTGGCATCAGAAAAAAGGACATCGAGCTCATCACGATTTTCGCAAAAAATCATGATGTAACCATCATTGAATTTGTCAAAAATCGGCCTCATTTTCGTGGTCGAGATTTTGATGCCATTCGACAGGCTGGATCCTCGCGGTCCTGAGAGAGTAGGTCCTTCGACGATCTGGCTTCATTTGTCTGAGATATAGCCTCCCGAAAATGTTAATTTAGACATCATGAAAATACTGGTTTTTTCTGCACGCTATATCTCGACTATTGATGGGCCGATCTGGGCGCGGCATGTCTTTTCGTGATCGGGAGAGTCCTGCCAACCGATTGGCATCAGAAAAAAGGACATCGAGCTCATCACGATTTTCGCAAAAAATCATGATGTAACCATCATTGAATTTGTCAAAAATCGGCCTCATTTTCGTGGTCGAGATTTTGATGCCATTCGACAGGCTGGATCCCTAGGATCCTGGGAGAGTAGGTCCTTCGCCGATCTGGCCCTATTTGCCTGAGATATAGCCTCCCGAAAATGTTAATTTAGACGTCATGAAAATACTGGTTTTTTCTGCACGCTATATCTCGACTATTGATGGGCCGATCTGGGCGCGGCATGTCTTTTCGTGATCGGGAGAGTCCTGCCAACCGATTGGCATCAGAAAAAAGGACATCGAGCTCATCACGATTTTCGCAAAAAATCATGATGTAACCATCATTGAATTTGTCAAAAATCGGCCCCATTTTCGTAGCCGAGATTTTGATGCCGACCGACAGGCTGGATCCTCGCGGTCCTGAGAGAGTGGGTCCTTCGCCGATCTGGCCCTATTTGCCTGAGATATAGCCTCCCGAAAATGTTAATTTAGACGTCATGAAAATACTGGTTTTTTCTGCACGCTATATCTCGACTATTGATGGGCCGATCTGGGCGCGGCATGTCTTTTCGTGATCGGGAGAGTCCTGCCAACCGATTGGCATCAGAAAAAAGGACATCGAGCTCATCACGATTTTCGCAAAAAATCATGATGGTTACATCATTGAATTTGTCAAAAATCGGCCTCATTTTCGTGGTCGAGATTTTGATGCCATTCGACAGGCTGGATCCCCACGATCCTGGGAGAGTAGGTCCTTCGCCGATCTGGCCCTATTTGCCTGAGATATAGCCTTCCGAAGAAGTGGATTTGCATTTCATTTCATGCAAATACTGGTTTGTTCTGCAGGCTATATCTCGGCTCTCGGCTCTCGGTCCTGCCAACCGATTGGCATCAGAAAAAAGGACATCGAGCTCATCACGATTTTCGCAAAAAATCATGATGGTTACATCATTGAATTTGTCAAAAATCGGCCTCATTTTCGTGGTCGAGATTTTGATGCCATTCGACAGGCTGGATCCCCACGATCCTGGGAGAGTAGGTCCTTCGACGATCTGGCTTCATTTGTCTGAGATATAGCCTCCCGAAAATGTTAATTTAGACATCATGAAAATACTGGTTTTTTCTGCACGCTATATCTCGACTATTGATGGGCCGATCTGGGCGTGGCATGTCTCTTCGTGATCGGGAGAGTCCTGCCAACCGATTGGCATCAGAAAAAAGGACATCGAGCTCATCACGATTTTCGCAAAAAATCATGATGTAACCATCATTGAATTTGTCAAAAATCGGCCTCATTTTCGTGGTCGAGATTTTGATGCCATTCGACAGGCTGGATCCTCGCGGTCCTGAGAGAGTGGGTCCTTCGCCGATCTGGCCCTATTTGCCTGAGATATAGCCTTCCGAAGAAGTGGATTTGCATTTCATGCAAATACTGGTTTGTTCTGCAGGCTATATCTCGGCTACACAGCGGCCGATCTGGGCGTGGCATGTCTTTTCGTGATCGGGAGAGTCCTGCCAACCGATTGGCATCAGAAAAAAGGACATCGAGCTCATCACGATTTTCGCAAAAAATCATGATGTAACCATCATTGAATTTGTCAAAAATCGGCCTCATTTTCGTGGTCGAGATTTTGATGCCATTCGACAGGCTGGATCCCCACGATCCTGGGAGAGTAGGTCCTTCGACGATCTGGCTTCATTTGTCTGAGATATAGCCTCCCGAAAATGTTAATTTAGACATCATGAAAATACTGGTTTTTTCTGCACGCTATATCTCGACTATTGATGGGCCGATCTGGGCGTGGCATGTCTTTTCGTGATCGGGAGAGTCCTGCCAACCGATTGGCATCAGAAAAAAGGACATCGAGCTCATCACGATTTTCGCAAAAAATCATGATGTAACCATCATTGAATTTGTCAAAAATCGGCCTCATTTTCGTGGTCGAGATTTTGATGCCATTCGACAGGCTGGATCCTCGCGGTCCTGAGAGAGTGGGTCCTTCGCCGATCTGGCCCTATTTGCCTGAGATATAGCCTTCCGAAGAAGTGGATTTGCATTTCATTTCATGCAAATACTGGTTTGTTCTGCAGGCTATATCTCGGCTACACAGCGGCCGATCTGGGCGTGGCATGTCTCTTCGTGATCGGGAGAGTCCTGCCAACCGATTGGCATCAGAAAAAAGGACATCGAGCTCATCACGATTTTCGCAAAAAATCATGATGTAACCATCATTGAATTTGTCAAAAATCGGCCTCATTTTCGTGGTCGAGATTTTGATGCCATTCGACAGGCTGGATCCCCACGATCCTGGGAGAGTAGGTCCTTCGACGATCTGGCTTCATTTGTCTGAGATATAGCCTCCCGAAAATGTTAATTTAGACATCATGAAAATACTGGTTTTTTCTGCACGCTATATCTCGACTATTGATGGGCCGATCTGGGCGTGGCATGTCTTTTCGTGATCGGGAGAGTCCTGCCAACCGATTGGCATCAGAAAAAAGGACATCGAGCTCATCACGATTTTCGCAAAAAATCATGATGTAACCATCATTGAATTTGTCAAAAATCGGCCTCATTTTCGTGGTCGAGATTTTGATGCCATTCGACAGGCTGGATCCCCACGATCCTGGGAGAGTAGGTCCTTCGCCGATCTGGCCCTATTTGCCTGAGATATAGCCTTCCGAAGAAGTGGATTTGCATTTCATTTCATGCAAATACTGGTTTGTTCTGCAGGCTATATCTCGGCTACACAGCGGCCGATCTGGGCGTGGCATGTCTCTTCGTGATCGGGAGAGTCCTGCCAACCGATTGGCATCAGAAAAAAGGACATCGAGCTCATCACGATTTTCGCAAAAAATCATGATGGTTACATCATTGAATTTGTCAAAAATCGGCCTCATTTTCGTGGTCGAGATTTTGATGCCATTCGACAGGCTGGATCCCCACGATCCTGGGAGAGTAGGTCCTTCGACGATCTGGCTTCATTTGTCTGAGATATAGCCTCCCGAAAATGTTAATTTAGACATCATGAAAATACTGGTTTTTTCTGCACGCTATATCTCGACTATTGATGGGCCGATCTGGGCGTGGCATGTCTCTTCGTGATCGGGAGAGTCCTGCCAACCGATTGGCATCAGAAAAAAGGACATCGAGCTCATCACGATTTTCGCAAAAAATCATGATGTAACCATCATTGAATTTGTCAAAAATCGGCCCCATTTTCGTAGCCGAGATTTTGATGCCGACCGACAGGCTGGATCCTCGCGGTCCTGTGAGAGTGGGTCCTTCGCCGATCTGGCCCTATTTGCCTGAGATATAGCCTTCCGAAGAAGTGGATTTGCATTTCATTTCATGCAAATACTGGTTTGTTCTGCAGGCTATATCTCGGCTACACAGCGGCCGATCTGGGCGTGGCATGTCTTTTCGTGATCGTGAGAGTCCTGCCAACCGATTGGCATCAGAAAAAAGGACATCGAGCTCATCACGATTTTCGCAAAAAATCATGATGATCATTGAATTTGTCAAAAATCGGCCTCATTTTCGTGGTCGAGATTTTGATGCCATTCGACAGGCTGGATCCTCGCGGTCCTGAGAGAGTGGGTCCTTCGCCGATCTGGCCCTATTTGCCTGAGATATAGCCTTCCGAAGAAGTGGATTTGCATTTCATTTCATGCAAATACTGGTTTGTTCTGCAGGCTATATCTCGGCTACACAGCGGCCGATCTGGGCGTGGCATGTCTTTTCGTGATCGTGAGAGTCCTGCCAACCGATTGGCATCAGAAAAAAGGACATCGAGCTCATCACGATTTTCGCAAAAAATCATGATGTAACCATCATTGAATTTGTCAAAAATCGGCCCCATTTTCGTAGCCGAGATTTTGATGCCGACCGACAGGCTGGATCCTCGCGGTCCTGTGAGAGTGGGTCCTTCGCCGATCTGGCCCTATTTGCCTGAGATATAGCCTCCCGAAAATGTTAATTTAGACGTCATGAAAATACTGGTTTTTTCTGCACGCTATATCTCGACTATTGATGGGCCGATTTGGGCGTGGCATGTCTCTTCGTGATCGGGAGAGTCCTGCCAACCGATTGGCATCAGAAAAAAGGACATCGAGCTCATCACGATTTTCGCAAAAAATCATGATGGTTACATCATTGAATTTGTCAAAAATCGGCCTCATTTTCGTGGTCGAGATTTTGATGCCATTCGACAGGCTGGATCCCCACGATCCTGGGAGAGTAGGTCCTTCGCCGATCTGGCCCTATTTGCCTGAGATATAGCCTTCCGAAGAAGTGGATTTGCATTTCATGCAAATACTGGTTTGTTCTGCAGGCTATATCTCGGCTACACAGCGGCCGATCTGGGCGTGGCATGTCTCTTCGTGATCGGGAGAGTCCTGCCAACCGATTGGCATCAGAAAAAAGGACATCGAGCTCATCACGATTTTCGCAAAAAATCATGATGGTTACATCATTGAATTTGTCAAAAATCGGCCTCATTTTCGTGGTCGAGATTTTGATGCCATTCGACAGGCTGGATCCCCACGATCCTGGGAGAGTAGGTCCTTCGCCGATCTGGCCCTATTTGCCTGAGATATAGCCTTCCGAAGAAGTGGATTTGCATTTCATGCAAATACTGGTTTGTTCTGCAGGCTATATCTCGGCTACACAGCGGCCGATCTGGGCGTGGCATGTCTCTTCGTGATCGGGAGAGTCCTGCCAACCGATTGGCATCAGAAAAAAGGACATCGAGCTCATCACGATTTTCGCAAAAAATCATGATGGTTACATCATTGAATTTGTCAAAAATCGGCCTCATTTTCGTGGTCGAGATTTTGATGCCATTCGACAGGCTGGATCCCCACGATCCTGGGAGAGTAGGTCCTTCGACGATCTGGCTTCATTTGTCTGAGATATAGCCTCCCGAAAATGTTAATTTAGACATCATGAAAATACTGGTTTTTTCTGCACGCTATATCTCGACTATTGATGGGCCGATCTGGGCGTGGCATGTCTCTTCGTGATCGGGAGAGTCCTGCCAACCGATTGGCATCAGAAAAAAGGACATCGAGCTCATCACGATTTTCGCAAAAAATCATGATGTAACCATCATTGAATTTGTCAAAAATCGGCCTCATTTTCGTGGTCGAGATTTTGATGCCATTCGACAGGCTGGATCCCCACGATCCTGGGAGAGTAGGTCCTTCGCCGATCTGGCCCTATTTGCCTGAGATATAGCCTTCCGAAGAAGTGGATTTGCATTTCATTTCATGCAAATACTGGTTTGTTCTGCAGGCTATATCTCGGCTACACAGCGGCCGATCTGGGCGTGGCATGTCTCTTCGTGATCGGGAGAGTCCTGCCAACCGATTGGCATCAGAAAAAAGGACATCGAGCTCATCACGATTTTCGCAAAAAATCATGATGGTTACATCATTGAATTTGTCAAAAATCGGCCTCATTTTCGTGGTCGAGATTTTGATGCCATTCGACAGGCTGGATCCCCACGATCCTGGGAGAGTAGGTCCTTCGACGATCTGGCTTCATTTGTCTGAGATATAGCCTCCCGAAAATGTTAATTTAGACATCATGAAAATACTGGTTTTTTCTGCACGCTATATCTCGACTATTGATGGGCCGATCTGGGCGTGGCATGTCTCTTCGTGATCGGGAGAGTCCTGCCAACCGATTGGCATCAGAAAAAAGGACATCGAGCTCATCACGATTTTCGCAAAAAATCATGATGTAACCATCATTGAATTTGTCAAAAATCGGCCTCATTTTCGTGGTCGAGATTTTGATGCCATTCGACAGGCTGGATCCTCGCGGTCCTGAGAGAGTGGGTCCTTCGCCGATCTGGCCCTATTTGCCTGAGATATAGCCTTCCGAAGAAGTGGATTTGCATTTCATGCAAATACTGGTTTGTTCTGCAGGCTATATCTCGGCTACACAGCGGCCGATCTGGGCGTGGCATGTCTTTTCGTGATCGGGAGAGTCCTGCCAACCGATTGGCATCAGAAAAAAGGACATCGAGCTCATCACGATTTTCGCAAAAAATCATGATGTAACCATCATTGAATTTGTCAAAAATCGGCCTCATTTTCGTGGTCGAGATTTTGATGCCATTCGACAGGCTGGATCCTCGCGGTCCTGAGAGAGTGGGTCCTTCGCCGATCTGGCCCTATTTGCCTGAGATATAGCCTTCCGAAGAAGTGGATTTGCATTTCATGCAAATACTGGTTTGTTCTGCAGGCTATATCTCGGCTACACAGCGGCCGATCTGGGCGTGGCATGTCTTTTCGTGATCGGGAGAGTCCTGCCAACCGATTGGCATCAGAAAAAAGGACATCGAGCTCATCACGATTTTCGCAAAAAATCATGATGTAACCATCATTGAATTTGTCAAAAATCGGCCTCATTTTCGTGGTCGAGATTTTGATGCCATTCGACAGGCTGGATCCCCACGATCCTGGGAGAGTAGGTCCTTCGACGATCTGGCTTCATTTGTCTGAGATATAGCCTCCCGAAAATGTTAATTTAGACATCATGAAAATACTGGTTTTTTCTGCACGCTATATCTCGACTATTGATGGGCCGATCTGGGCGTGGCATGTCTTTTCGTGATCGGGAGAGTCCTGCCAACCGATTGGCATCAGAAAAAAGGACATCGAGCTCATCACGATTTTCGCAAAAAATCATGATGTAACCATCATTGAATTTGTCAAAAATCGGCCTCATTTTCGTGGTCGAGATTTTGATGCCATTCGACAGGCTGGATCCTCGCGGTCCTGAGAGAGTGGGTCCTTCGCCGATCTGGCCCTATTTGCCTGAGATATAGCCTTCCGAAGAAGTGGATTTGCATTTCATTTCATGCAAATACTGGTTTGTTCTGCAGGCTATATCTCGGCTACACAGCGGCCGATCTGGGCGTGGCATGTCTTTTCGTGATCGGGAGAGTCCTGCCAACCGATTGGCATCAGAAAAAAGGACATCGAGCTCATCACGATTTTCGCAAAAAATCATGATGGTTACATCATTGAATTTGTCAAAAATCGGCCTCATTTTCGTGGTCGAGATTTTGATGCCATTCGACAGGCTGGATCCTCGTGGTCCTGGGAGAGTAGGTCCTTCGCCGATCTGGCCCTATTTGCCTGAGATATAGCCTTCCGAAGAAGTGGATTTGCATTTCATTTCATGCAAATACTGGTTTGTTCTGCAGGCTATATCTCGGCTACACAGCGGCCGATCTGGGCGTGGCATGTCTTTTCGTGATCGGGAGAGTCCTGCCAACCGATTGGCATCAGAAAAAAGGACATCGAGCTCATCACGATTTTCGCAAAAAATCATGATGTAACCATCATTGAATTTGTCAAAAATCGGCCTCATTTTCGTGGTCGAGATTTTGATGCCATTCGACAGGCTGGATCCTCGCGGTCCTGAGAGAGTGGGTCCTTCGCCGATCTGGCCCTATTTGCCTGAGATATAGCCTTCCGAAGAAGTGCATTTGCATTTCATTTCATGCAAATACTGGTTTGTTCTGCAGGCTATATCTCGGCTACACAGCGGCCGATCTGGGCGTGGCATGTCTTTTCGTGATCGGGAGAGTCCTGCCAACCGATTGGCATCAGAAAAAAGGACATCGAGCTCATCACGATTTTCGCAAAAAATCATGATGGTTACATCATTGAATTTGTCAAAAATCGGCCTCATTTTCGTAGGCGAGATTATGATGCCGACCGACAGGCTGGATCCCTAGGATCCTGGGAGAGTAGGTCCTTCGCCGATCTGGCCCTATTTGCCTGAGATATAGCCTTCCGAAGAAGTGCATTTGCATTTCATTTCATGCAAATACTGGTTTGTTCTGCAGGCTATATCTCGGCTACACAGCGGCCGATCTGGGCGTGGCATGTCTTTTCGTGATCGGGAGAGTCCTGCCAACCGATTGGCATCAGAAAAAAGGACATCGAGCTCATCACGATTTTCGCAAAAAATCATGATGGTTACATCATTGAATTTGTCAAAAATCGGCCTCATTTTCGTGGTCGAGATTTTGATGCCATTCGACAGGCTGGATCCTCGTGGTCCTGAGAGAGTGGGTCCTTCGCCGATCTGGCCCTATTTGCCTGAGATATAGCCTTCCGAAGAAGTGCATTTGCATTTCATTTCATGCAAATACTGGTTTGTTCTGCAGGCTATATCTCGGCTACACAGCGGCCGATCTGGGCGTGGCATGTCTTTTCGTGATCGGGAGAGTCCTGCCAACCGATTGGCATCAGAAAAAAGGACATCGAGCTCATCACGATTTTCGCAAAAAATCATGATGGTTACATCATTGAATTTGTCAAAAATCGGCCTCATTTTCGTGGTCGAGATTTTGATGCCATTCGACAGGCTGGATCCCCACGATCCTGGGAGAGTAGGTCCTTCGCCGATCTGGCCCTATTTGCCTGAGATATAGCCTTCCGAAGAAGTGGATTTGCATTTCATTTCATGCAAATACTGGTTTGTTCTGCAGGCTATATCTCGGCTACACAGCGGCCGATCTGGGCGTGGCATGTCTTTTCGTGATCGGGAGAGTCCTGCCAACCGATTGGCATCAGAAAAAAGGACATCGAGCTCATCACGATTTTCGCAAAAAATCATGATGGTTACATCATTGAATTTGTCAAAAATCGGCCTCATTTTCGTGGTCGAGATTTTGATGCCATTCGACAGGCTGGATCCCCACGATCCTGGGAGAGTAGGTCCTTCGACGATCTGGCCTCATTTGTCTGAGATATAGCCTCCCGAAAATGTTAATTTAGACATCATGAAAATACTGGTTTTTTCTGCACGCTATATCTCGACTATTGATGGGCCGATTTGGGCGTGGCATGTCTCTTCGTGATCGGGAGAGTCCTGCCAACCGATTGGCATCAGAAAAAAGGACATCGAGCTCATCACGATTTTCGCAAAAAATCATGATGGTTACATCATTGAATTTGTCAAAAATCGGCCTCATTTTCGTGGTCGAGATTTTGATGCCATTCGACAGGCTGGATCCCCACGATCCTGGGAGAGTAGGTCCTTCGACGATCTGGCCTCATTTGTCTGAGATATAGCCTCCCGAAAATGTTAATTTAGACATCATGAAAATACTGGTTTTTTCTGCACGCTATATCTCGACTATTGATGGGCCGATTTGGGCGTGGCATGTCTCTTCGTGATCGGGAGAGTCCTGCCAACCGATTGGCATCAGAAAAAAGGACATCGAGCTCATCACGATTTTCGCAAAAAATCATGATGGTTACATCATTGAATTTGTCAAAAATCGGCCTCATTTTCGTGGTCGAGATTTTGATGCCATTCGACAGGCTGGATCCCCACGATCCTGGGAGAGTAGGTCCTTCGCCGATCTGGCCCTATTTGCCTGAGATATAGCCTTCCGAAGAAGTGGATTTGCATTTCATTTCATGCAAATACTGGTTTGTTCTGCAGGCTATATCTCGGCTACACAGCGGCCGATCTGGGCGTGGCATGTCTCTTCGTGATCGGGAGAGTCCTGCCAACCGATTGGCATCAGAAAAAAGGACATCGAGCTCATCACGATTTTCGCAAAAAATTATGATGGTTACATCATTGAATTTGTCAAAAATCGGCCTCATTTTCGTGGTCGAGATTTTGATGCCATTCGACAGGCTGGATCCTCGCGGTCCTGAGAGAGTGGGTCCTTCGCCGATCTGGCCCTATTTGCCTGAGATATAGCCTTCCGAAGAAGTGGATTTGCATTTCATGCAAATACTGGTTTGTTCTGCAGGCTATATCTCGGCTACACAGCGGCCGATCTGGGCGTGGCATGTCTCTTCGTGATCGGGAGAGTCCTGCCAACCGATTGGCATCAGAAAAAAGGACATCGAGCTCATCACGATTTTCGCAAAAAATCATGATGTAACCATCATTGAATTTGTCAAAAATCGGCCTCATTTTCGTGGTCGAGATTTTGATGCCATTCGACAGGCTGGATCCCCACGATCCTAAGAGAGTAGGTCCTTCGCCAATCTGGCCCCATTTGTCTGAGATATAGCCTTCCGAAAATGTTAATTTACACATCATGAAAATATTTAATCCGCTATATCTCCGCCATATCTTGTCCGATCTGGGAGTGCCAAAACTCATCGTAATCGGAAGAGTGTCCTTGATCGCTTGCAACCACTTTGGCTTCAAGGACAACCAGGATATTGCCATTTACGTTTTTAATTTTCAGCTTGATCGCTTTAGGTACACCAATTCTAGTCCGATTTGAAAAATTTTAGTTTTCCCTTTGCGACTAGACGTACAATCCTCCGATGTCCTTTTTCTCCTGAGTGAGGACCGTCACGTGGCAATTCTAAGCCATTGGGTCAGCCTAAAATTATGCCTGAAAAGTTAAAAAAATTTATCACAAAAGTATGCCATACATATAAAAAACATGTTTTTGTTTGGTTTTCTTTATTTTCGTGGCGATCTGGGCGTGTCATGCCCTTTCAGTTATCGGACATCTATAGGATATCAAGCTATTTGTAGCTTGTAATTAAATCAGAAACAAAATATTAATTATATTATATATATTAGCACAATCACAATGGATTCTCCACGGCCGAGTTTTAATGAGGATGTGGGAGACGGCCGCTCGCTGGGCAACATTCGGACCCTAGAATGGAGGCACTTGGAGGTAAATGAACTGTGCAAATACGGGGCGAGTATTTCAAGCTATCTGCTCGTACATTGCAGGCAAAGTGCCGGGCGCTCCAAATGGAAGGCTGCGTGTGGCATTACATGAGGCGTTTGGCCGCCAACAATGCGGCTCAGTTTATTATGGTCATAGAATTTTTGATGATGGTTCACATTATACTGCTGCTGACCCTGGTCAAGGTGAGGATCCATTGGCGGTCTGCACTGGATCTGAAAAGACGATATTCTATGATTTCAGAATGTACGGTTTTATGCATTGATTCCTTACCTGTTGGTAATTGTTCTGACGCCACTGGTCATGATGGTTTGCCTAAAGGATAACCTCGAACGCAACTACTACGTCTTCAACATGATAGCCAGCTGGGTGATGGTTTTTCTGCTAATAATTACGGGTAGGAAATTGATTCAGTTCTTCGTTAGATATATGATCTG
The DNA here is from genome assembly GCF_009870125.1 of Drosophila pseudoobscura. Classification (NCBI taxonomy): domain Eukaryota; kingdom Metazoa; phylum Arthropoda; class Insecta; order Diptera; family Drosophilidae; genus Drosophila; species Drosophila pseudoobscura. Next base: position 54,914,429 of record NC_046683.1, read on the forward strand.
TGCTCCACTCAGACACCTTTATGCTAATTTCTCATGGCGACTACAAACCGCTGCTGGCCTGCTACGATCACGTTGTCCTGGTTGCTGTTTACTTTTATCTGCCGATTGCGTTCTTAGAGAAAGGCAGGCCCTATATCCTGGGACTGACCGCATCCCTGGTGTACTTTTGTTGCTCGTACAGGCGGTTGGGCAAGTTCAGTGCTGACCTCCTGTGCTATGCGATTTATCTCCTTTACCAGAATCTCGTAATGTCTTTCTTTTTCACGATGAGAGTATTCCAAGTACGACGCATTATTCTCAGTCGCCATCAGTTGGTCTACGAAGGCATTGTGCTCAAGGTGGTTATGAAGAACGAAAAAGCCCTACTGGAGTCCATTATGCCTGCCAAAGTGGCGCATACACTGCAGGAGGATATCTGCATGCGGATCGAGGATGAACGGCTGGGTAAAAAGATCCCGAAATTGCGGTACTTTAAGGACTCCCTTCCCTTACCTTCTCTTACTGATGATCCTTCCCTGATGATCCGCCTGCAGCAAACTCTTTGTGGAACCCCACCCGGATGTGTCCATACTGGTAGCCGACATGGTGCACTACACGAACCTGACCAACACCTTGGATGTGCAGAGTCTGGTCGAGATCCTGCATGAGCTGTTTGTCAAGTACGATCTGGCCGCCAAGCGGAACAACGCGCTACGGATCAAGTTCCTCGGGGATGCTTACATTTGTGTCTCCGGCATTCCCGTATACAACCCCGACCACGCCAGGTGCTGCGTGGACCAGGCCCTCGACATGATCAGCATTACTCAGGAGGTCCGCGAGCAACGAAAGCTGGACATCGACATGCGCATCGGTGTGCACTCGGGCGAAGTGTTCGCTGGGGTCATTGGCCACATCAAGTGGCATTACGACATCTGGTCGAAGGACGTGGATATCACCAACCGCCTTGAAATGTGGGGTGAGCCGGGCAAGGTACACATCTCCAATCGCACACTCAACCTGCTGAACGACGAGTACGTATACGAGGACGGCACGGACAACGCCAAGAACGACCGCATATTGCAGAAGGCGGAGGTCACCACGTATTTGGTCAGTAGTCGACATTCCGACTTTACAGACCCCGACGATCAGGAGCAGGATTCAAGTGATGTCTCGCTTACTTCGTTCCGTATGAGCTTTAGCAATATCTACGAGGATGTTGAGATGATGACCCAGAAAACGATAGTAAACGAGGTGGAACACATGCCGGTCGGACAGTGAGAAAACACACCTACACTCCTTATCCCCTTTTTTTTGTATTAAAGATACCTCCCGTAGACGCATCCACATCTGGCGAGCACCCAAAAGTAACGGAGAGGACCTCAGCGAGGATCAACTGTTCAATTCCCAGATCTCCCTTTGTTTGCTGCACTTTCACAGCTCGAGCAGGGAATGCGCCTTTATGAAAATGCCAGACCTGCTGATGAAGTACAATCTAGTCGTTGTGCTTATCGCTGCAGTGGTGATCACCGTCATGAATGCTACAGTGCCTTTGTATGCAGACTTAACTGAGAGACCTGATTCGTTCCCATATAATCATCCACATTTGCAGGTCCATGGACTTCAAAGAGCTGTTTGTGATACTAATTGTGCTTGTGCTCATCTGCTTGACCGCCGGCTATAAGAAGTTGTGGGTCCAGTACCATCTGCTGACGCCCATGAGGCAGCCTTCCTTCTTCCTGAACCGTTGGCTCATCCGGGTGTCAGAGCATATCGAACAGCAGTCGATATTTGTCGGCATACCACTCTCCGCATTTGTCATTCTTCTTGTATACATAATCTCCTCGAACGGCGTGGTACGCATCGGCAACCTCCTCCACTCGCATTGATTTAACTGGTGGTCAAAGCTAATCTCACTCCCTTTCACAGCTATCGTGCAACAGGGCCGAGTTTGAGTTTGAGTTAATCGAGTCGGATCTGGCCGACGAGGATCCTCAGATGATGTGCTTCCATCCTTGGGTAGTTACTCAATCGGTGATCATTGTGCTCAGCCTGCTGTTCTACTTCGGTGCCATGGCGCTGGCCTTCAAGATGGGCCTGGGTCTGCTCATCCTCAGCTGCCACCTGTTCACCATCCACGCCCACTACGGATTCGCTTTCGAGCGATCGGAGACCACAAATATGAACCTGAAGGCGGAATGGGCCCACACCTGGTATCTGATTGCCTACTTTATAGCCCTCTCGATCAAGCAGCGTCACTCCACCTATATCTACAAGGCGACCTTTTTGTAAGCATCCACATCCACCGTTTCCAATACAATACAAAATACAATTGCCTACCTTCTTTGCAGCATCCGAGAGCGCTACGAGGAGAAGCGAAAGCAGACAGAGGACACAACAAAGTCCATAAAGATCATTATGGCCAACATGTTGCCCTCGCATGTAGCCAACACCTTCCTTGAGCGACGACGCAACGACCAGCTTTTCTACGAGAACTTTAAGAATGTGGCCGTGATGTTCGCCTCCATCGAGAACTACGAGGCTGACCGGGCTGGCATCCGAGTGCTGCACGAGTTCATCTGCTACTTTGACGAGCTGCTGGTGAACTTTGGCCACAAATACAAGATCGAGAAGATCAAAGTGATGGGCTGGACGTACTTGGCTGCCTGTGGTCTCGAAGTGGATCATTATACCGACTTCTCGATCAATATTCCTGTCAAAAAAGAGAATACTTCGGAGCCGATGAATAGATCAAGTAGGCACTTCCATCTTCTTACCATAGCAAGCTCTTGAATAGTTAATATCCGCAGATAGTGTACGCTTCGAAACGGCAACAGCATCAGAGGGCTTTGAAAGTAACGTATTTTTGGACGACGCCGTTGTGGTCATGACCGAATTTGCCGTTAATCTGTTGCGCATCATGAACCAAATCCAGGTGGCGGATATCTTCTACGAGCTCGATCTGCCGAAAAGCTCTCGGGGGTTCCTAAAAATCGGTAAGATCTGTCCCCCTCCCACCTTTTGGAAGTACCCAGATTTCTTACCGCAGTCTCACATCGCCGTAGGCATCGCTCATGGGCCTGTAATGGCTGGAGTTGTGGGCCTCTCGAAGCCGCACTATGACATATGGGGCAACACCGTTAACATGGCATCCCGCTTGACAAGCAGCGGACTACCGGGCGCTATCCAGGTGGCCGAGGCCACTGCCCAGGTGCTGCGTCGCTTCAACATCAGGTGCGCCTATCGGGGGCAACGTTGGCTGAAAGGCTTGGGCAACTATCCCACATATCTGGTGGACCTGGATGACTCCCTGAAGTTTCAGCACAATAAAGACGAGCCCGAGACGTCCTCAGATAGCACTGAAGAGACAGTTACGGTCGATTATCTGTAAAATGTGGACGATGTCCCAGAAGGGGAGTAGGAGAAGGAGCCAACCGATCCTGCACCTCTCACTTAGTATTAATATAGATTTATTAAGAATATATAACACACATAGATATTCATATAAGCAAATGTTCTATATGAGGTTAAATACGTTCGATTTGAGCACTCGCAGACGTCTTTTCACAACTGGTAATCTGTGTATAAGTATGTGGATAGCTTTCCATTACACATAGTCACATTAAATATATATTGATACTAGGGGGTAAAACATGCATCTCAACGAAAATAAACAGCATGAATCGTTAACAGAGCACCACATCGTATCAGGTTTCCATTTCGTTTGGGTTTTGTGCACAGTTTTGAGCATAAATATAAGCATAGCAGCTGGTTTGGGGTGTGTGTAGCAGTGTAGTAGCAGTGCCTTACTCATTGGCAGAGCCGGAGCTCAGCAGAGCTGTGTCCTCGGGTATGGGCTTACGCCTGTACGACGGCTCCGTGGCCAGGTAGACCACAAGAGCACCAAATACCACATACAGGACTCCGATTACATTGGCCAGGATACCAGCAGGTGGCAAGGTGGAGTACGGTGGAGAAGTGCTGCAGATAGAGGGAATACTTTAGACATTGTCAGAAAATCACAAATCAAAGATCCACTCACATTGCAAAGATTGCCTTCTCGGTGAGGCCCATGACGGCGCTTGCAATGGCCAGGACGAAACCAAACAGACCAAAGTAGATGTGCAGCGGCATCATGGCAATCTTGTAGTTCTCCCTTATCCCCGGAGCGAGGAATGCCACGAACCCGGCCACGTACTGCAGCGAGAAGATGATCACAGCGGAGAGACCCAGCCATGAGTGCAGCGAGTACAGGTTGGGTATGGGCGGGCTGTTCAGGTTATGCGAATCGAAGACCGTCTTCAGGGCAATGACTGTTAGAACGAAGGCGGCCATATGGATGCCGGCGTGGGTGAGCTTCAGGGTCTTCTTGCGCGTGGTGCGGAAGCCTCGGTACACCAGAATGGCTGAAATGGGAGTGGAGTTTAGTTTGCAGTCTGCTGTCGGCGGTCTGCACCTCTTCCGCTTGCAGCTTGCAGCTCTACTCACAGTTGCCATACAGATAGATGAAGCCAATGGTCATGAACAGCGGATGCCAGTTGAACTCCAGCTTGGGATTGGAGCTTCCACCCAGTCCGCCAAAGTGCTGCCCTATCCAGGTGCCCACCAGCACGATCATCGTCAGGCCGCACAGCTGCGTCAGAACGTACAGCACCTTAAAGTTGATCAGCGCCGGATCCATGTTGGATTTGGTGCCGCCTAGAGGGAGAGGCAGAAAGAGTATTTCTTAAAAATAGAATTCAAAAACTCTATTAACCATATGCCCCCGAGAATTCCGAGCATTCTTTTGCCACACTTTTATGCGATCTTATCATTAAACTCACAAGCACACGCACACATTCCATCCCCTCTATGATTCTTCAAGCTTTTCCATATTCCCAATCAACAACATTTGTTTAGTGGCCATACATTTTTCCCTCCCTTTGCATCTTTAAATTATTCGGTTTTACTTTACAACTGCCTTCTGGCCTATACTTCTGAAGGTGATTAAAACAACCATAAAATCCAGTGCTGATAACCACATTCGTTGATTACAAAGCTGCTGTAGTTGCTACATAATCCATAAAGAATGATTATAGCCCACATGTTGCTTGGAATTGGCGGAATAGTCCCTGCCACATGCTACATGCCACATGCCACATGCCACTTTCCCCGGCAGCCAGACAGACATTCGATCTGGAGCATCATCAGTAGCCATGTGGCTACACGAAACAAAGCCCTTGCTTTGTCGCCAGCAATCTGAGATTCTGATAAATAAATACCCTGAACGAGATCTAGACATTAAAAAAAACACACAGAATTATTGGAACCACTCGGTTCTTACACTTACAATCCCATATCTGGTTGAATTCTCCTAAAAGACTCACGTAAACATTTACGATTGTTTATTTAACAATTATTTATGCTATCGAAGTCAAAATTTGTGTCTGCCAAGACGCCGTAAAGAAAGTAAACTTTCTGTTATCGCGAACGAACGAAAAAACGAACATTCTGTCAAAATATTCATATGTTTTTGTTAGATAGCATCCAGCAGGCTTCCTCCAACGGAATGATATCAAAACGCTCTAAATAGCATCGTGGTTCGAGTATTTTGTATCTTGCATCTTCATAAAACCTGCAAATAAATTAAAAATTCCCCTGGAAATTTGGCGACTGGAAGTGTGTTTAGGAAACACATCTATCTATCTATCTGCCTATCTATCCCTAAAAGAATTGTATCCCCAGACTTCAAATTAACCTTGGTAGTACTACGTTACAATCTTTGGTGCAGTCACCCTCGATAAAGGCCTTTTATCAGATGTTGAACTCTGTCATACTCGTATGCAAATGACAACTCAATCAAAAGTGAGGAAAATTGTTAGATGTAAACTGCCGTAAATTACCCCTAGCTGCCGTATGCGGTATGCTGTATGGGGCAGAGACATTACGTTGCTTCAAAGACACGCGTGTCCCCCAGTTATCCAATAAATTTGAATACGATGCTCCAGATTCGGGCTTGTGTGTTTATCCTTTCGTTCAGAAGTGAAATTAATTGGCATATTAATTAATGATTATGATTGTGATTTATGACGGTTAAGTGGGCGTGCCAGGGCGTCTGTCTGGGCTGATCAGCAAAGCGTTGCAACAGATCGTGCGCAAAATTTGAAAGAAACAATCTACATACTCGTAAAAGATGAAAAGTAAAACCTCTCCGCCGATGACGACTTTGGAAAAGCGTACAAAAAATGTGAAGACAGCAAAAGTAAAATAAATAAAGCGAGTTAAAGAAAAGCAAAGAGATTTATATATGAATATGTATATATAGGTATAGGTATATGTATATCTTATATACTGTGCGAGTACGAGTATGTCTGTTGAAAAACTAAAGTGAAATTCGTGCTCGAGTCGTGCTCATCGTCATGATGATGATGATGATCATCATCGTGGCGGGCGCATGTTGGGAGGTGTGGCAATGGCAATGCAGTTTTTAACGGTCTCTCTCTCTTTATGTGTTTGTCTGTGCGTTTTGTTATAACTTTTACTAAACTAAACTCTTGTGGTTGTTGCTGGCAGTGGCAGTGGCAGTAGCACTGGCAGGTTGTTGATTTTACTTTGCACTAATCAAACTTGCAGCCGAATTGCAAAGCCATTCACTGTCTGCACCTGTCTGCCCCTGACTCTGGTCTGGTCTGGTCTGGTCTGGCCTGCTGCTGGCTGTTGCTGTGTGTGGTTGTTGTACCTTTGCTGGCTGCCAATTCAATGCCTCCAATGGTTGTTGCTGGGCGCACTTGTTCTGCTGCTACTGTGGCCGAGGCTGCCACAGCAGCCACTTCCACAGCAGTCATCTGCTGGGGCGGCTTCTCCGCCACAGCCGCCGCCTTCTCTCCTCCCCCATTCGTCACGGAGATCACTGTAGTGGCTGTCGTTGCAGTGGTCGTCCCGGAGGATGTTAGCTGCTCCTCTGGCGTGGCGGCTACTGGCTCCACTTTGATTTCATTCGCGGGCACCGCCGCCTGCTCTATGTCCGAATCCTTTGACATAGTTGCTGGACTCTGGTGTGGTCGGTGGTTGGCTTGGTGGCTTCTGGTTCGGGGGCACTGATTAATCAATAGTTCACCAAATGGCATGCAACGCTAACGGTTAATTGCCACAAGACACAACACTACAGCAACTCTACAACAACACTACTAAAAAAATACAGCACTATGGTACTACGATACTGGGATCAGCGACACGACCTACGATACGATGCGATACGACGAGTGAGTACAACCGAACGCCTCAACGTGCAATGCGCAAGTGAATTTAAAGTTTTCCATCCGCCAGCCGCCGCCCGCCGGAGCTTAAAAACGGCAGCAAAGCCAACTTCAGCGCGCCGATGTCTGTATACCCTTGAAATTCGACGACTCTACAAAATGGCTTCTTGTTAGACTGTGTTTGCGTGTTTCCAACGACAACTTTATGACATTGTTGTCCGACTTAAATCGGACCTTACTGTACACTCTTAAGGCTCTATTTCGTTGAGAAAAAGCACAGACGGACATTGCTGTGTCGACTATATCAGCCGACTTCCTCCTGGGTACACTTAATGGATTCGGGGATGCTTCATTCCGTGTTGTATACTATGTACCCCCTTCAAGGGTATACACCAAAAGAGCTTTTACTGCCTGGCACGGCAAAATGTGTTGGTGCTATTAAAGCGTAGCTAATTGTTTAGTTTGTACTAGTGCGGATTTAAATGGATATGAAAGGGCGGGGGAGTCCGGGCGAGGGTAGATGAGTGTGAGGGGAAGAACTCTGGTTAGTATGCCACACCAGACCAGATATGGCTGTTCGAAAGGGGGTGAAGGTGGGTGGTGGGCACCTTTTGCATTCCTCTTACTCTATTGATGCCCCGTCCGTCAGTGAGCTGCATTTCAATTGCGACTTTGACTATAATGTTCTATGCATAATAATGTGATATACATCTGAAGTTCCTTCTTTAACACGAGTACCCACACCCTCTCCGCCGGCACTGACTGATTTCTGATGATGGGGCACTTACCCAGGGTGAACAACATGGCGTATGCTTATTACTTTCTTTTCGATTAAGATAATACTGTTGGTGTAAATGTTGAATCTCTTCTTATCTTTTCAGCACTCTATAAAACTTTAAGTTGTCGGAGAACAATGGAAAAATGCAAAATTTTTTCTGCTGCGACACTCTCTACTTGTTGAACGAATTGCGTTCGAATGACTGTCGCTGCCATATGGGAGGAAAAACAGTGAAAATGTCTGCAAAGGCTGCTGCGTGGGCGGCGGCACCCTACACCCTCTGTTGAGCCCGCCCTTCCATGCTGGGTGCCTGCTGTGCCTGCTGGCTGCAAGCCACAATAATGGAGCTTTTCTTTGAAAGCTCAAACATTCAACACTCATGCAAGCGCACACGCAAACGCTTTCTAACAGTAATACAACACACACACACACACAGAGCTACTTGGGAACCACTTGTTGGATATGGAAGATAGCGAAAGACAACGTTCTACTTTCGTACATTTTAATACGTGGATAAGAAATATGTATATGTAGATCAGTACTTACAGTTCAAACTTAGTCAGCGTCCAATATGTACTATACTTTGACTAATTTTGTAAACGTTTTGCTGGACCACACGCGACACACAAATAATCAAAACAACACTAGATGCTGCCAAAAAAAAAAACACACAAAAAAACAAGATTTCGCGACGTCAGCAGCGGCTGCGACAACGTCATGAATTCATTGACCGGCTATTTACCTTATCAAATCAAGTGCAAGGTCAGGTGGCTTTCACTCTCTAAGGGTTTCGAGTTACAAATCGATCCACTCATGGTCTAAATGCTCGCACAAGTTTGCTTTGCTCACTCATTTGGAAAAAAGCGGGACACAGACATACTAGGGCTGGAACGACAGTAAAATTCGAGGGTCAGACAAAGAAATAACATTTCGCCGAAAAATGTAAAAATGAGTTCTCAGTTCAACTAACATTCAAAAGTTTAACAAGATTAAATTAGCATTTCCCAATCTGACTTTTAGTAACATATATTTTCCAGCCCTGATTATACGAGCCAGAATCAATGTGACCCTTCGTTTTTGGTATTTTGTGCAGCACTGATGCCGCTTTAGCATATTTAAGGCTATATCATAAATAGCTGCATATATAAGCATTTAAAAAATGTTCAAAATGATTCCACTCCGATTCCCACTGGGACCATCCTTCATTTCCAGTTTCACCCTATGGTTCCGGTTTTAGCTGTTCTGGCACTTTTTTTCGAACCTAGCTTGTATTGACTCTGAAATTCTGGCAGCATGTGATAGTAAAATATCGCTGCTAACAAAACACACTAACGCCTCTTGGCTAACAGAAATCGCATCGTCTCAACAACAACAAAGCAAAGTGTACAATTTTTGTACGATTTCTCACATAAATAGTTATAAATAAATGCACATATAATGCTCTCCAACCTGCTGGTGACCAAACAAAAGGTGGTCTTCATAATAGGTGAGCCCCAACCAACAAATTAAGTGTGCCAAGTGCATAAGCAGTGCCGCCACATTCCCTTTTCGTTTTCCTCGTTGCAGATGAACTAAATCGGGAGCGCATTGCCCTTAGGTTCATTGACAGCCTGCTGCATGAGCAGGGGCAAGAGGCGGGCACAATCAAAACGCTGCCAATTGGCAATCTGAGGCACGTGTCCAGCTACGAGGCGCTGCTGAATGAGTGCGGCAACAACAACAACAACAACCAGTCTGGAGAAGCCGCGGATTTCAAATCCAGTCCTACCACGGATACGGGGAGCAGCAGCACAAAGGCCGAATACAATATCATACTGCCCACATTGGCGGACCTGCTGTGCTACCAGACACCCGCGTACATCTTCAGCTTCCTCAATAGGCTGCGTCGCTCGGAGCACGTGCGACGTGTGTTCCTCTGGGCCTCGCCCCAGCACTTGCAGCATCACCATGCGCAGTACATCCTCGCCGGCTGCGAGTATCTAGCCGAGTTGATTCTCCGCCTGGAGTCGGAGACTCTGCTATCGCTGATATCGCGCAAGCCCGGCGGCGGGGTGTCCAACAAACGCTACGCGTGCCGGATCACCAAAACAGAGTTTCAAGTGACGCCTCTAGACGGTCCAGCAGCTGTTGGTTCGCCCAAACAGCCATCGCCGGAGGCTGATCAGACAGCAGAGCCGGCCAGCAGCACCTTCAAAATAGAACTGGACGAGGATGAAGTAGTGGCGCGTAACGCTCTCACATTGCCATACGAACGGTGAGCCATCATCGAATTCCGATCTGTCTCTCAACTAAATATGTTGCCATTTCAGCACCAGCGAGCCTGCTGAGGGCAATATAATTTACACACCCGATGCCGATGATGACTTCGATGACGAGGATCCCGATGAGGATCTGTGCATCTAATGTGCGCTCCAGCAGCAAACGGCAGTACAAATAGCCTTGGCTTTAAGTCTATTTAAGTCTAAACCTACTTAACTCATAGAATACCTGCAAGGAAGGAGCAAAGCAAGGTCCGGTCCAGAAATCCGACCCCCAAAACAACAGATGAAGATGGATTATGATTATGATGAACCACTGTTCTGGTGCTGGTTACACAAAATTGTTGCCGAAATACCGATTCACCGACCGATCACTTTAGTACATGTAGAATTGCTCATTTATTTTGGATAACTTGTTGGCGTTGCATATTGATATGTGAATCAAAAAATTGAAGAAACTTTACATGAATACACAGAGCTTACAGAGTTTAATAGCGAGAGTTAATAGTGACGGCCCTATCTTATGACTTAGTTGCGGAATTTGATCTAGCTAAACCTTATTTATATCTCGAATTTTTGGTTGCAAGCTCCCCACTCTGCGAGTGGAATGGATGGGGAAGAGTGTCTCTGTCCTGTTCTGTCCGGTGCGCTGCGGCATATTCACAAAGCAGGCGACGGACGTCGACCTTGTTTCGTCATTAACTTAATCTAATGGCTATTTAATATTGCAAAATGCTCTAAAAAGCAAAAACAAAGGTGGATCTGCACTTGGAAGGGGTTGCTGTTGCTGCTTCCCCCAAGCCGAGTGTCCGAGTCAAGATGGCGATTAGTTTCAAGTTTACACATTTATCACAAACTACGAAAAAAAAACCCTACTGGTGGTGCATTGAGCATAAAAATTGTGTAATTCTTTGAGTTTTGAATCTGAATCTGTAGATTCTTGCACTTTGAGATATACACAGAGACATGAAAAGGTATTTACACTAGAAAATTAATAACAACAAAATGGATTAATGGCAATACAATGGACCTAATAAGAGTAGAGCTTTTCCCTCATTTGAGTAGGGCATCCACGTCGCTCTTGGGATCGGGGGCCAGCGAGCTCCAGGGGGCGTCACTGCACAGTGGCAGCGACAGTTCTGTGCCAGCATCCACCACACAGCTTTCCCTGAGCTGAAAGAATTTACCCACCAGATCGTCAATCCACCTGTGCAGCGGCGGACCGGTGAGTTTTCCGTTGGCCAAGGCCTCCTCGCGCAGGGAGAACTGCTCGTCGTCGGTGTGAAGATGCTGCTGCCACTCCACTGGTAGCTCAAAGTCGTCCGGCAGGGCTATGCCCAGGCCACCGTTCCGCTTCTCCGCCTCTGGGGTCGTCTCCAGGGGCTCACCATTCCCATAGGCCATGGGGGAAATCAGGAACTTGAGCTGCGCGTAGATGGAGCTGCGTCCAATCAGCTTCGCTGTCCATACACCAGGTGTGATGGGATGACTAAGCAGGGTTTTTGAGTGGTTGATTAAATCGGTGGACGAGTCCTCCACATGCAGCTCGTTGAAGTCCTGCAGGCGACCCAGGGGATCGATCCACAGCAGAGTGAGGTTGTACGAGTGTGAGGCAGCCCCGGAGTCCGTCGATCCCTGGTACGTGTAGCTGAGAACCAAGTCACTCTGTGGCCCCAATAGCTTCCCAAAGTTTCGCGCCACCTGCTCTTTCTGGTCGAAGTCCGTGGAGACCTCGAAGTTGCGTAATCTCTTGCTGAACCGAGCATTCCGCGCCAGCTTTCCGTGCTGAACGGGTCGTACTCGCGTCTCCAATTGCACATCCTGCCCGGTGGCTCTCCTGGCACTAAACCGCACTAGGAATCCCTTGTACTGATCCCGGTGGAGGTAGTGCGTGAGCTCCAGTAACTCCAGAGGATCGACCCTGGCCTGACTGCCAGCCAGGCGCATTAGGCTGTCGCCCACAGATCTGACGAGGTCATCCGCAGATCCGTGCACATCCTCGTGATGGTAGAGCGACTGCCAGTACCCATGGAGGTTCAGATATTCGCTGGTATAGGGCCCATACAGCCACTCCTCCAGCTGCAGGAGCACTGCCTGGTTGATAATCGGCTCGAATTTGCGGGCAAAGAACAGCGATTTCTGTTCCGTGGCCAGCAGCCGGGGCCAGTCGTCTGGCATGAAGTCGTTGGGGCTGCAGCCGCACCAGTCAACCACGTGCTTGTACTGGCACTTGCATCCTTGCTTCCGCTTCCAGTTGGTCACGTGGAGGTTGTTGTCCACATACGTGTGGCAGTGGTGGGTGTTCCGCAGGACCGTGTGGAAGAACGATTCCGCTGGGAGCAGCGTGTGTCTGAATAGCTTAAGAAGCGCTTGCAGCAGCTCATCCTCCTTCTTGGGATGCGTCACATAAGCCACAAAGGGCCGCGAGAGGGCCACCCAATCGCTTCCCCCATCCACCTGAATGCCGGCGGGCAGCTTGCGGTCTCCGATCCTCCACATGTGCGTGTCACACTCCACAAAGGTCCTGTCCAGTCCCTGCTTCTGGATGAACTTTTGCGTCTCCCGGCCATGGCCCTTCACAAAGTTCCTGCCCCGATTGGCACTCAAGAAATCGACCAGTTTGTCCAGCGTCTTTACGGGGAAATCGCTCTCGCTTAGGTTTATAACGAAATCCCATTGCCACTTGGACTTGAGCAGATCCTCCATGCACTGGAGCAGCATGGTCAAGAGCGAGGCCCCGCCCCAGATGGTGGAGAAGCGTTTGCGGGCCAGGCGGATGTTGGGGAACTTCTGTTCCAGCTCTAGCAGTTTGCGGTACAGATAATCTTGTCGCTAAAAGAAAACCCCCCAGCCCCAGTCAAATGAATATTTCATAGCAATTCATCCCAGCCTTCAGCTACAACAACAAATGTCCAGCATTAAATTGTGCAAATTGGCAGAATCGTCGAGCGAGCGCACGTTTTAATTGCCGGAATCCGGTCATTGACTTTGAATTCGGACTTACCTCGTCCACATGTATGTAGTAGACATGCTCGGGTGCATACAGGGCTTTCAGCAGTCGATGCACCTGACGCAGCGCCCTGCCATTGATAGTCAGCAGAAATGCAATCCGCACGCGCTTGGCCCCCGTCGGTGGGGTGCTCGCCGCCAGTTGGGCAGTGAATTCTGCAAGAGATTGGGTTCGTTTAGTGTCGAGTCCAGTTAAAAGACCATCACTCGACTGTACTCACTGGCAATGCCCGTTTCGTAGATGTTCATCGCATAGAAGCCTCCGCAGATCTCTCTGGCATTGCCCAGACATTTGATGTTGCAACTGGAGTCCGGCAGCTTGGCGGCCTTGGGCGGAGTATCGAAGCCGCAGAAGCACTCGCGACCATACTGCACACCGGCATAGGGATAGCCGCTCTGCAGGCAAAGCTCCAGGCAGAGATTGGGAGAATTGGAGTTCTTGAAGCTGGTGTAGTAGCCGCCGAGCAGGCGTCGATCCTTCTCGTCGCGATAACAGCCGAGGGACACGTTGGCTGTGTGGTTGCCCGACGGGCAGCTGCTCTTCAGCTGGATGGCATAGAAGCGACCCGCCTGTATGGAACAGGCGATCTGTGCGATATGTTGGCGGCAGTCTTTCGTTTTGGCGCGCTGCAGCGCCGATATTGCTTCCTTGGCTTGGATATCACATTCGGGCTGAAAGCCCAGTTGATTGGCGGTTAGCCTGGCAGGACGGGGGAGGCTCTCTGGCGGCTCCGCTATCACCGGATTCGAGGCCAGATCACGCTGCGAGCGCTGGGCGGCGTCCACGTCCAGTCCGGAGCCGCTGCCACCACCAATGTCCACCGACTTGTAGGCCAGGAACAGTTGGATGCCAAAGATGAGGACTAGGATGATCAAAACCGGCCGATATCGTCGCAGCCAGCGTGCGGACACCGATTGCTCCATGACTACTGAAGTCGCCTCCTGCGGCTGCTGTTGCTCCTCCTTCGCGTGGTGTCGTACAGGTTGTGTGCGTTGCTATTTCTTTGCGTTTGACTGTGGCCACGATGCGGCGGCATGATACACTGCTTATTGCTGGATGTCGGTGCATTTGGATATGTACATTTGACTAATTAATGGCATTTTTCTTTAATAAAAACGCCCCCGCAACCCGCAGTCTTGCAATTTATCGTGTTTTTCCTTCCACTCGCCCACAGCGTGCTGTTAGGCGCAAACTAGCACTGTTAGTCCCCCGAGCGGGTGCTGTTAGACGCAACAACGATATTAATTTTATATTCAATAACAGCATCGATATTGAGAAACTGTCACCATCAGCGATATATTTAGAAACTGCCACCACTAGAAGTTAATATGGTCGATCCGAATCGTAAAATAAATCGTCAGCCCGTAAAGGATCTGAACTTCCTGGAGGAATGCGAAGCTGAGTTTGGCTCGCGCTACACAGAAGACGATGACGAGTTTATGGCACACTGCAGCAAGCCAGTGGCCGGGCCGCCAATAGTCGGAAACTGGATGAGCGGTGGGGGAGGAGGCGGCGGTGGTGGCAGAGGATACTCTGGTAACAATCGATACAATGGCAATCGCAGAGGCGGCGGAGATCGTGGCTGGAACAGGCGTGAAGGGGGCGGAGGCGGAGGATACCATCACAATAACCACGATAGGGGGGGATACAGAGGTACGTCCAGTCCAAAAGTGGTTTCCTTTGCATATAGTTGTGTATCCTTTTCTTTTAGACAATCACAATCGCAATCGGAACAGATACGATGTATATCAGCGCAGAGATCGTGGCCATCATCATGGAGGCGGTAGTAGAGATGGCGACGGGGGCTATGAGCGCAGTGTTGGCGGTGGAGACGACCACCACCATGGTGGTGGTGCTGGTGGGGGCGACCGCAAACGTTCCTTCGATCAACGATCCTCGCGCAACGACTCGCAGGGCAGAGATCAGCCACCGATCAAGGTCAGACGGGACTACGGTAACTTTGTGCCAGCATCCAAGGATTAGCAATCGAAATTAGTATAAGTACTCTCAATGTTTGATGTTTGATGTTTGATCAATTATACACATACATATAATATACATATTTTTAATTCATTTCGCTTAACGACATAATGATAAAAGATACCTGTATGCTTCCATCCTACTACCCTTTCACACGGCTGACTCTGATAGATCATTGGCATCGTCTTCGGGTGCTGCTGCCGCTGCCGCCGACATGCCCACACCCATCGCACTGAGCAGATTGGAGACCGGGCCTGCGCCACCCGCCTGCGATTTGTAGCTGTCCATCATGTTCTTCAGCGTGTTAACATTTATATTGATGGGCTCAAAGTCCTCAATGTCATCGAAATCATCCTCATTTGCCTGGGTGGCGGCTTTCTTGCCCTGGAAGGACTTGCCAATGGTGGTCTGCGACAATTCCCGATCCATTTTCTTCATGTACGCCTGAATGCTGCGATCCAGCGGGAAGCCGGTGCTTGAGCTGGACAAAGCATCGAAGTTGCGCTCGATATCGTCGTCATCCGCGTAGTCACTCATCTCGGAGTTGGAGTCCCAGTTGTCCTCTGGGATAACAAAGTCCAGGAAGTTCCTCACGTGTGTGCTATCCGCCTCCTCCGATTGGATCAAAGAGTTGCGGTTACAGGCCTTGCGCATTGATTGATTCTTTCTGAGCAGCGATCCTTGAGACGTGGATGCTTTTGGTTGCCGCAGCGCCGGCTCGTCATCATCGGAGTCCAAGTCGGGGGCTTCGCATCCGGCGTGTTCAATGCCCTCAAAGTTCGACTGCTGATCCAGGAAGTCGCTCAGCTGCTTCGTGAATTCTTCGGCGTCCATATCGCCATTTGGCTTGTAGAGTTTGTTCGGTCCGTAGCGATCCTGGAGCAGAGCATCCAGATCGTGGGCGGTAATACTGAGCCAATCATCCTTATCGCTTGGCAGTAGATTGTTCTGTTCATCGCGCAGGGCCACTGAAGCCGTATCGGACGGGTGCAGCATCAGCGCCAGAACCTCGGCTCCCACGCGCTTGGCGGTGCGGAACCGATCCTGATTTCCCTTGAAGTACTCCTGGGCCTTGCCAAGCAGGCGCGTGTGCTCCGCACTGCCCTCGATGTTGTCCCGGAAGTAGCCTTTGCCCTCGAGACTCCTCAGATACGCCCGCCAGGCAGGCTGATCCTCCAGGGCACAATCTCCTGCGCGCTGGGCTTGGGTGGCTAGGATTTCCAGGCCGCACGCCAACTTAACGCCCAGAATCTGTTCCTTGTGGAGCTCTGGCTGGCTCACTTCGTCGGCGATCTTCCAGCCGAGTCGCCTTTCCGGCGTGTACTGGTTGTGCATCACCATGGCGTACAGGCAGCGGGTGAATCGGACATTTGTGCGGACACGAGATGCCTCCGGTGGGAAAAACTTCATGGTTCTCAAAGCCTTGATGTCCTCGGTGTCGCGATCGCAGAACGCCCTCACAGCTGATGCCACTAGCTGGGGGCGTGTTTTCAGCAGCTGCGCTGCACTGTGAGGCACCTCCACGATCTGGCGATGGATGGAGTAGTGGGGCATGGCAATCAGGAACTCCTTGAGCCGGGTCTTAAGTACGTTCTGGACATCGGTGGAGCAGCGATACAGGTTGGGATTGAGACGAATACGCTGCAAGGCGATGGGCACGGGCATGGGCTTGTCAGGGTTGGTGGATGCCGAGTTCTGCAGCAGCTGGAGGGCACCGTTGACTATGTAGGCACGCTGTTCGCAGGTGTCGGGAGAGGCCCAGTCGGGCAGGACATCGGCCGCCTCGATTAGCACGAATTCCCCATCGGAATCGCACACCCGGGCAATGTATTCACCGCGTGCCTGCGATATTTCCAACAGAAGGTACACAATAAACCATTCGTCGCCAATGTTGTCGCCGTAGTGGGTTACCCCGTGCAAATGAGGTGGCAGATCCCCTGAAGAGAAAGAACATTCTGATTGATATTTGTGGCTATTTATAGAATTAAATGGGGCGGGCCCGTCATACCATCTTCGTCGTCTTCCGCCACATTGGTTTCATCATTTAGAAGGCGTTCCAAGGTACTGCCAGTACGCACTTGCAGCTGAAACTCATCCTTGTGCCAAATGTAGCTCCGCTGAACGACCAGCTCTCTGACAATCTCCATGATCTCCGTTTTGATGCGCAACAATTTCTCCTTCACTTGGAACTCATCCGTAAGATTATCGGGCAACTTCGGGAATATAAAGTACTCCACGTAGTCATCCTCGCGCACAAATTCCAAATTGCCCGGCTTCCTATACTTAGGGATTGGCTTTGTCTTCTTTGAAGTCATTGTCTCGTCTCGTCTCGCCTGTTGTTGCTGCTGCTGCACCCAATGTGCCTGCTGCTCCTTTGTGTTGTGACTCAGATCGTAGGCGACGCGTGGGCCAATGGATGTGTGTATCCTGGGCGACTGATGGGGCGCTGTCCGCTGTACCCCAAAGCAAATGCAGACACGACGATTACCGAATGACTAATACAATAATTTTTGCCAATTCTTTTCCAAATTCCCTGTGATTCAAGCCAATTTCTTCATTTATTCGAAAAAGGAAAAGTTGTTGGAAAAACGAACTTAACCCACTTAAGCACCCTTTATTTAAACACGTGCACCACTCGAGTTAAACCGCAAAACTTAATACTTTTTATAAATTCTTCTTGCTGATCCAGTCCATCCTTCCGTTTTACTTGCAAAAAAAACCACGAAAGAGGGAAAGAAATAGGTCAAAGATACACCTGAACTGCGCTAAAATTCTTGAATGCTCGTGTGGTATTTAAATATGGGTTAATCTCTGTCCATGATCGGAAATCATATTCCCAGATTTTGAGATGCGGCTTAATATTACTAGCTAGTCTGGCCTCTCAGCCCTGAACATATGATTTTATCCGATTGACGAATCAATTTTCTACAAGTTTGTCCAATTGTAAGGGCTGCCTTTTAGTGGATTGTTTACAAACTAAGGTTTAAAAAACGGGCAAGGTGTAAACCGTAAGCTTGTACGAAGAGAGCAAATCCCACTACAAAAAGAGAGCAAGTCCCAACAATTGACCTTCGATACTATATCGACTGCGCGCCAAAGGGGAATTGTTTAACAGATATGAATTCAGGCACGATTTGAAAGAGCAAAAATTGAAAAATCCTGCGTATGGAAGTTTCTATATCCACCAAAAAATATATGTAGCAGATTGATGAAATTTCGAGGCTAAAACATCCCGAATTGACCGCAAAACATCGATGTTTCCGTACCCGATGTTTCTCGCTGTGTTCAAAAAACACAGATCGTGCGCTATCTCGGGATGTTCGTAAACTTCGATATATCGATAGCTTTCTATCGTTTTGTATGACCGTTTGGCGGTAATATTTGAATTTGAAATTGTTTTGTTTTTTGCCAGGGAATGTGTTTTCGTAAAAATTTAGCCAAATATTAGCATGCAAACATTTTCTAAGTGCCCTACATTGCGTTTCTCTGCCTTTCTCTGTTTCTATGCCAATTATACTATTATTTACCCATTAAACAAACACTTCTCGCGAACGAAGATAGAAGATAGGGTCAGAAGTTGTCACATTTGTTTTTTTGGGGTAAATATGGATCATTTACTCATCATTGCGGCATTCCAGTTCCAGTTTCAGTTTTTGGTAGTTGTTGCTGCTGTGATTGGTTTGGTACTTTGCACAACTTCTATTAACTTTCGAAAGTTGATAGGCAAACAAACACGCATCGAACCGCAGATATAAAGAAGACTCTCTGCGTGCTATCTTAAGACCTGATATTTCTTTGTGTTCTCGCTTATTGCTGCCACTGGGGGCCCTATCTGCACAGACAAACCGAGAGACTCATTGAGGCTAGACGCGCACACGTAAAAGAACAAAGAGAAAACGTCATCATGTTCCACAGGAAATTCCTTTTGAGCTTGGTAAAATCCTCTCAATTTTCAACCAAGAGCTTCACTAATCACATTTTATATTCCAGCTCCTGCTTAATGTTCTGGCCTTGATGATGGCAGCCACCGTGGTAACCACACGACGCGTTCAGCCCCGGGAGGCCAACTCCTGCGAGGGCCGTCAGACGCCTGGACCCATCTGCGAGTCCTGCGAGCTGCTGGCCACCTGCGTCCGCCATTCGAATGGCTGGGTGAACATTCCCGTGGAATCGTGCGATGTGGCCAATGGCTACTACTGCAATGCCCGGCAGGGGACCTGCACCAACGACACGGGACCCTGCCATCCGTTTGGCATCGAGGGGAACTTCCAGTGCACCTCGCAGGGCATCTTCCCGGATCCGTACGACTGCCAGAAGTATCACATGTGCTACTTTGTGGGCGCCACCTTGGTGGCCGCTGCCGTCGACTGCGGCAACGACAAGGCCTTCGATGCCAGCACCGGACAGTGCACGCTCACGCTCCAAGATCCCGTCTGCCTGCAGAGCCAGTACCACTGTCCCCATGCCGGTTACGTGGCCCCATGGCCCACCAATTCCAACATCTTCTACGTTTGCAAGTCGACGGTGAATCAGAACCTGAACGACACGATCGTCATCTATCCCTCGCTGCATCGCTGCAACGACGGAGAGACCTTTGTGGACTTTGTCTGCCGCTCGACCACCAACACGCTGCCCCAAGTTCCCTCACAGCCGGGGGAGGTCGTTGACCCCAATGACAATGACTTCTCGGTGATGCCCAGCAGCTGCCAGCACGTGGGTCTCATGGCGGACATGGATGACTGCAGGAAGTACTACTACTGCTCGGCCTTGAATGGCAGCCTCCGGCACATGCAGTGCCCCGACGGCACCTACTACCGGCCCGAGCAATCCTCCTGTGTTTTGGGCACCTGCTGAGCCCTGAAGGTGGTTCGGTGTATTTCGTGACTTGTATTTGCTAGCGACGATTGTAATAATTATCAATAAATAAAGAATCGAAGTGTACCTTACCGCAGATACGAGTGTGTCTCACTATTCGCCTCTAAATCAAATTTTGAACTGCGACGAAGCCAAGGTCGGCCGTAGATCTCTGGAACTGCGGAAATATTCATTATTCTCCAGAAGTTCTCCAGGTTTATCTTTTTTCAATTAAGTGCAAAACATTGTCCCCTGCGATTATGAGGCGCTATATAAGACCTGGCCAAACGAGTCCCGCATCACAGTCTTCAAGATGGGGCCATCCTTTCAATTACTCTTGCTGCTCATTGGGCAGTGCCTGGCGAGCAGAGCGGCAGTGCATCCTTTCGATCTGGGAGCTAGAGAGGCGTCCAATCCCTGTCAGGATGTGCGTGTGGCTGGCTTCATCTGCGTGGACTGCTCCACGCTGGGCTACTGCCTGCACGATGGCAACGGCCAGTGGGAGACGCAAACGATGATGACGTGCGAGTCGGATCACAGCTTCTACTGCACGGACGAGGGCACCTTTGGCTGCACCTGGCAGTCCAAGTGCCACGTCCCAAAGCGCGGAAAGTTCTACTGCCAGCAGCCGGGAATGTTCCCAGATCCGTACGAATGCCGCAACTACCACGAGTGCAGCGCCCAGAACGTGGACACCCCCCACCAGTGTGCGAATGGAGCCGCGTACTCCACCCTCACCGACAGCTGCACCCTGCCGAAGGACAGCGACCAGTGCTCGGACGTCCAGTACTCCTGCAGTCGTGCAGGGCAGACGGGCGCCTGGCCGGCGGACAGTCGATTCTACTACATCTGCCAGAGGGATACCGCCACGGAGGGCACCTTATTCCCCCTACTGTTGCGTTGCTCCGAGGGATACGTCTTCAACGGCTACAGCTGTGTGACTCCCACCAGGAATCTGTCGTCCAGGAGCACCCCCGTGGCTAGATCCTGCTCGAATTTCGCCATCTCCAAGTGTCCCGATTCCACGGCCAGCGATGAGTACTGCCTGTGCATCAATGGAACCCTGGAGACGCAGAATTGCCCCGATGGCTCGTACTTTGATGCCCAGCATTTGGTGTGCCGCCCAGGCACGGTAGATGCCGACGGAGAAGTGCCCTCTGATTCGGGGGCCACCACTGGATCCGGCATCTGTCAGCGCGTGGGCATGGTTGGCGATTTGACCGACTGCTCGACCTTCTATCATTGCGATGCCGTTGGGGCAACGATGAAGCGCTCCCCCACCGGAACGTGCCCCATCGGGACGATTTTCAGCCTCTCGAAATTAATTTGCGAGGCAGGAACTTGTTGAACAAAAAACGATTTACTCTCCCAAATAACAAAAAACAGTTCGAGCAGATTCTTAACCATAAATAAACTGCAGTCCGCAGCAGCAATCATGCAATCATGCAAGGCATTTCGATGATCAGTCATCGCACTCCTTCACCACTGGATGCAGGACAATGGAGGCACCATTGCATCCAGTCCGATCCGAGATAAAGTCGTGGAAATTACTTTCCAGCGCCCACATGAAGCGCTTGTGTCCGGGCAGCACTTGGGTGGACAGGCGGCAGTCGCCGCCGCGTTGCACCTCCTGCAGATTGGAGGCCTTGAAGCACGTCTCCGAGTCCCACAGATAAATGTCGTTCTCGCCCTTGTAGCGGAAGAACAGCGATGTGCCGCCATCGGCTCCCAGGAGCACGGCCTGCTTGCCGTACGGCTTGGGTCCCACGTCGATGATGGATCCCGCGCCCTGGCCCACGCGCAAGTACTCGCCCTTGATCGAGTACAGTCGCGGCGAGCTCAGGTAGCTGAAGAACAGCGTGGAGGTGCCATCCGCCTTGGAGGTGAGTGCCACATACAGCACGTCGCTGGTGGGGGCCGTCGCCTTGGGCAGGACAATGCGGTACGACTTGTTCCCAGTGATGTCATAAACGAGAATGCTGCGAGCCCCAGCATCGGCCACATAGCTGCAGGGATAACACACGGTTCACATATACAGATACAGATTACAGGGCATATTCCGCAGACTTACACAAACGGCTTGTTGTCCTTGGAATAGTCGACGACTATGAACTGCAGTCGACTCTCGGCGGTCACCAGATCGCTCAGATCGATGCTCTTCACCACCTTGTGGTTGGCCGTGTTGATGGCCACTATTTTGGGGCCACAGCGACGGATCGGCTGCTCCAGCGTATTGACAATGCCCACATCCAGTGCCCAGAGCAGACCCTGCAATCCATCAAGAAAAAGCCATCAAAACGTATCCTTAATTCGTGTTTGCATGTCCATTGAAATGCCAATGGACGGCGCATCGAAATG
Source organism: Drosophila pseudoobscura (assembly GCF_009870125.1). Classification (NCBI taxonomy): domain Eukaryota; kingdom Metazoa; phylum Arthropoda; class Insecta; order Diptera; family Drosophilidae; genus Drosophila; species Drosophila pseudoobscura. Next base: position 54,936,878 of record NC_046683.1, read on the forward strand.
CACTCATCGCCCGCTGAATGACAATCAAATTAATATCTCTTGTGTATTTCAAAAATTGTGTCCACAAATAAATAAATAAATTCGCATGCCATGCCACCCAATTGTTGCTATTGTCTGACAGTTATTGCTATTCATATTGTTGTTTTACATCTCCTCTCCCCTCTCCTGCCCTCCACTTTTTTCCTCTCCTCTTCTCACATTTCAATTGTTTTTATTGCCAACTGCAGCACATCGCATCACATCACATCACATCACATCAGATATGTGTGTATTTCAATATTTGTTGAATGCCCTTGTTGTTTTTGTTGTTGTGACTTTTGTGTAAATAAAATAATGAAATGCTTTTGCACAATCGAAATGCTAAAGCGAGGAATGCAATTCTGTGGATGGCATTTAAATGAGCCAGGAATTGCATGGTAGAGCAGAGGAGGGGGATTACACGAGGAGAGACGAATACCCTGGATAAGGGTGCTCCAGAAACGAAGATTGCTCATTCCCCTGCTATGGGAATAACCTCTTTGGGCACTCCATTCACGCCTGTTTGTCATACAGCAGTGCCACTCTGCCAAGTCACTTTGGCACCCGACGAAGCAGTCTTCTGTGAACCCTGGGTATACCCCAATCGATCACATCTCTCTCGCGCTTTGCCATAATTTAAGTATTTAACAAACACACAAAAATGTAAAGCTGTCAAGCATTTCAGCAGCAGCAGCAGCAGCAGCAATAGCCATAGCAGATTGTTTGTTAATTGAAATCGCAAAAAGAGCTTTGGCCAATGGCTCATCAAAATGGCTGGCAGGCAGGCGCTTGGCCCTGGCCCTGGCCCTGGCTCTGGCTCTGGCACTGGCCCTGGCACTGACTCTGGCATAACGCTTCAAAAATTAATTCCCAGAACTTTTTTTGCATCGCATTTACATGGTGCTTCAGCTGCAGTTCGCAGTTCGTCGTTTAAGGACTGGCAGGATAGGGGAGGACGACCTTTTGCCCTTTTTATAATATTCCATTCACACTGCAGTTCCGTTTTTTATGGCGGGGGGTTTTTGTCATTCCTTGCGTTTATTTCTTTCCGTTGACTTTTTCGGCACCGATTGCCCGACATGAACTTTATTTGAAGCTTTTCGTGTTGTCGTTCATTTGATTAAAAAAGCCATTTTCGCTGAGAAGCGATAAAAAATGAAATTCGGGGGGAGTCCGAGACTCAAGAGGTACCCTGTATGCGACAGAGTCGGCGGTGGCGTAGCGGGGGGGATGGGCTTATTCCCGTAGAGGGATATAGAGGTTGGGTTGTGTCCCAAAGTAGCGTCTTCGTCTGCTAGCCCATGTACCCTTTGCTACCCTCTCCTTTAGCCCACAAAAAATGCATGGAAACACGCATTTTTAAAGCCATCAAAGAGGCGCGCAAAGTGTCAACGTGGCAATGCAGAATTAATGAAACAAATTGCAGTTTTGGATGAGAGAGAGAGAGACGCTCTTCAGTGTCCGCCACCACTTTCCACTTTCCAATTTCTCCACTGAAACAATGCTAAAGTTAATTGCACTCACGTTCTGATCGACAGCCAGATCCACGACGGACTGCAGCGCCTGGCAGTTGCCCTCCTCCTGTATGGCCCAGCACGGATACGGTGCGATTTTGGCGAGGCACTCGCCCTTCTTTAGGTTCACCTTCCCTAGGGTGAAGGGCACGCCCTGCTTGTAGCGCGGCAGTGCCACAAATGCCGAGTCCCTCTGGAGCTGGGCCCGCGTGACAATCACGTTGCGGGGCACATAGCGGCCGGACTGCACGTAGATGTTCTTGGTGGAGTCGCAGGGCCAGTGGAGGTTGCTGCCACTCAGCTGAAAGGTGAGCTCCGCCAGCGGGTTCTTGTCGCATTTGCTGGTCCCAATCGAGTTGGAGGCACTGCCGCCGGAGGACTCATCGCCGTCCGAGGAACTGTAGCCGGCCTGCACCGGCGCGGAGGGGAGGAGGAGCAGGAGCAGGAGGGTGGAGACCACCAGCAGTTGGTGGTGCAGCAGCTGGGAGGCCATATTTCTTTATCGGTTAACACGTCAAGCCGTTTTTTTTGGCCAAGTTCGAGCGCCGAGCCACAACGAAGATGAAAACTGTCTGTCTGAAGAGGGGCTTCTGCATTCTGCTTTTAAATATAAATGCTGCAGATTTGCATGCAGCGTTCGTGTCGGTGCGTGTTCTGTGGCAAGGCCGTTGGCTGCTTGGTAAACATGGGGGGAAACATGTGTCTGCACGTCTGGCCGCACCATACGCCCGGAAATTGAATAGACCACACATGCACCCAGCACCCCGAACCCTTTCCCCCCCCCATTGGACACCCTCTGCTCCATCGCTCTCTCTCTCTCTCTCTCTCTCTCTTTCCGCTGGCTCTGTTTCTATGCAATGCGGAAGCTGGCATTGGTTTCAAATTTAAAATTGTTGCAATTTGTGTCCGTGGCGGTGGCTATGGCCGGCTCTTTGTCTGGCCATCGATCGATCGATTGGTGCTCTGGACGCTCTTTAAAGTTCACGGCTCATGTCGCAACTATTGCCAAGGTGTTGCCCCAAAATGCCGCCTTTGCTGCTCCTCTGTGACCTGCATCTTTGGTACGAGAAAGTGTCGATTTCTGACAAAAACATCTGTCCGGGGCTCTGGAGCTATCAGTTGAGCAAGAGATACACCCCCCCACCACCACCCCCCCGGACAGCGACAGTTGAGACTTGTTCTGTGATAAGATTTCCCAAGAATCGGAATCAAAGAAGGCAAAAGAATCAATGAAGAGGCAAAGCGAGAGACTCAATGGAAAAGTATGAATCACACGCACATGCACACGCAGAGAACGAGGCTGCAAATGATTGACATTCCCATTGAGGCACGTAGCAAAGATACAAAAATAAGTTCTCCTACCCATCCCCCTGCCCACCCGTACACGAGATCCTTGTGCACTCCTTGGCCCCCCTGTGGGACGAGCACTACACTATTTGCGTTCCATTCAACTCCAGGCCGACCGTGTAAATTGATAAGCAATCTGCCAGATATTGATGCCGCTTCGGTGCCTATTTTGGGTGGCTTTTTATCTCGAACTCGGTCTCGGATTCGGGTTTGAAATACATCTCAGTGGCGCCTGTTTTCAAGTTGGGGGTATAGCTCAGGGGTAGAGCATTCGACTGCAGATCGAGAGGCCCCCGGTTCAAATCCGGGTGCCCCCTTGGAACACAACTTTTTTCACGTCACTTTTTTATTTCGCCCCGGGATTATGGCGCCCATTAAAGGTGTCCTGTCCGTTCCTCCCGGGACAATGACCTATCCTCTCTCGTAAAGAAGAATACATGTGGAATACGTGGTCATGCCACAGCCCCCACAGCCCCCACAACCCCACCCCGAACGCCCACGCATCAAATAATATCAAATAAAACGCGTTGACATATACATACGGGTGGCGGGGGGGTAGCGGGGAGGGCGGTCTGACCCTGGGCCTCCTTCCCGGGCCACCCATTCATTGTTCTTTCTTCGCCTTTGTCTGTGCCTCGTGGAGTGGCAGTGTCCGCCGCCAGCACGTGCATTGAATTACGACCTGCCCCTCCATTAAATCTCGCAAGCAAAAATTTAATCTGTCGTCCGCCGGCTGGTCAATATTTTCATAAACGAAAGAATAACAAAAATGTTGAACCCTTTTTTCGGAGGGTTCAAAGATTTGGCTTCCGTATCGCTGCATATCGAGATAGAGCGAGAAGGAACGAGCGAGAGAGAGAGAGAGAGAGGGGGATAGAGGGGCATAGAGGGAGAGAGCTGTCTCGGCTGGTCTGTCCATAATTCCAAATTACATGCAGATTGAATTTGTGTGAAATTCGTTTTAATAATCTGCCTCCCTCCCAGCCGCTGCTCGTCTCCGCTGCCCTCAGATGGTCATTGCCAAATATGTGGCACCGAAGCACACTCCCACAGCAACGCATGTGTGTGTGTGTGTGTGGGTGTGTGTGTGTATGGGTGTGTGTGGGTGTGTCTATGTGTAGGTGGATTGTCTGCCAATCTGTCGGACAGAGTCTGTCTCCCTCTTTCTGATGCTTTCATGCCTTCCCTCTCTGTCTAACGATGCCATCAGCCATCAGCCGCACGCTGAAGCTGAAGCCTGAGCTGTAGATAAATATTTATGCGTTTCAATATAAATAATAACAGCAAAAATATCAAAAAATTTAAAATTATACGAAAGGCAAAGCGATAAACACTCTATGGAGAATGGCATAGAAAAGCGGAATGCATGGCAAGCCACTAATGGGGAAATGTAGAAAATTCGATGCGAATGATTAGGGTTTCCGTTTATGTCTTTGCCTCGAGGAAAGTGTATGCCGGCCTCCGAAACCCCCCACAAGTCGACAGCCAAAATGCTCGCAAAATGTTATTCTACTTGCGGTATTTGCCAGATGCGTAAATATAAATAAGGGAATGTTTTAGAATGCTGCCATCAGTGGGGAGCCATCATTGAGATCATAAATACGAAAAAATAACCACAATTCAATTCAGTTCGGTGGATTCCCCCCCCTCGCCATAAATGCACTCCGAAAGCATTGACAAAAAGAATTTCAATTAACCAAAGCTGCTCCACTGGTTAGGGGCTGAATCGATCATTTTTAGGGGGAAAAGTCCCCTCTCTATTCGGTGCCCTTTTAGTACCCTGTAGGCCAAAACTTTAATCCCGCTCCAGCATTTACATATTCTGTGATTAACGAGGGTCAATCGCTGAAAGATTTGCCCAAAACTTCGGCTTGAGCTTCAGCGAAAGTTTTGCAAAACTTCTTCTAATTCCACAGAATATCTTATAAACTCTCGTGCGGCCGTAATTTATGTGATTTTTGTCGCTTAAATCGCTTGACTTTGCATAAATACTCGTAAAATTAAATACAAGTCGCGGCCCATTTACCAAAGAAATTCAAACGTGACCACAGACAATATTTATTGTTCTTCTTGTAGCTGGGCCTCGCACTCCGGAAGGGTATATTGGAGTTGTCGGTGGGTATGTGACGGGCAGGTCTATGCTGTTTCCGGAGACCCTTTACGGTCTACTACAGGTCTACTGAGTCCCCCTAAAGGAATGCACCAAATGTGCTCCCAGTAAAGTATTTTTCTTTAGTTTTCTTGAGGTTTTCCCGTCTTTAAATTACGTTTTATGCTTCCTATAAGAGGAGAGGTATGTGACGGGGAGGTATATGCTGGTATCTCTTTGTTCCCGGAGACCCTTTAGGGTCTACTACAGATCTACCGAGTCCCCCTATAGGAATGAACCAAATGTGCCCCCAGTAAAGTAGTTTTCTTGGGTTTCTCCCGTCTTTAAATTACGTTTTCTGCTCCCTAAAAGAGGAGAGGTATCCCATTTGTCTATCAAGAATTCTTCTTTATATTGTTTGCTTTATATTTCTGTTTATTTTTGCTTTGTTTTGTTTTCTGGCCGGACAAATTATTGGCTTATTTGCGTTTTCAATTGGAATTTTACGAGCATTGGCATATATAAAAGTTCATCCATCGGGAGGTGGGGGGAGGAGGCTAAGAGTGGGAGGTGGGGGGAAAGAGAGTTTTAAAGAAGTATTTTGTTGGCGTTTGCATAAATCCCGCTCTCGCGTGGCTCCCTTGCTCTCCCTTGCTCTCATGACGCATACGCCCCGTTAAACCGGCAATAAAAAAAACCTGTCAACTAAAGTGTGTGTGTGTGTGTGTGTGGCCTAAAGGTGACAACTGGGAGGGTGGTGGCTAATGGGGGTCAGCAGTAGGGGCTATCTCTTATCGCCCCAATACCCCCCGCCCCCCACTGGGTGGGTGGGGGTCTTACATAAATTATGTGTCAGATGAGCGGCTATCCCGGAAATGCTTGTCATCAATTCGATTTTTTTTTCTTTTTTGCTTTTCTTGCGGGTAAATTTGTGGAGCCATGTGGGGGGAGCCGACTGCTTGCTGCTTGCTGCCTGCTGCTGCTGCTGGTGGCATATAAATCATTGAGCTATTGAGGGGGAATGCGGGTCTTTGGCTGACAATTTGACATGCCAAACACGTTGGAGCCATGGGCCATGTCTGTGTGGCATGGCATGCCATGATTCCGGGTTGAATGCTTGACTGGAGCAGAGACAGGGAGAGAGAGAGAGACAGATAGAGAGCTTAAACCCTATTCAGAGGGTAATTACGGGAATGTCGGGCAAACAAGGAGACCACTCTTCGCTCCACTCCACAGAGCACTCCACAATCAAAGCCTGCAGTCATCGTGCGGCTTTGAAAATTACAGCTCGTTAAATCACAGTATCCGAGAGGGTCAATTCTCCAAAGATTGTGCATGTGCACATAATCAATTAGCTAAAAATACCGCCGGCAATCAGGAGACAGACGACCGGCGACCTACGACCGGCCATCGACGACAACACTTGTGGGGCTTTCTCGGGGCCATCAAACAGTAATTGCAATCACTTCATTGGCTGCCCATCGCAGCTGGAGGACATCCTCCTTGGAGGACATTCTCCCGCACTGCTGCTGCTGCTCCTTGAACGGGGGGGGGAGGGTGGGGCGCCACTTGTTGCGGTTTCTGCGCTTAAACTATTTTAATTATTTCCAGCACTAACCACAGAAGCCAGCAATCATTTTTCCACTTTCGCGTTGAGTAAACTTTTGGCCAAGGTTCTCTGCTGGTTTTTTGCTGTTGTTTTCGCTAGTTTTGAAATTGAGAATCGGCGGCAGAGCACGTTGCACGATGCCCTGGAACGTTTCTGGTGGCGCGACTATGGTTATAAAAGCACGACACTTAATGGAGTCTGAGAGCATAGCCGCACACGTCGTCTGCAGCAGTCTGCACCCATCAATAGCCCCAGCATTAGCCCCAGCATCACAGAATGGCACTCAAGACGAGGCTCCCTTGGCTCTCCGCAGTCGTGCTCCTTTGGGCGGCAGATCTGTGCCACGCGCAGGGGACAAAGTACGGGCTGTGGACCCCAGATCGGGCCCACTCCGACGCCCAGCCCATCCAGTGGACGGGCGGACAGTTCGAGTTCCCCTGCGCCAGCACCAAGTCGCTGTTCAAGAGCTCGGGGAAGTACGTCTCCAAGAATGTGATCGCGACACGGGCACAGCTCATTGGGGACACCATCTATCTGGCGCTGCCCCGCTACCGGAAGGGAGTGCCCGCCACCCTGGTCAAGACGAGCGTGAAGCCGGGCACCTGCTCCACGACCTTCAAGCCGTATCCCTGCTGGGATCTCCAGGAGGAGGGCAACTGCAAGGCCCTCCAGTCCGTCGTGGATCTGGTGGTGGATCAGAACGAGGTGCTGTGGGTCCTCGACACGGGCATTGTCAACACCCTCGAGACCCCCGTGCGCAAGTGCGCCCCCAAGGTGGTGGCCATGTCCGTGAAGACGGGCAAGGTCCTCAAGACAGTCTCCCTGGAGGGCCTCACGTCGAGCAGTTCGCGACTGCAGTATCTGGTGGTGGACTATGCCCCGGATGGGGGCTGCTTTGTGTACGTCAGTGATGCCGCCAACCGTGCCATCATCGTGTACAATCTGCAAGCGGATCGCGGCTTCCGCGTGGTCCTCCCGAAGGCTGTCTCTGCCGGCTGTCGTTCGAGGGATGTCCTCTACATTGCTCTCATCCGAAGGGACTGCGGCTCCACCGAGCTGTACTTCACCTACTTGAGCACCAGCAAGCTTTTCTCCCTCAAATCCGAGTACCTTCGCAGTGGCGTTGCCGATGGCCGTATCTTGGGTAAGTCCTAAATCTCCCTCTCTCTCTCTCTCGCATTTCTCCAGCTCTATGTATCCCTTAGATCTTGGCAAGAAACCCACTCGCATGGTCATCATCGGCACCGACAATGGCTCGGCCATATTCTTCCGCAATGAAGGCGATGCCGAGGTCTATCGCTGGGACACGAACTCCACCTTTGCGGAGGCCAACTTTAAGCCCGTGTACAGGAGTCAAACGTGTCAGCTGGTGACCCATGCGGTGCCCGACTACAAACGGAACACGATGCGTGTGTTGCAGAGCAATTTCCCCGACTATATGCAGAACCGTGTGGGCTGTGGTGCCATACAGCAGTTGGGTCTCATGCAGGGATGCTGGTAGAGCGCCCCATGGACCATAGAGCACTCAACACAGATATACCAGTCCACACACACACACACACACACACAAAATATCTCCCCCCCAAGCCACTGGAAAATGCTGTTTCGCGCCGGAGAATGAGAATCGAGTCCCCCCTTTTTTTCGGGCACTCTTGAATGCAGTTTTTGTACATAAACTAGACGACTTTTGTCCACTGTTTTTCGCTGTTGTTATCTAAGTTAAGCAAATAAACATTTGATTGTTCTTCAAACACACAGAGAGAGAGACAGACAGACAGAGAGAGGGAGAGCGAGTGGGAGAGGGAGGAGTAAAGTAAATAAATATCCAAGGGATACTCGTATTTGTATTTGGCTTTCCAGTGGGTTTTTTTTCGGGGTCCTGCAGTTCATTCAACTTTTCTGCAATGCCAAAATTATCTTCAGTTTCAGAGTCAGTTTCAGTTACAATTTGGATTAGCCTTAAGCTACGATTCGATTCGATTGACCATTGGCATACGACACTCACATTTGTGGAGGTCAATACTCGGGCCTTCTTAAAGGACAACCTCCCTTAAATGCCCAAAGTTTGGAGTGAAAAGGGAAGAGAAGTTCGATAGAAAGAACCATACCCATCTCCATATATGATCCCTGAATATCTCTGTACCAAAATAATACAGAATTCAGTAGGAGAAGATATTTCCTTGGACCTTTTTAATAGATCTTTATAGATTGTTCCCCTATCATAAAATCAGAAATGATCTATTATAGAGTATCGTACCTCTAAAAAGAGTCCTCTCTGACTAACGAATTTCAACCTTCGAATACCCTTGAATTCTGTATATTTTCCTAGAGAGTGTTGAAAAACCACTTATAATAAAATGAACAAAGCAAATTGCAGCTGTCTGATCTGTCACCAGGTTCAATGCCAAACACATTACCAATGAAGGGGGATGGGGATGCCCTGATTGCATTGCTCCATTTCCATATCGTTTTCCCGCAACGGAACTGCGGAACTGCTCTGCCACTTGGCGCCACCATTCCTTCGGTAGCTCCGCACTGAAGTTGGCAACGTAATTGCCCCGGAGACGCGAGTGGCGCGACTCGACTCCTGTGTCGACTCTCTCTGTTCATCTTTAATGCTACCACTAATTGGAAAGTTGGCTGATAAATTGCACGACACGGACACGGACACGGACATGGGCACGGACATGGGCACGGGCAAGGCCGTGGCGTCTGTCTGGAGGGGGCTCCCTTCCTCCATTCAGTCTCCCGCCGAGTCAGCGTTGCAGTGGCTTCCGATTCACTTTGGGGAAACAGCCGAAAGGCGTCGAAAGAGTTGTTTCCCCCAATAAAAAATCAATTAATCAGCAGCTCTTGTCTCTCTCTCCCCCTCTGTCGTCCTCTTTCTGCGATCTTTGTCCTTTGGTTTTTCGTTATGGCTTCGTGGCGTGTTAATTACGCCCACTCTCGCCAGCGCCCAGGACACAATGTTGCAACGCCTTTTTCGCAATTTTCGCACTCATTGAGAAGGGGTTTTTTTGGAGGGGGGGGGTCCAAAGGTCACTGAGCAATCACTACTGGGAATAATGCACACACTGAATTTCCTGCTCCGATACCCGTCAGTAACGATAGTTATTTCATCGTAGAACCCTGTGTCCCCATACAGATCCATTATTCCGAGTGCTTTAATACTCTTTAGTGCTCATCAAAAGGTCACCTTTCTGACCCTTTAATCCCCGAAAGTACCAGGGGAGATAGATAGATAGATAGATAGAACCCCTGCCGTTGCCCCAAATTGTGGCCTGTCTCTCCCTCCCCCCCTCCTTCCCTCTCTCTGCCTCATCTGGGACTGGAAACAGCTGTCACACCAGCAACAAAAGCGACGATAAACTTGTCTCTCGCTTGATTTACAAACGCAGAACTGCGTGGGCGTGGCACCCAAAAAAGTCGAAAGACAGCAACTACAACAAAAAAGCAGAAAAAAATATAACTGCAGCTGCAAATGAGTACAGAAAAAAGGTAAAAAAAAACTAAATAAATACAAAACAAAGTATAAAAATATTTTGCTTAATTAGGTCTCCAGAGGAGGGGGGGGGGGGGGGGTGCGGGGAAATATTATTTCGAGTTTTGCGAAGAGCTTTACAACTTTTTGATTGAACTAAAATGCGAAATGAATGCAGAGACGACAACCTTTTTTTCCAGAGTTCAATGAACAAGAAAATGCGAGTCAAAGGAATATTCTGTACAAAAATACCCGTAATTCCACCTAGAGATTGTTTTTAATTAAAGTGAAAAAGAAAGCTACCCATAAATGGAAAAGTATCTTTCACTTATGTGTTCTTGACTGCAAATAATTGCAATTTAATTTCAAAACTCCAAATCACCTTTAAAAAGCTTTGCAGAAGAGAAAGCAAGGATAGGAAATTCTCGTAAGGGAAAGTGCTTTCCCCAAAGGCTGGCGCTGGCTGCCCTTTGATGTGACAAAGGCGGATAAATAAAATAGAATTACAAATAAATTTGTTAAGAAAGAAAAGTGTTTCGTTCGCAAGAACCGCAGCCACGACAGACCGTCGCTCTCTCTGTCTGAGAAAGGGGTAAGGTAAAAGCAAAAGTTGCAAGCAAACGTGGCATCAAGGACGTCAAAGGAGCATCTGACAACAGATGACAGCCACAGCAGCCCAGCAGCACAGCAGCAGAGCAGCAGAAAGACTGACAAATGATTTTCCGCTGCAGAGGGTCCACCGAAAAAATAAAAAAAAAACCCCAGACTGTAATTATATTAATGCTGAAAGCCACGGCCAGAAGCCGCGGAAAGACGTGCAATTTTAAATTTTTCCTGGACTTTGAGGAGGAGAAGGCATTTTCCTGCACTTTGGGGCGGCGTACAAAAGGTCCCTTTGGGGACTCAACTCCTCTCCCCCTGGAGGGAAGGGAGCCTCCCTTCTCAGGAACATCATGAAAAGATAGACGGCCTAAACAGCGACAGAAAACTCAATTTGAGTGAATATATTTCGCCCCATCTTGTGCAACATGTCCCCCGACATTCGAATGATGTCTAAATGCTGCTCTATCTGACAGTTGGGTACACTTTTAAGGCCTTATCCCCGTGGCTGAATCAACTCCAATCCATACGAGAGATTGACAGCACGAGTGAGTACTCTCCTCGTGGGCACACATTCTTTGCCAATCTCCTCACTGAAAAGTGACTGCGACTTGGGACTGTCGAAAAACGTAGGCTGTCAGCCGCAGGACCTCCCCTCGGGAGGGAGGGACTACCGTCGGGAATGTGGGGAAGCTTATCCATGGGTTAGGTGTAGGGAATGTTTATCCTGCGGTTTGTAGGTTCGTAGTAGACGACACTACACTCTGGCGCCCACTTGAAATGGGTTTTGACAGGAGGCAGGGATGGATGGATGGAGGGAGGGAGGGGCGGGAAGGGAATGGCAACATTTCAGAGAATGCTTTGATTTCTTTTGTGTTCGAAAGCTGAACAAAACATTCGAAGCACTTTTCTGGTTAATCGAAAGGACTGTAAAGGACTAGGAGAGCTGTGGAAAATGCCAAAAGCGAAACCATGAAAATGTTGTGCAAATAAATTTGTTAACAAAATATCAACACGGCAGAGAGCAAGGCACAGAGAGAGAGGGAGAGAGAGAGAGCACATTAAAGCTGAGAATAGTTGGCATATCCCAGAGATTTCACTCTGATTTAACTTTGATGCCCTTCAAAGTCTTCCAAGATAATGGCTCCAGAGATACTCCTGGCTGCCATCTACCGTCTGGCGTCTGCCGCCTAAGTGGAGATACGTCCCTCCATCCACCATTCCGTACCATTTCCCTTCCATTTCCATGTGAATTGGTTAGAGATTATAGCGCTCCTGGGGCTTACGCTTCCCTGCCTGTCTGTGCTACGCTTTTTGGGGCTGTGTCCGCTGTCAAGTCAGCATTTCCCAAACCCCAAACACACACATCCGTTTGGCCATTCCCGGCCTCCTCCTCCACCTCCTCCACCTCATCTCCCTTTACATCTCTTAACTTGGGGCCATTACCCGCGCTAACACGCATTTCCATCGAGAGTCAGAGCCGAGCCCCATGGCTGGACAGCCATCGGATTGGATATTGTAGTTCTCAACGCTCCTGCTGCTCCTCTCTGGCTCTCTGGGGCAGCTTTAATGCAAAGTAGCTAACCATCTGACAGATAGATACACGCCCACAGGCCACACAATATGTGGGCCATGTGGCAGCCGGCAGCCAGCAAAACAGAGACAGCTCTGTCTGCCACAAAAGTGACTGCCAAACGACTTCCGACTTCCGTCTTCCGCCGTCCGTCTTCCGCCTTCCGCCTTCCATCTTTCGGGCTTATTTTCAATGGGTCACGTGCAAACAAAGGCAAATCTTCCAATCCCCAATTTTTGCATTTTCCCTGGGCCACGAGGATAATTACATTTTCCTTTTGTTAGCCCGGAATATACTCGTAGTCGTTCCGCAAATCGATGCAATTGAAAAATAATTGAACATCTCTCGAATGTACGAATGTTTGAATGCTTATTGAATGTCATTTCACAATTCATTCACTCGGCGGGGGTGGGGTAGGCGGAGGCTGTTTCGGAGGGAGGAAACAGGAGGCGTTTACCCTGCATCTCTAATGGGAGGCTTTTCCTTCCTTTTCCTCCTGCCACAGAAATTTCCACATTGTCAACATTCCCCATTCCTCTCATTCCCCATTCTCTGCACGTTGCTGGCGGTGCTGCCGGTGCTGTTGGTGGTTCCTGGGAAAAGGGGAAATATTATTGATTTGGTTTTAACGGCACTTAGAGGCACATAATTGAGGGCTCCTCCCGCACTGCCCCCTGCCCCCACGAGGGGAGGTGTGAGATTGAAATGTCAGATTCTTGTACGAAATGTGACATAAATTGAAGGATGATTTTTTTTCTTGGGGCGGGGGAAAAGAGAGATTATGTGTTTCTTTTGCGGCTGGTGGAATTTTTGGTAGTGCCACCGCCTGGGGGCACGTCAATCAAGGGGAAGTATGAGTACAGTAGCTTAAATGTGGCTTAAATTTGCCGTTTTTTTTTTTTTAAATTTTAAATATTTGTTCACCATTCCATGCTGTTTGAGGGGAAATATGACAAAAAGCTTGGGAGCCCCATACAAAATATACAAAAAATGTGCAGGAAATTTAGAACTATTTTCCTCTCCAAATTTGCCAAAAATAAATTGATCTTAAGTCTATTTTCATGGAATTTCTTTCCCCAAATATCAAAAAGGTACGAAAACAGGCGGACAAAAACTTGAAGGCATATTCTTTGATTTGTTGAAGACTTTTCCTCTCACTTACATACGATTTTCCGCCCATAACATCCTCCATTTAGTGTTCTTTTTGGATTTTCAGGCTTGAGTTCACTTGAAGTTAATTTTCTCTGGCAAACTCAATCAATCTTAACGCTCTGGCCTACGTTTTCGTGTGAAAATGTCTGCAAAAAAGTGGTGAAAATCCTGCCATAAATAGTAGCTTAAGTTAATCAACATATGCTCAAAAAGGATACAGCCATAGCGATAGGAGAGAGAGAGAGAGAGGGGGAGAGTAAATTGAAATGCAAGCATATATTTTCACGAATAAATCCCCATTTGGGGCCCTCTCCCCCCTAGCCCCCCTAGCGCATAAATCTCCAACAATAAAGCACTTGAAAAATGCACAAAAATAAAGAGAAAATAAATAAATTCAAATCCCTCAGCAGAAGATACGAGTTTTACGACCACTCGAACGGGTACTTTTAGATACATTTACACCCCATCGCCCCTACCCCCTCCCCCCTCCGCCCTCCCCAGCACCCTGCAGGAACCAGAGGGAGGGTCTATTAAAACTCCGCTGTAGTTGGCTTAAATAAACAACAACAAAAAAGTGTGGGAGAGTGAGGAAAGTAGGTTTATCATTGGATGATTTATAGCTCCATACGCCCCGGCCAACAGCAGGAAAAAAAAAAGGTTAAACTGCCATATGGTGGGGGGTTCTACCATAAATTTGACCAGCAAAAAAGTTGTTGTGGCATAAATAGACTCCGAATATGAGGCAAGTGGCAGACAGACAACTTTTTGGCGCGCTTCGGACCGTGGAGGGCTGTCCACTGGGGGTTTTTCATTCATAAGAATCCGTTTCGAATGCGATCCACAGCAAAATGTCTTTGCAAAGGCAAAAGACAATTCTGCACAGAGCTGGCAGTTCTCTCTTTGCTCTCTCTTAGGGGTCGCTCTTCGGTCTGGGGCTGCCTCTCTTTGGGAAAAATCTGCAAAATCCTCAACAAGTCCACCGACCAGCTGTTGCCGCCGTCCACACGTTGCTGTTGCTGTGGATCCCATTCCGTGTGGACGCTGTTCTGCACCAGTTGCTTCAATCTGGTGTGGAACCCGGCGCTAAGCAAAACAGCTGATCGACTCCACTGCCGACGCCACAAAGCTGGCAACACTTTCGACAGGCGCGCAGGAAATACCGAGCAACGAAACGGCCACCCCGTGCCCCGCGCCCCGCGCCCCACAGAGCCCGAAAGGCAACAGCGACAATCGTCTGGGGCATCGCCGCAGCGGCATACGTTATTCGCAGTTTTTCAGTTGGTTTTCCATAGCTGCGCCGCACGCACGCTTTTCTCGGAATTTTCTCGACATTTTTTGGTTACTTGGAAATTCATTTGTTTTTTGTATGTGTGAAAGCAAAGATGCGCCACTGACTGACTGCCACACGGGCCACACATGGATGGCAGATGCAGTTAGTTCCTGGCCAAAACTATGTTCCGAAATGTTTCAAATAAATCCTAGATTCGATTTAAAATCTTGAGCATTCGTTGGCTTAAAAGTGAATTTTGCTGTTTTCGAACCTTCCAACTGGACATCTTTTGGTGAGTGGAAAATAATTCTCTTTTGGTCAATGAACTTGGGGAATGGCCAGCCGGTAGAAGAGATTTTCTGGCCATTCTTCTTGCAATCTAACATCTGCTGCTGCTTGACTGCCGCCTGTGGGGACCCAAAGTTATATTTCATTTATGTCCCAGAGAATCAGGCAGAAAAAGGTTTATCCGATTAGCATAATGTCCATGATGGTTATGGTTCTGGTTCTTGTTCTGGTTCTCCATTGGGAGAACACTGCTGTTGCTGCTTAATGTTCTGCAAATTGTATCTGTGCGTAATCTTCAAGATTGATGTAGGTCCTACCTCTGCCGACGAATAATTGTGGCACAGAAACGGCACACCGTAAGAACACAGCAGAAAGTTAACAAAAGATGAAGGAACGGGTGCGGGTGCGGCCAAGGGGGTCTAATAAATTTAAAATGAGCTTAAGAAGCCTGCCTTCCAATGTAAATAACTTGGTTTTTAATTTTTAAGACAAATATTTATGAGGGAACAACAGACTCGAGATTGAGATTGAGATTGAGCTTGAGAGAGTATTCGCTGGGCAAAGTTAATGAATAATTGAAACTATTTTCGGAATTGATATACAGAAAATCCCACCCTGTCAGGCGTTCAGCCCTTTCTCTGCTCGGCTCTGCCCTGCTCGTCTCTCATCTCTGATTTGGGAAAAACTTTTGCAATTAATTCCAGCCAAAGAGCGTAAGCCACCCGCCGTTCAGTGTCTTAGCGAAACTTTACAGATCTTTGCCTTGTCATACTTTTGGGTTAGCATTTGGCTTGGCCGTCTCTTGGCCATAAATTTGGTGTAGCATTTTTATGATCTATGTGTGGCCGCACACAGAAGTGCAATCCGAAGGCCGACAACTAGCGACTGGGGAGCACTTTCCCACCCACACACTGACACAGCAACCTGAGAGATACAGCCACAAAGAGCACATCTTGTTGAAATCTATATGTTGCTGTCAATAAAAAGAGAATGGAAATGGTGATGCCACAAAAGCAAACAGGAATTATATCATTCGGAGTCGTAAAAAGAGTGCTACACTGTGGGGACCACTAATAAAATTTGAATTTTCCAGTGATAATGCGGGGCGAGCAAGGAAACCCAACAGCCGTGAAGAGGAGGCAACAAACAGACAAGTACTTCCACACAGAATGCTCAAACAAATGCGAAAGGAAACAGAAGAACTGACGATATTTTTGCATTTTGTGCTCTAGACTCCTTTTTTGGGTTCATTTCGAAGTGTTCTGGCTTCTCGTTTGCTGCCACGCTTTTATGGGGCAACCGTAAATAAAACAATAAAAGTCAACTATAGAAATACATTCAAGAGAGTGCAGCGACTATGGAACTACAGAGGCACAGGGAGGCGGGGCATTGCAAAGGGCTGGCTGGGGGCGGCAGGGCCACAATGGACGAAAGGTTTAGGTTGCAGAAATATTTGCACAGGCCAAAAGGCAGCGCCACAATAGTCACCGGAATTGTGGTTTCGTCTGAGGGAAACTTTTCTAATTATACCCTGGCACCATCGAGAATTCTAGGGTATATTGCAGTAGCTTGTAACAGCGGGAGGAAGATCTGAGGAGCCACAACGATCCACTGCATTGCAGCGGGTAGGAGTCTTTTTCTTGTTTACTTAAAAATAAATAGGTTGTAGTAGTATTTTTTAGTATTTTCCCCTTATTTTTACAACACATTTTTTAGAGTGGTTTTTCTTCTTCTGTTCTCTTCCTTAGTGGAAATCAGTATTTTCTAGTACTTACTCTAGTATTTGATTTAAGTATTTTATTCAAGGTTTCTGGTATTTATTCTAGTATTTTGTTACATCCTGTATTATTCTTATTTTTCGATTTTTCTAGTATTTTTTTGGTATTTTGTCTAATATATATTTTGAGTATGGTTATTTACTTATATTCTGGTATGTTTCCAGTATTTGCTGATGTTTTCCAGTATTTTGCTGGTATTTTTCTATTATTTCCTTTTTTAAGAAATGTTCAGATATTTTTCCCGACTAATAGGTATCTTTTAGTCTAAATACCATTCGTCCATAGTATTTCCCTCCTTAAGCAGGCAGAAGGACTTTTTTGTTGGTTATTTCAAAATAATATGTTATAGTATTTTTTGGTATTTTGTTTAGTATTTTCTCGGTATTCACCAAGCATTGTTTTTGGAGTAGTTTTTCTCCTTCTGTTCTGTTCCTTATTGGAATTTTTCAGTATTTTTTAGTACTTGTACTAATAGTTTATTGAAGTATTTTATTAAAGATTTCTGGTATTTATTCTAGAATGTTGTTATGTTGTGTATTATTTGTATTTTCCGATTTTTCTAGTATTTTATTTGGTATTTTGTCTAATATGCATTTTATGTATAGTTAGTTACTTCTTTCCTGGTATATTTTCTAGTATTTTCTGATGTTTTCGAGTATTCTGCTGGTATTTTTTGTATTATTTCCTTCCTTAGCGAATAATAGGTATGTTTTAGTCGAAATACGATTCGTCCATGGTATTTCCCTTTAAGGAAATTGCGTTCGGAAGCATTTCAGCGACAAAGCACGAGGCAAACAAAAGACGTCGCGTCAATAACAGAGGCAAGACAATGCATAAAGCTTGCAATTTATGAATGCCACTGCCACAGCGAGTAAGCGATGCGAGTGCCAGTGGCAGTGGCAGTGGCAGTGGCAGGGCCAGGAAGCGTAGCCAGGGGGCAGGGTCAACAACAGCTTGCAACAATTAGAAGCATGTGCCCGAGATCTGCGATGATGGCACAGCGGCCATAATGTGAGTGAATTTATGTGCATGGCCGCTGGCTTTAATTGCCAGTCGAATTGTTGACACATTTACTCGCAGATTTCGCCCGGCCAGACCATAAATTGTGCCGCCTAATGGCGGGTGCCTATTCGGTTGTATTTGCTGGCAATTTTGGGGGCGCTGTCGTACCCATCACTGCATGTCAGTGTCAAAAGTCAATAGCCGTAGCAGCCCGCAGCCCGCAATCCGCAATCCGAAATCCGAAATCCGCAATCCGCAATCCAGAATCCACAGTCCCTCCTATGCCACATTCAGTACCACTTTCGAGCCCAGCTTTGAGGCAGCGGCGGCCTCCGTTGAACTTATGGGTCGCCAGAAGACCTCCCAAATAAGTTGGGCAGGCAGCTAATTAATTTTTCGTGCTGCCTGCCAACTGCCAGAGTCAGGAGTCTCTCTCGCTTGGAGAGTCCCGCCGCCGACGACTGCTAATGCCGCCAGATGAGACAGTAATTGTCCACTGTGGCTGCCACTGAATGGAAGAGTGGTTTTCCCCTCCACGTGCCGACTGCCATTGTGGCTTTGGCGTTTTGGCCAAGACAAACTTTCGGTTACATGTTTTTGGGTCTTCGTTCTCTTTCGGTTTCGGTTTCGGTTTCGGTTTTGAGTATCATTTAAATGAATTGCCAAAGGAGTTGGCAGGAGCAGAAAAAGAAAGAAATGCTGGGAAAACATTTAATTTGATGAGCCTTCAATTAATTGGCTGGCAAATGAAGTTAATCCCTGGTTTTCGCTGGCTTTTGCCTCATATTTAACGCACACATGTGGCACCACCCTCTCCCCTCCCCCACCCACACGCGGCACAAACAAAAACATCATAATTCGTTAAAATAATGTCACTTTTGTTGAACTTAAATGCGAAACTGCTGCTGTTTCTGCCTCTGGCTGCAGGGGCCAAAAGGACACAAACACACACACACACACACACACATGTGGCACCCGAAAAAAACACACACACAAATTTGTTAAGGAAGTGAGGACAGTTTACAGCCTGTTTGAAAAGTTTGTGCCTCGCAAAAAGTTTTGCATTTCGCCCAGTAAATAATGAAAAGAGTTTACTCCGACATTAAGTTTATATTCAAATGATTTTCGGTCAAACATTTGGGCATTCCCTGGGTTCCTTTTGGCAAAGATTTATGCTCATTTCCTTGGGACGCTCCACCAAAGCGAAAGGCAAAAGCGAAAGGCCCCAAGGTTTGATGAAAAAAAAAAGTGGAGGCTACCAAAGACCTCCATTCATCAGGCATCCGCCGAGAGACAGAGCGGAACAGAGCCCGAGCCCAAGGCGGCACGTGGTGCCCCCCAAACGCAGAGCAGAAGAATGGGGAAGGTGTTGCCCACAAACACAGAGCTTAAGTATATGCGAATGCCTGCCCCGAGCCCTGAGGACAAGTGTGTAGAGCCCAGGGCACGAGCTGAGAGCAAAGGGCAGGGGCAAGGGCCAAGGGGCAAGGGGCAGGGGGCAGGGGGCACCCGTAAACGGATCAATATTTCATGTACGAGGCCAAGCGGGTGAACAGTTGAAATAAATCAGCGGCAGGGGGAAGGGGGAGGGGGGAGGAGGGGTCGCAGAGGCGGCCAAAGGGTTGCGGCTTACAGCGTATGTGCCTCTTCGAGTGCATCGACGAGAAGAGGATACTCTGCGTAATGTATGTTGCATGCAACGCTCCTCCGACACAGATCCAAGGTCAGAGAACGAAACGGAGACCGAGACAGAGAACCGAAGAACCCGACAAGCCTCATCATAATCGCAAAAGTTCTCCCCACACATACATAGTTTTGCACTGGTTTTCCGCATGCATGATGCTGTATTTATATCACTTCCGCTCCGCTTTCCCGCTTTCCCCCGCCTCCACCCCCTCCGTTCTGTCGGAAAAGTAGCATTTTCATAAATCCAGTCAAATATTACGCATACGCCAGCGTGGAAAAGCCATCTCTGGTTGCATGCTGCAATCTGTCAGGAGTGTGTCTGCCCTCAGGGGTGGGGGGACGGTGGGGTGGCTGCAGTTGTTGGCAGGAAAATCTCATTTCAGCCATAAATGATGATTGCATTTAAATATAATTTATGAAGATGCATTCGTTCTAACCAAAACAGTCCGTGCCTGTCCTTGAGGCGGATCGGCTTTAATGGAATTAAATGCTGCCCCAATCATGTGGCAGCTCGACAATATTCCACATCAACAGGGATTCAATCGGAGAAGAGACAGAATGTTGTTTGGCTGGAAATTCGATTAGAAATATTCGACTTTGTCAATGCATTCGATTCGGGGCAAGCCAGCCAGAGATAAATCGAATGCAATTACATTGATGAAGGATGGATAGCACTATTGCCATGGCTCTGGAGAGCCCGACAACCCGTGCGCTGGTTGGGGGAGGTCTTTAAGCTCAAGTGCTTTGTTTGGCCAGCAATCGAGCAGCGAAAGATGAACAAACCAGCGACAGACGACGACTATGGACAAACCCAAGACAGGACCAGAGAACTACAGAGAACAGAACAAAAGCCAAAGGCAAACGGCAAACGGCACAAGACAAAAGCCGCGACGACAGACAGCCGGCCCTTAAAAGATTATAAAGAAACGAACAAACGCTCCTCAGAGCGTGGCAGGCAGCGTGGCAGCGCGTGGGTGGAGCGCTTGTGGCAGTCACAGTCCAGACACCAGAACTGTTGCTCCACCATGCTCCATGTAGCTCGAACAATCTCGTGGATATAGATATAGATATAGACATCGCATAAGTGGTGGGGACATGGCCCTCATTATTCGGGAAGATTTCTGTCAATTCCATGATGCCGCTGCCGCTGCCGCAGCCGCTGTTGCTGTCTCAGACCGGCGAAAGTTACGATTTAACAACATTCAGCGTTATATTTCACAAGTTTATGTCCTGTCCAGACTGTAGTGCGCTCCTCGTATTGACAGGCCAATCCCGGCACTTGTCTGAGTTATGAGTTTTTTGCTCCTGCAACACACACACACACACAGACACACACACACACACCTACATGGAGGCAAGGCACAAGTTTCATGCGATTGTTAGCACGTTTTCCTTAAGGGAAAAGCTGGTTCTGTTTTATTTGTCCCGTTATTGGGAGTTGCAGTATTCAGTCCATAATTTGCATACGTGAGTGCTTATCAGGCCACACACACACACACACACACACGAGTATCTACAATTTGTCTTCCCATTTTGCATGCAACAAAAGAAATGGCAATTGCAGCGTGGAGACAGCGATTCTGAGGCGGAACGGCAGATAGAAAGATAGACAGATGGCAAGGCAACGATATGAATATAAGATGTATGCCAGAAGCATGCCAGACAGAAGGATGAAAGTTCTCCGGCCGCTCCCTGTTGCCCCCCCCTCCGACGACGACGACACAAACAGGAAACACTAAGGACACATTACCTGCTGTTGACATTAGCTTCGAGACATCGAGAGACGTGAGGTCTTGGGTTTAAAAAAGATCTAAGGGAAGCCTGCTGTTGTTCCCCGTCCCCCATTGCCCTTTTTCCTTGGAAAACACTCACAGCTGGTAAAACATAGCAGGGATGTGCGAGTCGGGCAGACATTTGTTGACTTGAAATGTTTAAAATTTAATTTAAAAGTTACCTGAATGGCAGATTCTCCATCTATCTGACTCGCTTCGTTCCTCTGTCCTCTCTCCTCTGTGCTCTGTTCTCCCAACGAGAGCCCTGACGGGCACTTTGTTTAGTCATCTTTCCACCTCTTCCATTTGATGGCCAAAAGACCCGCATGTCATGCCAGTCATCAATGCTCTGTTCTGTTCTGGACCTTGTTCTGGCCAACCGACACGCTTAATTCATTCATTTATTCATTCATCGTGTGATGTGGTGCGGCGCCCGCACCTTTGCCTTTGGCTTTCGCTTTGTAATCGATTGCCGTGGCAGCAGCCCTCTCAAACGTTTCAATTGCATTGAGCTAATGGCATTAGTGGCCCCATGACATCGATCCAATCAACAGTAGTCCTGCCGCTGCCACTGCCACTGCCACAGCTGTTGCTCCTTTTTAGGCCCACAAATCATTCTGTTTTTCTGTGAGTCATGCTCCAAATGGACCAGGACTCCAACACCGGACTGTAAAATCTCCTTCAGGCTTCCAGTCAGAGGCTGGCAATTTATTGAATCCCAATCCACGCATTTCCAATTTCAGGCAGGTGGAAAAACACAGCCATTTCCCGATCTCAAAGGTGGAATAATGGCCAGCGAGAGAGAGAGAGAGAGAGAGAGAGAGAGAGGGTCCTCCTAATCTCGCGATGCCATGCAGCCGCATGAAAATGCATGTCAATGGCCCTGCTTTTTGGGGCGTGGGCCGGTGGTGAGGGCGTGGCTATTCTGACTGACAGTCACGGGCACTTACTTAGTGCTCAAACATTTGCTTTCGGCTTTCAGATGATGCTAAAAGTTTCCCAAATACCCTGTAATTGTGGGGAGTACACTCTCCCAAGGTATATGTGTTATGTGAATCGAAAGAACAAGGAAGAATAAAATAAAATAAATACCAAAAATACCGAAAATACAAAAAAATACTAAAAAATACCAAATAATAAAAACAGAGAAAAACACAGAGAAAATACCAAAAATTACTGAGGGCTAAGGGGTAAGGGGTACGCAACGAGTTGTCCACAGAGTTCCTTGGCTTGTATTCTTTTACAAGGATCTTTTATAATAAAATTAAAATAAATACCAAAAAATACTGAAAAATACCAAATAATAAATATAGAGAAAACCAAAGTAGATTAAATATATACCAGAAAAATACCAAGAATTACTGGGAGCCTCACACCCTCGTAACGAGGAGGGTAAGGGGTAACGCATAGTCGCATGCACGGCTTGTATTCCTTTACGTTTCTTGTCCGAAAAGAAAACACTTTGCCTGGTCTGAAAATCGACTTCTCCAAGCAGAGGAGCCACTCAGCCGCCCACTCTCTGTCTCGTATTATCTCAGAGTCCTTCTACTTAATGCTCCTGCCATGGGTCTCTCCACTTCTCAGTCTCTTGGTCTCTCAGTTATGCTGTCTGCCCTGTGTGCGTGTGTGTCTCAAGCGTCCTAAAGTGCGTTACAGTTACCGGGCCACTTGGCCTTGTCTTAGTGTCACCTATGAACAGCACACGCTGGCACCTCCGACGGCTCTCCGGTGCACTTACAGCAGCAACAGCAGTGCCCCACAATGCAGCAAATTCTATTCCGTGCTACATTGTGATTCACATTCACATTCACATTAAAATTCACATTCACATTCACGTTCAGAGAAAGCAACTACTCAAAGTCCAGTGTAATTTTCTCAAGCTCCTTCTTCCGTTGCCCAAATACTTGACCCAAATTGTGTTTTTATTTTGTTTCTGTTTGAAGAGAAGATTTTGTGTCGAGTATTTGGGAGAAGGACTTTAATTTAATTAAAACATTTTCCCTTTTGAAATGTGGCTTATCTGGTGGCAGGTGCGATGAAAGAAAACCGCTTAAGAATTCAAGTGGTGCTGCCGCCAAAGGAGCGCCCCAGGATGTGGAGCAGCCCCGCAAATACTTTCAGAGAAAGCAGAGAATGGAGAATGGAGAAAGGACAGAAACGTTCTCGTGGCCCATTCAGTTAAGTTTCAGTTTTAGTCGAGTTCTCAGCTCCTTTCGGCTGTCACAGTTCCGCGATAGCCGAGCTTTTGTCCGCCTGCAGTCCCTCTGTCCCCCTTCCGGGCCGGCCTTTGGGCGAAGAACTGTGCAAATTTTGGCAACTCTCTCCATTGTATTCCCTTTTGGTTGAATATGCATTTGCCGCCAAAAAAACAAAGAACGAGAAGAGCCCTTCTCTCGAATCCTTTGTTTCATTGTGCATATTTCTCAATGCACAAGAGGCAGAAGGCAGAAGGCGAAGATCTTTCTTTAATCAACTGGGCGACTGCAACTTCAGTCGGTTTAAAGGCCCCACCTTGGCGCACATACTCGTAAGAGGCAGCCATAGAAATTACTTCGGTACAGAAGTACGGCGCCATAAAATACGAGATACGAGATACGGGAAAACCTCAAAAGGGAAAACACCTCTCGGGGAACAGCGGCAGCAGCCCCTGGGGAGAAAACTTAATTGCAGCATGTAGTACGCTTTTCCATTCCATTGTATGCATGCGTGTGTGTCTCTGTGTGTGTGTGTTTTGTGTGCCTGGATAACAGTTCGTATGAGCAATACTCGTATAAAAAGTCAACAAGTTAAAGGCGAGTCAGAGGCACAAAACAGAGTTCCGTTGAGTGGCTTTCTCGGCGGGGGTGGGGAGCCCTTCTCTTCCAGCATTTCCCATTTTTCTTGCACGTTAATTCCAATAATGTTGTCACCCGGTGCACCCGGCTGCCCCACGCCCTTGTGTGTGCCATAAAGGATCTTTATTCTTTTTTTCACTGGGGAGAAACTAGCAAAAAATGCAATTTATGTAGCGCCTTCTGTTCGTGACACGGACACGACCCCCCCCCCCCCCCCAACCGGGTTTTCCAGCCCAAAAGAATGTCTTTAAAAGTGGCAGCAAAGAATGGTGTTGCCACCGCCAGAAAATGCGATCTAGAACCCATTTCAAAATAGGCAAAAGCCCGGGAAAGCCTCGGAAATGGGACTGAGGCCAACAAAAATATAAATAAACATAAATAATGCTCAAGGTCGCGTGTGGGGGCGGGGGACGGGGTGGGCGCAAAGGTGCGGGCGCACGGGTGCGGCAGCCACAAATATAAATGGCGTTAACGTTAACCATTTTTGTAATTTTCTAATGAATATTATTCGCCCACACACGCGGCGGAAGGGACACCCGAAACGTAACGAAAAGCAGCCTCCCAAGTGCTGGGGGACTCTCCTCAAAGTATGCCGCATAAAAATAAGTACGCAAGGCTTTCCTACTGCCATTGCGACTGAGGGATACCCTGTAGGATGGATGGCATGGGCGAAAGCCTGGCAGCTGCCGTTCCACGCATATACCCCTTTCGTCTCTATGGTTACTACAGGGTATAATTAACATTATAGCACACCCACACACACCCACACATACACACACATCTGATTAGTATTAGTATATGTATTAGTATGGATGGCACGGCCCTGGCTCCGGCGTTAAATGGAGCGTGGCATGAGTTTTAATGCCCCAATTGGTGGCATGCCATGGGGATGCGATTGATGGCGGGGAATGGAAAACTCCTGGGATCAACAGCCGCAGGTGGAGCACCACTGAAGCATTATGACTAAACCCAAGGATGTTGATGCCAAATGAAAAGTTATCCGCCCACACACACACACACACACACACACACGCACACAGCCTTCATTGGAAAAATTCCGCTTTCCGCTTTCCTTTTTATAATTTTTTTTTACTTTATGTAAAAGCTGCAGTCATTGGGAATAATTTTCTGGTTTTTTGTGCCGCTTCCATTGCAATAGAAAGTGAAAATCTCTTCATCTGAAAAGTGCCTCCATCTCGCATCTCCCCTCCCCCCTTTCCCCCTTTCCCCCTTCTTTCTGCTGCACTTCATCCTCCCATAGAGCCCTTATTCGCCGGAATTCGCTTTGAAAGGTATTCCCAATGAAGAATTCTCGTGGCGCATTGTTTTCAACAAAAATTATTTGTAATTACAAACTCGAAAAATTCATGATAATTTCAGCAGAGAAAACTTTTTTGCGTAAATTAGTGAACAATTTGCCAGCAGAAATTCATTCGAAAGGGCGAGAGTTTTCCATGGCTGGGACCAGCAAGGACTAGGTCTAGGACTAGACAGGGCGTAGAGGAGCAGCTCCGGCGAGCGATCAATCATACGGGCACATCTAATCTTGGAGGAACATCCCATCTTTGGGCTTGTACACAAAATAATACGAATATCTGGAATGGATTCTAAATTTATTCATTAATTTCATGTAATAGCAAAAACAGCTCGGGTGCCATCTGGTCTTCTTTTTTTATTCATTTAATTTGTTGAAAAATTGATGGCACTTTACTTTCTCCACTTTCACTATCAGCACACTTCTCCAAGTGTTTTCTATGTGTTTTTCATGAACTGTGCTAAAAATTGGCTACTTCTTGTCGCTTATTGACGTGAAAATGTAGAAAGTTTTAATATTTTTGGTAGCCCAAAAAAAGCAAAGGAAAAATTAATCTCTTCAAGTTTTCCTCAACTGCCAAAACATCCCAGAAATCATTCAATAAGCATCCCATTTTACTCACTGTCTGGAAAATTCACTTAAAGCCATTATTTATCTTTTGCTTTTTTTTTCCACAAACTAAATTTTTGATGGCTTTCCCGCGGCCGATTGTCTGGCCTGGCTTTCTGTCTGACGTCTACCCCAGCCCCCCCATCAATTGATGGCGCTTTAATAGAATGAAAATTTTGCAAGAAATAAAAACCGATGAACCGCGAAACGCGAAGACAGGCAGAGGGGCAGAGGGGGCAGACAGGCAGCCGCAGTAGCAGGTACTTGATAATAAATTGAAAAATAATATTGAGCAGACTTTGGCAAACGTATTTTGCTCACGATTCCCGTTGCTAGGGGGGGGGGGGGGGATTCCCCAGGATGTCGCGGCCAGGACGAGGACGTGCTTCCAACATGTGCTTCCACAGATTTGTACCCACTGCAGTATCATTGATTCAGGAAGAAGCCCGAAGAAGACCGAACTCTTTCTCTCCCCCCCCCAAGCCTTTTTCCTTGGTTTTTTCAGAGGACCAGCAACGGATATTATTTTCCTTTTGCCTGACAGCCGCCACCGGGGAGCAGCGGTGCTTCCGTTGTGGCGTCTCCCCATCGATTCGGAGGCTGCGATAATCTTCTCCAAAGTTTATTTGGCAGCAGGAAAAATAAGAACGAGTTGCTAACATGGTTTCGTCTTCCTTCTAGATTCGATTTATGGGGGGAAAAGCGGAAGCTTATGGCATTGCAACAATTACATTATTATGGAGTATTATGGAGTATTTCTGGTGATTCTTTTATGGGGCTGCAAGTGCCTTTTGCCAGTGGATTATCCGCCCCATCTTGGGGCCATAACAATTAGCAAAGTATTTTTAATGGAGTCGAATAAAGCTGAAAGCCAATTAGGGAGTGATTTTAGCCAAATTAATCATTCAAACTTTTCTTTTTCCACCATAAAAAAAGTTCGATGTTTGCATTGAAATTTGTTTAATCCGCTTATGGGGTGAAAAGTTGTATTTATTATTGAGCTTTACCCAAATGGAAATGCTTCATTAGACACATATTTTGTTGCACAAAAAAACAAAAACGGATCATTTGAGGTGGGAAAAATTCGATTTATTGCCGCTATGTGTCTGGGGCGTTCGGCCTCATATAAATATATAATAATTTATTGATATTCTATGGAGATACAAACAAATGGGAAAACAAAGGAAAAATCATGCCATAGCCGGGGGTTTATGCCGCTAATCAACTGCCTAGCGACTGAACGGGGGGTGGGGGATGGGGGAGTACTCCCACGAATCGCATTCTGTAATAAACATGTCCATTGCCAATAAACCATCGATGGGCCTCCTCCCAGACACAATACAATAAACAAGCAGCGATAAGCTCCACAGATTAATAATATCATGCCAGGCATCAGCGTGAGCCCTGCGAGCCTCATGGCTATATAGAATCCAAACAAATTAAAACCAGAAAAAAAAACAACGCCAGCGGCACGGACCTTCCGGGGGCGAGACTTTAGATACCCCTTAAAACTACGCTTCATTAGGGGATGCAACGGATTAAAGATAGGTTTAGTTAATTGTCCATTTACCGACTATATAGTGGATCCGATGTAGACTTAATTTCACCCGAAATATGTTTAGATTGTAGGAATTTGTTGGATTTAATTATTTGTATCTACGAAAAGTATATTGAAGCGATCTTAGAAGCGAAAATAAGATTTTTGTGGAACTATATCTAGGGGAAATATTCCGAAAGATGTCTAGGCTCCCTGGTTCCTTTCAAACCCACGATAATCGAGTACAAGCCGTCGTCCAAGCATGCCCAGGCCGCCCTTTGTACAGGGTATAATATGAAAAGCAAACAGGGAAAAACTGTCGACTCACATGAGAGCTGCTAAATTGAAATGAATTGCTGAAGCAGCAGTGCCAGTGGCAGCGGCAGTGGCACAGCAGTAGGCGACCGGGCCATATGCCTATGACTGGCAGTGTAGGCGTTGACGTGGGGGCGGTAACAAGTGTCGGCGCCAAATGATGATATAATCGAAGATAATGCCACCACACCCAGGGACAGATACGTATCGGATTCGAGGGATGCCATTCTCTAGGGTACCCCCATGGTCCATCAATCATAAAAGGCCCTGCCATTGTGGTGGGTTTCATTAGGCCACTTTTCGAGTGATAAGTGCTATTTATTGCAGGCAATAATTATTTAATGCGAAAATCCACTTTTCATTAGAAAAGCCAGAGGGGGGTGGGTGGCCCCCCGCCCCCGCAGTCCCCCGGTCCCATGGCCAAAAATTACAAATAAATAATTGAAATTCCGACCACAGGGCCATTAATGTATTGTCAAGGCTTTTAATTAGCCAAAAAAACACGAGTAAAAGAGGTTTTTCCGATAGGGGAAAACTAATACGAAACAAAACAATGGGAAAACCCAAATTTTTGGCTGGCTAAAACGCCGCTTGAGCTTGTGGCCTAAACACTGTAGCAATTACCATGAACCTTGACCCGAAACAATGGCA
The DNA here is from genome assembly GCF_009870125.1 of Drosophila pseudoobscura. Taxonomy (NCBI): domain Eukaryota; kingdom Metazoa; phylum Arthropoda; class Insecta; order Diptera; family Drosophilidae; genus Drosophila; species Drosophila pseudoobscura. The sequence goes on from NC_046683.1 coordinate 54,965,318, forward strand.
TGAAAAAGGGATTTCCGCGCCGCGAGTGGATCCCTCTTCCGCGTGAGGCAGCGAAGGATATGCCGTTCAGAGGCGCGGGCTTTGCGGCCTTCGGTCTTTCGGTGGCAGCCAGGGACCTGTGTTTGTTCATGCCTCCCCCCCCCGCACGGCACAGGGCATGTTTGCATGGGCTTCGGGAGAAGCGTTTTGTGAATGCTTAATTACAAAATGGCTCTCATGTTTGGGTTCCAGACTTTCGCGCCGCTTTAACCGTCAAACAAATATTTGTAGAAAAGCGCCGGGGCGCCATAACCATTGACATTTCGTTGTGTGGTCTGTTGACACACGCTTTTGCCACGCACACGTGCCCGTACATGCCACATGCCACATGCCACATACCACATGCCGCAGATCAGGGCCAAAAGCGAGCGGCATTAAATCAATGAACAAATATTAAGAGAGCAGAGCGCGAAGAACCAACAAAAGTTACAGCCAAAATTGGGTTTTCCTCGAATCTGCATGGAGCGGAAAAATTAACCAGGGAAATGCCATCGAAACGAAAGGAAATCCAGGAAGTAGCTACAAATGTGACAGATACAAGATACATTGCGGCAATGTTGTGAAGAAAAAGCCTCAAGGAAGAGCAACAGAAGAACTAAGGAGACCCCTCGTACGAGGGGTCGAGGGTTCAAGGGTCCCAGGGAAATTATCCTCATTTGTGTCAAAGGAGAACAAGGGAAGGGAAGCCTCATTTGTGTCAAAAGAAAAGAAAATACACTGCCCTGAGGCTCTTGTCTCATGCATGATGATACGAGTACTTTCTGAGGACTCCTGGACTCTCACATCCTTGGGCCCTTCAATCATATATCTCTCCCTATCTCTTTCGCTCTGCCTGTCTCTCTCATTTCGACAGCTGTCCATCAGACATTCAATGAACGATTGAATTAACAGAGACTCCAATAATGGACACAGTATTTTCACCAAAAAAACACGCCTTAAGCCCTCCTTGAGCTCTTGAAGCGTCTTTGGGGAAACTGCAAAAATTAAGCGCAAAACAAAACAAAGAAACCAAGAAAACACGAAGAGAAACTTTAACAAAACAAAAGAACAAAAAAAAAACACCAACAAGATGTCAAAAAAAGTGAGAAAAAGTGCCAAAAACAAGGATTGGATGTTGAAAATTCCACGAGTGAACACAAAAATGGGGCGAAAAAATTGGGGAAAAATTGTAGCAAAAATAATACAACAATTTTTTGTTGTGCGGGGTGGAGGGGGGGGGGGGGGGGCAAGAACACAGCAATTAGAGGCAGCAGCAACCAAAGCAACCGAAAAAAGAAAAAAGCCAAAAGAAAAAGTTCAGAATTTTCAAGTTACACACGAGGAAAATTTCTAGGGAGGGAAAAGTAGGAAATGTGGCTGGTGGAGGGGGCGGGGCGGGAGTGGGAGTAAATTAAAGAATCCCCCCAAGGCGGGCATCAACAGGCCACATCCTAAACAAAGCTCCCCCCACTGCCACATGCCACAGGAGGAGTCGGAATAATTCCTGCCACAAAGCGGAAAAATTGTTTCAGTTTTTTTTTTTCACAATTTTTACCCTCAGACCGCAAGTCATATTCGATTTTGTTTTGGATTGTTGAAGGGCGGTCGAAAACGATCAAGAAAGCAGGAAATCAAAGTAAAAGATACCCTGTAGATCCGTGGCAAGAGAATGAGGGTATCACTGGGGACCAATGGGTAGGAAACACAACACACTGGAGCGATACCCTGTACCCGATAAAGCGTTGAAGGACTGTGTGTAAATGGGAACAGCCGAAGGGCGGCACATTTCCACTCATACCAAAGACCCCAGAAACCCTCCAGCAATGCTCTGTCCAGGGTATCATGGCGGTGGATGCGATTTTGAGCGTGTGTCCCGCCATGTATCCGCGTGTCAAGAGTTCAATTATTTCGCTTAAATGTTTCGCTCCGCTGGGCTCCTGATCCGTCGTCAGCTCTCATCGGTTTCTCCCCCCTTCCTGGGCCTTTACCTTGCCGCTCTCTTTTTTAGACAGAGAGAGAGAGAGAGAGAGAAATTCCACTCTCTGCTAAGTAGAACCACAAATTTTGTTCTGTGTGCCACATGCCACGGCTGTACGTACTGCCTCTCTGAGCGGATTTCCGACCCAGAAAAACTCAGACGAAAAACTGAAACTGAAATGGAGACCCCAACAGGCAGCAGGCAGCAGGCTGCACGTGGCACGTGGCACGTTTACCTTCTGGCATAATTTCCCTCCTCCTCCTCCACCTCCTCCTCTTACCGTAAGCCATCTTTCTCGTACCGCATTCCCTAATGTTTCTGCTTGCCCGGAAAATGCTGAAAATGTATGCCAAAGCTTTTCATTTTCGTACATTTTCCAGTGGCTCGTCTGGCGCAAACCAAACCACACATCAGGAGGGCTCTCTATCGTCCTCCTGGGCAGCGAAGGGCACACATGGAGGGCCCAGCATTCACTGGCACATTTCCCTCAGACCTACAGACCTACAGATGTATGCTCATTAGATGGACCCCCCCACAAAAACTCGGAAAAGAATACACAGTCTGCAGCATTTCTGCAGTGCCGTCTGCCCGCCTGCCTGCCTGCCTGCCCCCGAGGACATGCCACAGATATTTGGTCTGCAATTTGCGTTCTGGGAATGGAAAAAGGCAATTCCCATTCCCATTGCCAGTGCCAGTGCCAAGCCATTGGCCATTGGCTTGTGGCCAGAATTGTGACTGGAAATTACAACTTTTCTGTGTTACATTCGTTGGCCTCAACAAATCCAGCCCTTAATCCTGCTCATCTCTGAAATGGCTTATCCCTTTAGCACTTGAAGTCCCCAATAGTTGAGACTCTGCTATTCTTCCACACTTTAAAGCCCCCAAGGAGTGATGTTCGCACTCGATGGACCCCCTCTGGAGGATGATTGTTCAGCACTCTCAAGTCTCCATTGATGATATTTCTGGTGTTTGTCCACTTTAAAGCTCATGGTTTCGACTTCTTTTCTTCACCAAGAATGATGATCTTTTGCACTCAAAGCCCTCCCCTCCAAGGATCGCCGAAACAGATCATTTGTCAACGGGAACCAATCGAAGTGCTGTTAATGCGATTCAAACACCGAATCGAAGGACAATTGGGGGGCATTAATCACCTTTCGAGTGAACCATTCGGGCCATTCAGACCATGTGGCAAGTGTCAAAAGGGGCGTGGCCACGCAATTGCAATTAAAATGAGACGCCCTGGGCAGGCGGCGGCCATTAGGCGGGGAGGCGGCTGCAAGGCATTGATAATCTAGAGAGGCGGAGCAGATGACAGCCTTCGCCAATGGCTTCATTACATCATTTAAATGCCTGTTGTGTTGTCTATTAAGCGACCACGAGTGCCACGAGTGCCACGAGCCCCCAGTGCTGCCCCCTCTTAAGTGCGTGGCAGTGGCAGCTGTCAAATGGAGGCGAACAGCCGGAGACCTGTATAGCAAAAGATTCTCTCCTGTTCTGTTCTGTTCGTGGCTGCTGTTTCTGTCGTCGTCAACAAGTCGTCTTCACGTTACGTGACTTGGGGCACAGCTTTAAGGGACATTCGTGGCACAAGTTTCGTTCCGAAAGTTCTGATAATGGGCGGCATACGTTGCGTATTAGTAACATTAGTGGGAAAAGCCATGGAACAAAGCGGAACACCCTCGACTACTTGTTTTTGGTCTGTGTGGGCTTTCCACGAAACGAAATCCAATTCAATTATGATGTGCCGGAAAATTAGGCAAATACTTCCACATACTGGAGGCTTTTCCCACCTCAAAGGGAAACCCCATTCTCCCCTCTTCGATGTTTCCACTCAATGGATTAATTATTCCCTTAAATAAAACTTGGATATCCCATTTGGGCCAGAGTTTATCCCCCCGTCTTTTACCCGCTGCCACAAGTCAGAGCTAAGCCTCACATTTTGGGGCAAATCCCTGGACGAAAATCGTTCCTCTGTAACGATTTAATCACTGTAAAGGAGCGCCCTCTCTCTCCCGCTCTCTCCCTCCCTTTTCTCTCTGGTGCCTGGTGCCTGGCGCCTGGTGTCTGGAGAGATTTTGCGCCTCACTAAATCTCCTAACAAGATGAAAATGCATGGAAAAATGCTGAAAACTGAATTTATTTCATTATATTTTCTCAATAATCTTTCACTTTATGGCTGACAAAATACCTTGTTTGGTTTTCGGTTTTTCGGTTTTTCGGTTTTCGGTTTTTGTGTATTTGTTTGGCTGCAAACAATGGAATACAATGGAATTTGGGAGGCCTACGGGGATTTATGGGGAAAACACCTAGTCACAGAGTGGGAAAACAGCATTGAAAATTGTTTGGCCAACCACTGAGCGAGTGAGTGGGTGAAGCACCATGGAAAAAGTGTCAGATGGTCAGGAAAATTCTCTTAGAGCTTAGAGAAAAATGCTGAAAAAGCCATTGAAACAAGTCAGCAGGACAACAACACGTTTAATTAAATGTTGGACATATTTTTGCATGACTCAAAGTTTGGTTTCCGGCTCGGGGCAAAAGTCTGTGCCGTGCCGTGTCTTGCCCCGTCCGCTCCTTCGGTTTGCTGTTGCATATTTTGCCATTTGTCTAATGGAATTACGAGAACACAGGTCCAAAGGTTTCCAGGAGGGCAGGGCAAAGTCTCACATTCAAGGAGGCCCGAGAATGGGCCGAGGATGGGCCGAGGATGGGCCGAGAATGGGCCGAGAATGGGCCGAGAATGGGCCGAGAATGGGCCGAGGATGGGGCGTCTGATGGAAAGGAAATGAATCCACATTGAATCCACATTCCCCACAAATCAGGTTCTCCATAAGCCGCTTTTAATAAGCAATAATCTCTTTGGAAGCGAAACAAAGCCCCCCCCTTCTTTTCCCTGCCTAAAAGGTTCTTCCATTCATTCCATTCATATTTTTTTGGTCCCTCGCGCCATGAACTTCAGCTTGAACTTTGTTTGCATTTCCGTTGGCATGTGGCATGCAACATTTCCCATCATCACGTAATAAAAGTAGGTGTCCTGCCACTAAAACGTGTGCCTTCTGTTTGTCTCATTACAGGAATCTACGTACACCCAATCCGCACGCTGCTTGAATATTAAATATCAGAAATATTGGGAATATTGAGAGTTTCCAAAAAATACAAAAACAGTAATTTTAATGAGACGCCAAAGCCGCTGGCTGCCGCCTGTCAACAGCTGAACGGCGAGGGAGCGAACAGCAGGGGGGGGTAGGAGGCGCCGCCTCTCTGGCCCAAAAAAAGAGGCGCACGCAGCACTCGACCCTCGGTTGGCGGTCGAGTCAATCAACAGAGGACCGCTCCAGCCACCAGCCACCAGCCACCAGCTCCTGGTCTCATCATTCACTGGACAACAACATCATCATCGACATCGCCATCGCCTTCATCGCCCTCATCATGGTCACGAACATGTCGCAGCCGCATTATTGCGGCACTGCCATCGATGATTTCCACACAAAGTAAGTGCGAAGTCAGTGCGCTTTTGCTTTTCCAGGGGCAAAAGGGCAGGCGGAAGCACCAGGGATGGGGCCAAGGCCACGAGTGATATAGGGGCGATGCTGCTGATGTCTGGCTCTGGGGATGTCTGCATATTAATTACTCTTTGATGCCCTGTACTCTGGGCAGCAGAGAGGAAGCTTCTTTCCGTCAGGAGAAACTCGGCTTATGTGGGGAAATGTTCGTGTCGCCAGACATGGGATTCGCCCTCCCATTAGAGGGTATCTTCCAGCCCATATGTAGGCCCTTGCAATCGCAAATGCAATTTGCATAATGATTTGACGTGGCCACGGGAATCGCCTGTAATACAATCACGTGTGTAATGGCCCCTGGAAAAAGGTGTGGGAATCGCTTCTCTAATCCGAATGTGCCCTCTCCTCTCCTCCCCCGCTCTGCTCGTTTCAGCTACAAGTATTTCCATGGCTACTTCTCGCTGATTGTCTGCCTGCTGGGAACGATAGCCAACACGCTGAACATCATTGTTTTGACCCGCCGCGAGATGCGCTCCCCGACGAACGCCATACTCACGGGCCTGGCGGTGGCCGATCTGGCGGTGATGCTCGAGTACATACCCTACACGATCCACGACTACATCCTGAGCGCCCGCCTGCCGCGGGAGCGGCAGCTCAGCTACGAGTGGGCCTGCTTCATCAAGTTCCACTCGGTGTTCCCCCAGGTGCTGCACACGATCTCCATTTGGCTGACGGTCACCCTCGCGGTGTGGCGCTACATAGCCGTCAGCTATCCGCAGAGGAATCGCATCTGGTGCGGCATGCGGACGACGCTGATAACCATTGCCACGGCCTATGTGGTGTGCGTGCTGGTGGTGTCGCCGTGGCTGTACCTCGTCACGGCCATTGCGAAGTTCCTGGAGACGCTCGACGCGAGCGGCAAGACGGTCCACTCGGTGCCACTGAGCCAGTACATTCTGGACTACAATCGCGAGGAGGACACCGTCACGATGCAGGTGATGTCCAGCACGACGCCGGAGATCTCTTGGATGCAGCACAGGGGCTACAGCAACGCCTCGCTCACCACAGTGGTGCCGCTGACGACGACCACAACGGCAGCGGGGGACCTGCCCGGGGTGCGCAACGTCACCGTGTTCAAGCTCTACCACAGCGCCCTCGCGCTGCACGACCGCCAGCTGAGGAACGCCACGTTCCTCATCTACAGCGTGCTCATCAAGCTGATACCCTGCTTCGCCCTGACGGTGCTCTCCGTGCGGCTCATTGGCGCCCTGCTGGAGGCCAAGCGGCGGCGCAAGGTGCTCGCCTGCCACGCGGCCAGCGACATGCAGCCGATCGTCAACGGCAAGGTCGTCACGCCCACGCCCACGCCCAAGAGCTGCAAGCTGCTCGAGAAGGAGAAGCAGACGGATCGCACCACGCGCATGCTGCTGGCGGTGCTGCTGCTCTTCCTGATCACGGAATTCCCCCAGGGTATCATGGGTCTGCTGAACGCCCTCCTGGGGGACGCCTTCTTTCTGCAGTGCTACCTGAAGTTGAGTGAGTGTTTGGTCCCTTGTCCCTTGGGGTTCCCTTGGGGCTCCCTTGGCTCTTCTAATCCCTGCCTTTCCAGGTGACCTGATGGACATTCTGGCCCTGATCAACTCCAGCATCAACTTCATTCTGTACTGCTCGATGAGCCGGCAGTTCCGCACCACCTTCACCCTGCTGTTCCGGCCCCGCTGGCTGGAGCGATGGCTGCCCCTGTCGCAGCACGACGCCGATGGCCGCCACGGCGGGCAGCGGGAGGGGGGCGGCAGGCAGCGACTGCTCCACACGGACGCCGTGAGCAAGAGCATGGCCATCGATCTGGTGGGTCTCACGACGCAGGTGACAAATGTGTAGCACGAGAGCAGCGGCCGCGCCAACACTGCATCGGCCACAGCACCAGGGGGTGGGGGTGCGGGTGGGGGTGGGGGATGTGGTGTGGCTGCAGCCAATGACATCAGTATGGTGGAGATGTTGAACAGGGAACAGCCCCAGCCCCAGGCCCCGCCTCCGCCCAAGGGGACTGCCGCCCGCCGGAGACAACGCCGTGGCAGTGGCAAGTGCATTTGGCCCTCGACCGAGTGGCTGCGCAAGCTGAGAGCCAACCGCACGCTCTCGGCGGCCGCGGGGAGCAGCGAGGAGCAGCTGGATCCGCAGCCGCAGCCGCAGCGGCGCAGCAGTGTCCTGTTGATGGTCCTGCTGCACAGCTCGTCCACCGACGAAATGAAGGCCAAGGCGGTGCTCGTCAACGAGGAGCAGCCGCCGCGCGACGACCAGCCACAAATCCATCCGCAGGACGACGTCGAGGATGCCATCGATGCTCTGTGGCTGTAAGCCACCCCCTCCCCCCCACCACCCCTTCCCTTAGATTAAGTAATACCTAATTAATAACTAATATTTAGATAAAGACCAACAAAAATACAAAAAAATGGTTTTCTATTGCTGCTTTCAAGCCCCACCGCCACCCGCCCCTCCCCCCCCGGCAGTGCAGTTGCGGATCGAGAGCCCCTTTCCGCATCGGCCTGGCCTTTCGGGGGGGTGGGAGGGTGGGTTTTGGGGAGCCGAGCAGCATACCAAACGCATTTTGTGGCGCCACTTGATGAGGTGATACTTACGATTAAGAGTGACCTTTAACACCATACCCCCCCTACCCCTCCCCCCACCCCCCTCTAAATACAGTTGTCTAAGTGCAAAGCGCATCATTTAGTTGTAGTTTAACTATGGAAGGATTGGAATGATTTCTAGGCATCTAAGATCTAACAAATTCAACAAAAAATACATACATCTTTTCTTGTGGAAAATAAAGTCTAAGAAGAGGAAAACTCCCTCAAAGTTCTGTTTATTTTGGCCTTGGAGGATTCCGGCTGCCAAATTCTGCCCTCAATTTAATTTCATTTCCCCTTTAAGCTGTTCCTCTCCTGTGATTGACACTCGAACATCAGGCAGACACTCGTTCGCCGTTCGCGCATCTTTTGGCCCGCATTCCGCTGCCATTCTGTAGCCATTCTGTTGCCATTCTGTTGCCATTCTGCTGGCACTCTGCTGGCATTAAGGCCAAAATGAAATAAACGAGTAACAAACGACAAATGACAGTAAAAAGTGAATGAAAAACAAATGGCAGCAGTGTTTGGAGACCGTTGATTAATTGTAAGTTTAATCAAATGGTGGGGGCGGACAGGGCAGGGCAATGTGTATTTGTCAAAGTGAAGTGGACTGATCGATAAACGAATAAAAGATACCCAGCAGAAGGCCAGCACAAGGACAGCACAAAAAGGAAGGGATCGAGCATTAGATACCGCATAAAAGATACTATCCCTAAGAGCAATTGGGAATGCATCCATCGGGGAAACCTCTATTCTTCGTTTTATTTCATATTTCCCACAGAAAAGGCAGAAAAAGGTCCTGCTCTTAGACTCCATTATAGAGGAACTTTTGCTAGAATCCTTTCAGATATATTGCTGGGAATTAAAAGGTAAGGAATCTTCCTTTTCTTTCCCGACTCAAAGCGTAGTTCTATGTCCTTAGCCCCAGATGCGAAATAGGGAGATCTTTCAGGGTTCAGGATTAAACTAAGGTATGCCACAGGTACAGGAATGCGATGCCTATTACACGGGGAGTATGCCAGGCATCCAGCATGCCTAGTAGTACCATGGCATCCATAACTCCTTCGACAAAAGGTTAGACTATATCGAGTCAAAGTGGTGTCAAAGTTCTCGCCTGAATCTTTGCTTTTCTACAGACAAGCACAGAGGAACCTGGCCATAAGGAGCGTCTTTCAAATACAAGTTTTCCATTTCTATCCATCTCCCCATAATCCATTTTTCCTTAGCGCATATAGGGTACTCGAAAAGCACAAACAGATGACCCAATTTGTAGCCTGCTAATGGCCAGCACTTCAGCATTCGTTCAATGGCCGACAGATACTTAAAATATGATGTATCTTCATGGCTTCTAATGCAAAAACAAAAGATACTTGCCCCAAAAAAGATGCCTCAATCGATTAACAAAGAAGGAGGGACGTGGCAGGAGGACGTGGAAGGAGGCGCCGTCTGCTCTTCGGAAATTAGAAAATTCAAAGTGTTTCATCACTCACTGCGGAGGGAGGGAGGGAGTGTCACTCGCCCCCCAAAACGCGGGGGGTGGGGGGGTACTGTCATAAATTTTTGATAAAGGACCTCCACCAGGCCGTGGGCGTGGACGAGGGCGTGGACGAGGGCGTGCGCGTGGGCGTGGACGCGGGCGCAGATGGGCATTAAATTTCCCCTCCAAGACATTGCCTTGCATAATTATCACTTTCTTTTTGGCGGAAATTACAATTTGAGGCCAGCATTAATTTATAGATTTTCCAAAAATGCACATTTTCCGATTCATTTAATGCCAAATAAATTTCTCTTAAATTAATTTGCTAAAAAAAAGGGGGAAAAGGAAAACAAAAAAGAAAAGCCAAAGAAGAAAATGTGTAAAAAAAGGCCCCCCTCCCACACCCCATTTACCCAAATGCGAAAATTAATAGAGTGTTTAAGGGGTGAAAATTAAGACTAAATTAGTGGAAATTATGGATTTATCAGCTCTTAAAAATAAATCAAATGCAGTTTGAAATGGGATTGAAATATTTGCTAATTACGTATTCATTTTATAATGACTCAATGCCAAAGCCAATTATGCTAGCCAAATGGCAATTATGGGGCTTTAATGGAGCTAATATATTTAATGTGTATTTTTTTGTAAATTTTAAATGGATTTTAATGAAGGAAAGCACTGACGGGACACCCTTTTTTCCAATGAAAATTACAGATGTTCAATGAATACATGATTATTGCTTGAATTTATGAATGAACTTCCAGCAAATTCCAGCAAATTTTTGGGTTGAAAATTCGTAAAAAAAGAATAAACTTTCAGCTTTTCAAAGTTGAAAATCTCTTTAAAAAGGCTTCAAGCAGACACCCTACTGAAGAGGTGGAAATGTCGCTGATGTCCTATGAGTGGCAATACAAGCGAAAAGCTAATGCTAAAAGCTAAAAGCAGCTAAAGAAAAGTCCGATTAAAGTCCAGCAAACGGGGGGAAACCCGAGGAATGGAAAATGCGGGGAAAACCCTTCCAAAAGCAGAGTAAAAACCCCACAGGAAATGGCAGTTGTATTTCGCGAGCCAAACCCAATCAAGAATGAATCAATTGCCAATGAAACTATCTGTTTCCCAGCTTCCCTAAAACCCCAACTAATTATTCAAGAGGGGGAAAACAACTCAAGTGAAAAACCCCCCCAATCGTTGATTCGTTTGCCCTTTTTTTTGCAGTTAAAATATGGAAAATATTACCCTCACTGCAGAGCATATTTTGTGTTTCCTTCTGTTTCCGCTAAATCATCATCAGTTAATTATAAAATCCACCAACGCCGGGGGCCCGGAGCATTTTCCCCCAAAATGCAATTGTTACAAATTTCATTGAGTTAAGCGCCACATCAAGGCCGCCGCCGAGCACGAGACCTAGAACTTGGTGGCGGCAAAGGGGGGGCCATGGAGAGTGGCTGGACCTTGGCTCTGAAAATTTTCGACTGTTTAACGAGTGGCGCCACAGCTGGCCGGGCACTGGCAGCAAAGGCCAAAATAGAAATTAGCATAATTGCTGGGTCCGAGCGGGAGGAGAAAATTCAAATGAAGGGGAGGCACCACGCCCCCCTCTAATTACCCTGTAATTTATGCCTGCCCCCCTCGCGTCGCTCGATGTGTGAACATTTTTGCAGAGCAATTTCATGTCAAAACTTTTGATTGATTTACGCCACGCTCTGGCACTCCTCCCCCCGCCTCCACACTCTCCAATCAGGCGGAGAATAGCCTGTCAATCAATGAATTTTCCACTGGCTCTCGCATGGAATTTCCCATTGTCTCATTGATGGTTCATTAATAAGGGGGAAAAAACTTGAATTTGATTACGAAAATTCGTCCGAAGGCATAAAAGTTTCTTTTCTTCAAACAGAAATCTCATCCCAGGTCTTTTTCTCCACATTTCCATCGTTTATTCCCGCCGTCATGTGGGAATTTTCCAAAGCGTTTGTCATCTAGGAAATTTCCTTGACGATCCGTAGATTTTTCCCCCCCTCCCCTTCGAATATTTATGTGTTATCGTTAGCCAAAATCCATTGACAGCTGCGGCTCTTGACGACCTCACACGCCACATGCTCGCCTTGTTTATAGGCCAATGTCTTTCCTGGGGGGGAAAACATATTTCAAAAGGAGTTTGGCGCATATTCTGGGCCATAAATTGCAGAGCTTTCAATGAAAACTAACGGAAATCCATGGAAATCCGGGACTATGATTGATAGACGGCATGCCCTTCGATGGAGCAGATTCCCAGAATGTTGGAACATTCAAAGTGTCTGCAAAGGTCTCTAATTAGGGGGGAAAATTCTCACTTTTGCAATGAAATTGGAACCAAAAAAGTCCCTAGTTTCGATGGAAATTTGCTACTGAAAACTGTCCTGCTTTGGGTGGATAATTTCCACTGAAAGCTGTCCTGCTTTGGCTGGATAATTTCCCCTGAAAACTGTCCTGCTTTGGGTGGATATTTTCCACTGAAAACTGGCCTGCTTTGGCTGGATAATTTCCACTGAAAAGTGTCCTCCTTTGGCTGGATAATTTCCACTGAAAACTGGCCTGCTTTGGCTGGATAATTTCCACTGAAAACTGGCCTGCTTTGGCTCGACTTTGGACAATTTTGACGCCACCTGAACAGAGGCAAACTTCAGAGAAATCTTTGCCTGTGAAAGCAGAACCTCGTCCGCTTTCATCTTGATTCGCACGAAGATTCCCTCAAGACTTGTCCCTGGACGTGGCGCATATTCAGGGCAGTAATGCGAAACCTGAATCCACCTGAAGGAAACCCTAAGCCTCCCCCTCCACCTCCTCCTCCTGCCAAATCCACCAACAATTTACCAATTTATCAAATGCGCAACAAAAATACAAAACCCAAATCGCAATAGATTGTCGCCTGCCCCACGTTCGTGCCACACAATGAAAAACAGAAACAAAAACAATGTCAAGTCATTTGTCAACAGAACAGAAAAGTGATAAATGTTTTAATTATGGGCCGCCTTGCCCCCCCCGCCCCCTGCCAGCCAAGAAAATATTAAATTGCGCGACATTTCTCGTTGTCAAGGTGCTGGCTTCCACCAAAGCCAAAGGTTGCCCGAAGGTCTGAAGGTCTAAAGGTCTGCAGGTCTGAGGGTCCAAAGGGCTTGAGCTTGAGCTTTCTACGTGGCCATCAAAATCTAGGGATAATTTGCCCCTTAAATCCCTTTTTTCAAAGTGGTTTCTCTTCAGATGATTGCCGGGGCCAAAGATCTGCCACTTCTTGGGATTCCCTTTGGCGGCGCCTCTGCCTTCCGCAACACGTGGCGTATACGCAATGGCGGAGGTTTAAATTATTCACCAAAGACAGATCCATCGACGCCCATGCTGATTTATGCTCTGATGCTTTCTGCATTTTACTTTTCGGTGGGTGGGGAGGGGGAGCGGGGTGGGGGCCTATGGAAATTGTGAAATATTTATTTGTGCAAAAATTAGGGCCAACAAAATCAGGGTCAAAGGCGAAAAGGCAGGGCGCCCGAGATGCACGTGCCATCATTCGTAATTGATTGATTGATTGATTGATTGGCAAGCAAACGGAAGGCAACAGCTGACAAGAAGAGCAAACAGCAAGTACGAGTGGCAAGTGGCAAGCATTGGGGAAATCTTTCGTTTGTTTCCAGTTCGTTGGCCTGCAATGTTCTCGAAGCCAATAATCCCTGTTTAAGCCCTGAATGCCATTGTGGCTTAAAGCCTTCTCTCTGTCCAGTGACCCCAAAAAAACCGTCGGCCAGCGAAAACTTTCGAGTTTTGCCCGAAAGTTTCAGCCGCCGCTTAATTGCTTTTCAATAGCAAAAAAGAATAGTAGGAACCGATGGTTGGGGCATGCGGCATGGGGCATGGGGCATGGTATATCCTTTGCCAGCACGCAATGTGCCCCAAAACCTCATTAAAGGTCTATGCTGCCGTGTTGCAACAACTCTTTTTGCCCCTCTTTTTGGCCGTTGCGTGTTGTGTTGTCATTTCGGATGTGGGGCGGTGCGGGGCGGGGCGGGGCGTGACCACCAGCCGTCGTTCAACAATTGTGAAGGAGTAAGCGACCCTTCGACTACGACTACGACTACAAATATTGCGAAAATGGTTACAACTTTTCGCCCCCCCGCCCCACCCCCCCTTTTGCCCCCTTTGCCCGCTTTGTGTGCTTGTGTTGTTGCTGCAGCAATTGGCTCAAAGGTGTCTACAGGTAGGAAAAGCAAAGGGAAAACTACCAACCAAAACCAGGAAAAAGAGCTACTTCTGTGCCCTGGAAAGCGAAGGGTACGACTAGATGTGTACCCTATAAACATACATATACGAAAATGAAGAGTGTTTGTAAGAAGGGAGACAAAGGCGTCTATCAGTCGATCAATGGGTGCATATCTAGGGTATCTAATGCTTCGGTTGCACCCACAGACGGAACCCTTTTCCTTGTTCTCCTTTTGTTCCATGTTTTGTTTTAGCAATTTCCGAAACTCATTAAAAAATCGCTTCGACTGGAATTGTTGTCACTCATACGCCCCGTGCCCCCGTGCCTCCGTGCCCCATGCACCCATGAAACTATGAACAGTGCATGTACTTTTCCGAGTAACTGTGTGTGGGGGAAGGTATGATGTTAACAGAGTTGTGGCTCTGTTATTTTGTACGACATTTATGCGGTGGCGCTGCGGGTCGCGGTGCCGTTCGTTGCAATTGTTTGTCTCCTTGAACCAATTCTTTTTTCCCCCCACAACAAACAACAAACAACAACGGGCAGCAGGCAGCAGGCAGCAGGTGGCAGGTGGCAGGTGGCAGGCGGAAAGGCTCACCAAAGCCACCAAACGAGCCGCATTGAAACGCAGCTCCACGGCTCCACAACGGCCCATCGACCCCATTGTGTCAAACAGTTTGTGAGGCTCCAATGCTCCACTAACCCCACGCACACTCGCACTCCGAAAATTGAGTCTCCCCCCCCCCTCCCCCTCTCTCACTCTCTCTTTTTGAACAGAAATCCCTGTTAACTCGATTGAGTAGCCCCCCCCCACTCGGTCTCTCTTCAGCAGCAGCTGTTTATGGGAGGAAGGGGCTCCACGTGCCACTCCCACTACCGCCCCTCTCGGCGTGTCGCTCTCTGTTTCTGGCAAGCGAAATGACAGGCCCAAATAAATTTACATGTTTTAACTACAATTTTGTGTATAATTTTCAACTTGTTTCGAATACACACACAGAAAACTGTTGCAGAATTTCAAATAACCAAAAACGGAACGACAGAAACCTTCCCAGAAATGGGTACAGTCCTTCCCATAGCCACCACACGGCCATATTCCCAGTCCCACTCCCATTCCCACTCCCATATTGACTCTCATTCCCCCCGATGTATTTTGCATGCAAATTAAGACAACAGAACGACAGCGACAGTTCGAGTGAAAGGAGAGCAGCATCTGTGGCACCAGGCAGGCAGGCAGGCATTCTGCCTGTCGTCGACTGACATTTTAATAGAATTAACTGCTCCACAAACGAAGTGAGTCGAGTCCTGGCCTCGGGACAGCAGCTCGCCTTATTGCTTTAGATGGGCGTGTCATTCGATTTGATGGCTACAACTCCTGTGTGTTGGCTTTTAAGGCCTAAAGGATTCACAGGACTAGCTGCAAAAAGTGTGACATTTAATTGTGTTTTGTGTGAAATGCAGCGCGTGTCCAGGCAGGTGCCGGGCCCCAACAATGGCCACACGTTGACAGGCGAAGCGGAAAAAGGATAAAGGACCATTAGAGCTGCCGCCTGGCATTGACTCTCGGCATTATGGACTGTGTAATGGAATGGACTGTCGGGCGACAGACCACAGACAAGCGGGGGCATTGCTCTGCCTCTGCCTCTGCCCCCATATCATTTATAACAAATAATTTATATTTCTTTTGGCAATTTTTCGCTTGCTCGAGCCATAAAATTCGTGTATTTTTTATGTAAATATTTTGCAGCCGCAGTCCGTTGCCCGTAAACTGGTGCCACAGATGCCGACAAAAGACATTCAAAAATTAGAAATGATATACATATACAAGCCCGGCAATAAATATTTGAATAACATGCATTGATTCTCAAGGAAAATAAAAGAATCTTGTGGGCCCCACAGGCAACGACTTGGCGATGCTCTAAGAGAAAGATGATCGAAGGGAACAAAGAAAGACCTGAAAATATGCTCTTGGTGGAAAGACTATGCATGGTAGATGATTTTGTGTGAAAAACCCAAGGAATATAATTACATTTATAGAAATTGCATTGTTTTATTCATTTGTTTTGCATTCAATTTTAAAGATTCCTAAATCTCCCTCCCAAAATTTCACTTGGTTTTAATCAATAAACAACGAATAAACCAATAATCTTCAATTGTGTTTTAGGGAAAACACACACGCACACACATAGGACATTGTGTGCCCCCCCCTTCCTTAGCAAATCCAATTCTGAGATTATCGCGCTTGGAAATCGGCGCAATGTTGCATAAACAGCTTATAGCCGCACTGCCACCAGTGTTGGGGCAACACCAAAAAAAGCACTTGGGAAATCTACATACAACGCACATATAGAGGTGGAGGAGGAGGAGGAGGAGGATGAGAAGGTTCTGTAACCACAAGATATCTCCTACCCCCCCTTCCGTTGCCACCCCCCCGCCCAAAAGTACCATCCATTCCATTCATTCGCGACATGTGAGGCACACAAAATGCGAATGTTTATATGCGGCTCGTGTTTTGGTTTCTCGCTCTCTACCCGCTCCCCCGCTCCACCGCTCCCCCCGCTCCACCGCTCCACCCCTTTTCCCTCGTGTGTTTTTGGGGAAAATCGCCTTAAAACCCGCAGAAAATGGGCGGGGCCTGAGGCGGCGGGGGTGTGGGGGGGTTTGGATGTGTGTTGAGTGTGTAAATATTATTTTAAATTGATAGCAATTGAATGAGCAATAACGTAATAGGGAGTAAATGTTGATAACAGAAACAAGGGACCAACGAGGAGGATGCCGGGGTGGCAGGGTTCCAGGCTGCCAGCCTTTGTTTTTTCTAAAGTGAGAGAAAAAGGTGGGAGATAACCTACAGGAAGAAAGGTAAAACAAACAGGAAGAAGAGGAAACCCTTCAGGAAAGAAAGAAAATTAAATGATAAATTGGAATAAATCGATGGAAAAGGGTTTAAAAGGTATTAGAAACACGTTTCTGGTCAAGCTTGAGAAGAGTTTAAAACTGATTTCGAGGAGGATGGGATTCGAAAAGTGTTCAGAAAGTTATAGTCGAAAGATATGAAGGCTAGCCGTTACTCTTCCCTAAGAAACATTCATTCCATTTCCATTGGGTGTTAATTTTATATGCCATAAATGCCACCCATGACTCCTTCTGCACTCCACCTACACTCCATCATCTGCCTACATCAATATTTTCTCTCAAATATTGGCAAAATACTCATCTGTAGAGTTCATTCGTACTCATAGGAGAGATGTCAGGGGATGGTCTTCAGGGGACACTCTTCAGGGTATAGTCTTCATAGGACGCTCTTCATAGCACGCCCTTCAGGGGACGCTCTTCAGGGTACAGTCTTCAGGGGACCGTCTCCAGGGGTGAGGCAATTGATCAAATTGAGTCTTAAGTTAATTCTCCCCAAAGATATGGCCGTTTTCTTCTCAAAAGATCCCCTTTGGTTGAACAAAGAATTCTCCCACCCAAAAAGAAAAAAGAGTTCCAACAATCGTCCTCGTGGCCGTCCGTCGTGCCATCGGAATATATGACCCGTACTTTTCATCCATTTTCCTTCGACTGCGGACAATCGTCCACTTAATGACCCTGAAATTGATGCGAATTAGTTTTTTCTCTCTTAAGAGTAGAATTTATACATTTTTTTTTTCTCTCTTTTTTTCTGGACTTTTTCTTCTCAGCTTGTTGTTGTTGGTTTTTGTTGATCTGTGCCGCAGTTTGAATGCTCCGTTGCCTTTGTGACAAATGACGCAAAAGGTTTTTGGGGATTTTCCCTGCCTGCCTCTCCCTCCCCCCCAAGGAGGGAGGCAGTGGCCAAGAGCCCTTCTCTCATTTGACTTTGGGATTTAATTAAATTAAAAACTCAATCTGTCTGGGTTCCGCGATTCGTGGGACCAGTTGTCAGGTTATTAGTTGCTATGCGCTACCCCCATCGGGGCTTGGGGATTGGGGACTGGAGACTGGAGAGATGGCTGCTTCTAATTATCCTTCGTAATGAAAAACACATTGAACTTCTACAAGTGTTTTCCCCTGTTTGTATCTCCCTCTCTCTGCCCCTCTGGGTGCTGATGAACTTTGAGGAAAAAGTGTTTTCGATCCTAAATATATTCCCCAATTAGCCGACTCCTTCTTTGGGCATAAATCAAGTGTTTGAATGTATTCACACGCTCGTTTCGGGCATTAATCACACGTGTGTTTGAATGCATATTCGTGGCATCTTTAAGAGGTATTCATGGGGGCTCTTGAGGTGACAAATGTGCAAGCTTGGCGCTGCTTAAGTGCCTTGGACAGGCCCTAAACCTGTTACCAATCTTCATATCCCTTCGCTCGTTAAGAAACTCAGGGACTATGGGTTTTTCACCGATGCTTTTTGGTTTTCTTTGGTTTCTTTTGTTCCCATAAGCAAACGAATGGAAACTCCTTGGAATAGCAGGCAGTGTACCTCCATATCTCCCTCAGAGAAAACTCTAACCCGCCATCGCCTTGAGTCGCCTTCCAGCTAAGATCTGTTTGGGGGCACGAAAAGGTATCGTGCAACAGCCTGGCTAATATCTAGCCCCTGGGTGGGTGCAGCAGGGCGGGGAGACCCGTTCCGCTTTGTTCGCTTAAGTGCAGATTAATCAGTGTTAATGGCGCTCTCTCCCTCTCCCCCTCTGCTCCCCTCTGGCATATTAAATCCAAAGAACAAACAACAAAAGAACAACAATTAATGCAAACAATGCGAATGCGTAGAAGAAAAGCGAGAAAAGCGAACGAGAAACGAAAATTGCTTCAGAGAGCATCAGCACAAAAGGCAAGTTTTATTCATAAGCAGGCATTAATATTCATACGCACACACATGCTCCACGATTCACGATTCACGATTCACGAGTATATGAATGCACACTCATGGATACGCATACGAAATCGCCGGCATTGATGCGGAAAATTACAATTTTCATCTGCAGAAAAACGTTGCTTCATTGTTTTTGCACTAAAAAGCATTTGGGGAGCGTGCGGTCAGTGGAAAGTCGAGGAAAGAAAGGCTTGGGATACCCGTGTGCATCTCTCCAAGGTTCAGTGAATATTTCTTGGGACTAGTGCTGGAACCACTCCCCTCCACTCCCCTCCACTCTCGGTATTCCTGGCATCTTTCTCAGTGCTTTCGCCGAAATTGAATTCAAATTAATTGCGAGTACACTCGCAGGCAGCCCGTGAATACAGCCCGTGTTTACCCACAGCCGCCGTGGCAACGGCTCATCATCGACGCCGCAGCGGTGGTCGGTCATAATCCGCGGAAGCTGCAAGGGTTATGCAAATGTTGCAACCGCTGAACCGTCGCTCGGGTGCGTGGCCCGTAATTAATGTTGCAACCGCCGCAACAAATTGATTTAAAAGTTGGTTGCCCACTGGCAACCGTTGTGCCCGGATTTTCAGCATATTTTTTGTCCATTTTCCGCGCGCACACAAGCTCCAGTCTATGTGTTTTTTTTTTTCTTTATGCGAAAACAAACCCCCAACTAGAGAGGATTTTCGAATAAAAGATTACGTGTATTGGGGAAATGTGTACGCGGGATTCGGCCGGAATGTGCCCCACAGCAGATCGAGCATACCCCTTGGGGGCGCGTGGAGCATTCGCATGGTATTCGTCCGCTCCGCTAATGGTCGATGCACATGCGGCATGGTCACGGCATTCGCTGGAAAACAGATCTATGGTTGCAAAAAAGTTGTTGCACGCGCCACGCCGCTTACGGCGCTGCGGCCTGGCCACCCTGTCTAAAATAATGCCACCGCCACAGGCGCACGCATCGCGGCACTGATTGCGGGAGGAGCGGAGCAGATGTGGAAATAGTTGCAGCATTCGCACACCATCACCGTAGATGGCCCAGAGGCGGGCGGACACCTGCCATCCAGTGGTGGGGCGGGGGGGTGTCCCCGCAGGCGGAAATGAAAGTTTTTCGCTTCTGCGGTCAGGTGCCAGGACAAAGGTCGTTGCGGGACCCAAAAACTTTCCTTGGGCTGCCCCCCGCGCCGCTACAAATCGACGGCAATCGGAAGCCCAGGACCAGAATCAAATCTGAATACGCGTAGAGATGGAATAGATGCAGCAGATGGGCCCTGGGCCCGAGTTAAAGCCTTTATCCTTGGCTTAGATTTGGTTAAGCCCTAACCAGAGATGATGGCATCCAGGAATGGGGTAGTTTATGAAATACGATGACAACAGAGCCCCAAGGACATAATGTTATGGCATTTTCCGACAAGATTGCGTACCATTTACACTCTTCACGTTGTTTGGAGCAATCTTTTTTAATGGGTTTTTCCGGAACAAGTACCCGGTACTTGTGCTGCCACTACATTGGGACGCTGGGGACGCTGGGGACGCTGGGGACGCTGGGCCTACGCTAACATCGCAAAACGGGGCCGTAAAAACTGGCAACTGCCACGCCCTCGCTAGCGCCATAAACTTGCGTGTAAACAAAACGATTATAAAAAGCCACGACGCCCGGCTTTAAGGAGGAGCATAAGCCTAAAAATATAAAATTCAATACCGGGAGATCTCTTCGCGGGCAACAAATGAAAATTTAATGAGAAGTGAAGCCGGATGAAAACTCCATGCAATTCGGCATCCAATCAGCCATCACGGAGGGCCGAAAAAGCAGGCTGGCAAAATATTTACACGAGCATCATCCAGAACTTTTTTCAATCAACAGAATAAAAGTCAGTGGACCTCTCTCCCCCCCACCCCCTCCACGAAAGGGATCCAGTCCGGCAAAAACGGTCTCCGTTGAGTGGCAAGTATTTAACCGAGCTTTTGGTTTAATGGATTTCCTGCTTTTTCCCATAAAAACTATAACTATTTACTCTCTCGCTCTCTCTCTTTCTCTCTCTCTCTCTCTGTCTCTGTCGTGTGAGCAGCACCAAGGACAAAACAATATGCGGAGCAATCAACTGCCATGCAAAAAGCTTAGCTTTTTATTGTTTATTGTGTCAGTGTGTTTGTATACCCTTTGCAGAGGGTAGCAAGGCTTTGAGGGGAGCTTATGGTTCGGACTGCGAAGAAGGAAGGATCTGCGATCCTTTCAAGTATTTATTGAAGAGTCGATCTATTTTATTTCATTATTCTTAGTGCAACTTTGCATAGTTTTTACAGCAAGGAGTACAAAAGTCGAAGTATAAGAGTGGGAGTATAAGAGTGGAAGTATAAGAGTGAAAGTAAAAGAGTGGGAGTATAAGAGTGAAAGTAAAAGAGTGGGAGTATAAGAGTGGCAGAGTATAGCAATGGGAGTATACGAGTGGGATCATAAGAGTGGGAGTATAAGAGTGGAAGTAAAAGAGTGGGAGTATAGGAGTTTGCGTATAAGACTATAAATATTTACAGGGAGTATACGAGTACAAATATAAGACTAGCAGTACAAAATCGGAGCATAAATGTATAGGCATAAGATAAGGAGAATAAGAGTAGGATTATAAGAGTCAGAGTATAAGAGTCGGAGCATAATAGTATAAGTATACGAGGAGTATAAGACCATAACTATACAACTAGCAGTACAAGAACGGAGTATAAAAGTAGTATAAAAGAGTATAAGAGTAATGGTATAAAAGTAGGCGTACAAGAGTAGGAGTATACGAGTAGCAGTACATGAGTCCAAGTATAAGAGTGGGAGTTTGCGAATCGAGTTGTAAGTTAAGGATGCACTTGTCGGAGTATAAGTCAGACTATAATTGGGAGTATTCGACGGGAACTTATACGAATTATACGATATACGTCGTATATTTATTAATTCGGCGTTAAAGTGTAAGTAGGCATAGGCCGTGGTATAAGTGAAAGCACATTTGTATAAGAAGAAGACGGTATAAGAGGGCAGTACATGTCGGAGTATAGGTAAGGGTATATCTAAGGGTATAAGTCCTCGAATAAACGTGAGTATAGGATGGATTATAAGACGGAGTATACTTGACATTACAGGTTGAAGTATGAGTCGATTAGTTTATGTACAAGTTGAAGTATAAGTACTAGTTCTAAGAAAGCCTTCAGGTCTTAAGGTATTTCCAAGAAAGTTAAAAGTGTGCAACAGTGCGTATTAATAATAATACAAATAAGGGTATCCCAGTCTTCGAAATGCCCGTTCCACTCCCGTTCTATGATAGCCCTTTGTTTACCGTTCGGCTCTTGTTCCACTGCCACATGTGGCACTCTCTCCTCTCACTTTATCAATCATAACTTTCCCGATGAGAATGCTTGAAATTTCGGACAACAATATGCACAACTTTCCGACGGTTAATTAAAGTTTTTCCATCAATCTGGCTGATTGTTTCCAAGAGGTTCTTCTCGTACACTTTTCCAGAGTTTTCTCTGTATTCTCGCTTCTCAGTATTGTATTTTTAAATGTCAGAAAACATCAGAGTTCGGTTCATTGTCTTGTGCCTTTTGAAGCAGGTTTTTGGGGATTTTTCAAGCGAATGATGGTGACCTTTCGACATGCTTCACTCTGATGGGCGGGGAGGGATCTCCTTTTTGGCAATGTCTGTATCCTGAGGCACCACAAATTTCATTTGCTTTAATTGACGAGAGTTTCCCCACAATTAATAAAGGACTAACACTGTTCATTGGCTTTTTGGGATGGAATTTAAGGCCGAGAGGACCCCTTGGAGAGGTCAAATTATCTGCCATTTAAGCGTAAATTATTCCGCATTACGACGTATCATATGTCCATACAAGTGATGTGTAGGAGGCAGGAGGGCAGGAGGGCAGCAGGCAGCAGGCAAATCGAGACACTAATTGGCCAGAATAATGTCCACATTCGTTCGCCTGAAGCTGGGCAAAATGTCGAAGGATTATGGCAGTGTGGGCGGGGTCGGTTGCCTCATTATGCAAATTGCAGGCGAATGAATGCAACAAATACGAGTGTGCCCTCTGTAATGCTCGCTCGTACTCTGATTAAAGATATTACGATGTTATTTATAGCAAATTGCATGTGGAATGTTGTTTCAGTTTCTCCGTAAAGTGATTCTCTAGAAATGATTATAATTAGCACAGCTGGTGGGGGCTGCTGGGACTCTTGTGTGCCACAAGGGGGTATTTTATTCCCTCAAAACCAGTATAATTAGTCATTTTTCTGTGCTTGCTCTAGTCTATGATTTAAGTGAAAATATTTCATGCTTGCGATAGTGGAAAATGTGAAAAATGATTTATGGAAGGACAAAAAAAAACAGGAGGAAAGGCTCCCTGCTGAATGAAAGGTCAGTTTTGCGGAAACTACGGCCAGGGTTTTCCGAAACTACAGGAAAGGCAAGGGTTTCCTTTCCTCTAAATGAGCCCCAAAAAATATACATTTATCTTAATTTAGAGACCAAAAAAAAGGTTCATTCGTTGAATGCTTTGATGATTTTTGTTATTTTTCCAGCCTGTTTTCCCAAAGATAAAACATATAATACTCACAAAGGAATGCACGAGTATTCCCTCGAACGAGACAGACCAGAGACGGACGGATGGATGGACGAAAGGATGGATGGATGGATGGATGGACGGATGGACATTCCATAAATTTGACAGTTGGCCATTAATTTTGTGGTTATTTTTTTTGTATATTTATTTTTGTGTGGGGGTCTTATACTGTGATTACCTTTTGGGGAGGTTTTAATGAGAAAGCTGGCCCAGCTTTTGTCAAATATTACAATCATTCGCTGAAAAAATGACATTTTAATGCAAATATTTGGTCGAAACATTCAAGTGAAGGATTTTTGCTGGCTTTTCTTGGCCTCTTTCGTGCTTTGTCATGACTTTTCCGGCATTTTTAGGCATCATTTTTGGGGGATTTATGAGAGCGTAAAGCGATGCTGTGAAAGAAAAAAAGAAAAAGCTTGTCATTTGTCATTTCTGTTCAATGGCTTGCATGATGTTTATCCTTTATCCCTTCTGCAGCAGTCTCCCCTGCATTACCGGGGATTTACGGGCAGCATTTGCATATATATTTACTTTCTCTTTGTGTTCTCCGAAGTCCTTGAACTGCACTCTGGAGTGCGGAGTGTGCTAAGTCCTGCTTTTAGCTTCGCTTCGGATTGCATTTCAATTTAAATCTCAAAACCAGAACGAAACCAGACAGAAAGACAGGGACTTTGACTTGACTAAAGCATAGATTTTTTCCAACAATTGGATCTCCATTTCCTGTTCTATGATTGGTTGAAGCTCTCTCTCTGCGGCTGAGTTCTTTCCTTGAGGCCGGGGGGGGGAAAAAAAAAGGCTGAAAGAATCTCAAAAGAAGTGCCACTCTCGCATCGAACTTTGATGCTTCGTTGCCTTCAGATTCGGTTTGAAGAGTGCTTTCTGCTGCTTTCATTGAATGATGTACCGCCTGTCAGTCTGTCTTCCATTTTCCATCTTCCATCTTCCATCTACCATCTACAGGTGGAAATTTATCAATTTTCCGGCCCCAGACCAGACATGTGTTTACGGTGTCGGTCCCCCCCCGTCCACCGTCCCCTTAAAACCCCCTTCGTTGCTCCAAAAAGCTGTGGAAAACTTTTAAATCACTTAATGGCCTTGGGAAAACTTTCCACAAAACCCACACACCAGCACGCTTGCTTGGCTGTTGATTCCATTGCGGGGGAAAACTTTCGTTCATTTTTGTTGCGTTTTTTTTGGGTCCTGTAATTAGTTGAGAGTTATGGGGGTTTTCAACGATTGACGACAGATTAAGGACCATTCGACTCTTTCATTTTTCCATTGAGGAGGATTTCTATTCACGTTCCATCAATCGATTGAAGCGGACACATGGGAGGGTCCCAATCCCTGGGAAAACCAGGGAAAACTTGCATCAATTATTGCAAATCTCTTCCCAAAGAAGTTACTGTCCAAAAAAGCTTCTTCCTAAAAGAAAATCCTTTATAATTCGTTAAAGTTTTTCCAAGCAAAGAAAACACAAGGGTTTCCCTTCCGCATTCACTTCAAAAGGAGTCGAAAAGGTCTTCTCTCGGGGAAGCTGGTTAACCCATCAAATCCTCGAAACTATGTAGGGTTTCTCCTGCAGACGAGGGGCCAACGAAAGGAGGGAAGGCCACAGGCAACAGGCAGCAGGAGGCAGGAGGCAGGAGGCAGGAGGCAGAACGCCGACATGTTAGCACGCACTCAAGATGCGGCCATAAATATGAGCTATCCGCCTCTTTGGAATGTATTGATGTGCATATTAAATATTTACAACAGCTCGGGAAAAGTGCGGGGGAAACTGCTGCGGAAAGCAAGGAAATCGTACAGCTGCCATATGGCTCCTCCAACAATCACAATCAAATCAGGAGCCGGCAGAAGGACCCCAAGAAGCAGAAGCAGAAGCAGAGGAGAAATTCAACGGGCCACTGAATGGAATGACAAATGTTATGAGCCTCTCAATTACGAGTACGAGGACGATACCTTCTACACATTAATAAGTTAACGCGCGGACGAATGACGGGGGCGACAGTAAATATATCTGTATATACTTATAGAACCCATATAGGAGTGCGTGTGTATCCGCAGGATAAGGAAGAAGGAGCGGACTTAATGCCAAATTAAAATGTTTACGTGACTTCATTACATATTTGCCTCAGTTTTGCCCCCAGCGCCCAACGAAATTCCTTGAAGCGAAGAGGAGGTGTCTGCTCCAGCCCAATATCCACAGAAATTGGCCAAAGGGATGTCTGGCTGCATCCCAACTCCCACAAACAATTGGCCTGTGAAGAGAGGGCTTCTACAGGGCCTCTGATACCCTGTACTCCGAAAGGACAGCCAGACAGGCGTTTCCCCTATTGAAGGGTATCTTCGAGTCGACTATGGGAGCTGTGGGACTCTCGTTGGGGGATTTACCACTCGACTGAGTCCTTGACTTGCTGCCGACTTTCTGGGTTAATTACTTCGCTGGAACTGCCTTCCCACGAATCCAAGACAGGATTATGGACGAGTTCTAATAAGAGATGGCTAAAATGGGGCCCAAATAAGACACTTCTGGATGCGAGAGCAAAGTTCATTAGCAGCAAAGCGCAGGAGCATCTGGTGCTGCTCAAGCGAGTTAATGCACTCGAAAATGCTGAACAGAGCCAGAAGCACACTCAAGGCCAGCTGCAATGCCAAGACCCTTGATTCGGCATAAATATCATTATAAATTGCCACAGAATTTGCCTGTTCGATTCGGCATTTGTGGCCTAGTATTTCGATTAAAATCTTAGGCGGGCAGAGAGAGAGAGAGAGAGAGGGGCAGCCGCACGTGGGTGCCGTTTCTCAAACATTAATCATACGCCATGTGTGCCATTGACAGAGCAACATAAACAAGAGAAACCACAGAGAGAAAAGGTAGACTTTCAAGGAAAGGCAATCCCCTCCTTCCCCCTTTTCAATCGCTTCCTTGAGGGCGTGTACACGCCCAGAAATCAAAGACAAGAGGCTTCACTCATTAATAAACATTAGAGGAAAGGCAAGCCAAGGCACGTCACGGCACGGATGTTTCCCAGAGGGAAAACTCAATGAGAAAAGCTCATTAATTTATGGCCACAAATCCTGTCAAACTGTGTGTCGCTGTCGCTGCTGCAAGCCTTTCCCTTCATCAGTAGATTTTTGTTTATAAAATATTTAAACCAAAAAGAACGCCGCACAAATCCCCATATATTGTTGCTTTCGGAAGTGTCGCATCCGCATCCGCATTCCGAATGAGCCTGGAAATGCCATAAAAAGGGATCATCATCAGCCATTCAAGGAGTCAAGGCAGCTTTCGGGGCCGGAGCCAGTCAATTGGCTTATGATTTATGTTAACCATTAGAGCGGTCGAGGAGCGGTTCATTCGAGCCCAAAGCCGAGGCTGCAGGCGCTCTTCCCGCCTCCTCCTCTCTGGTGACCCGTGTCGCAGCTGTCGAGGTGAGTGCTTCAATTTGTGGCAAGAAAATTTCAAGTACAAAACGCGGAATGGGTGTGAAGATGGAGAAGATTTTTCAGGGCAGGGAAAGCACTCGCAGGGGGTCAGGAGTCTCCACATTAAATGGGGAAAGTCCTGGCCAAGTTCAACACTTTTCCTGGCCAAAGGTGAAGGTTTTCCCGCACTTGAAACGGTATTGGGGCTACAAATAATTGCACTTTATTTGCGGCCATCTGGAAAAATCTGGAAAATCGCCTTAAGAGCGGCAGCCCTTTTCCGGCCGTATCAGTTTCCTCAATTATATTCCTTGCAATTCCACGAAAAAACCCTGCTGCCTGGCAGCAACTTTTCCGCCATTCCCTGGCAATTTTCTTAGTTTTCCTTGCGTATCCGCTGCCACTTTTTGTTTGCGCCTTAAGCTTGTCATTATTTGCGTGTGCCATAAGATTTGATTGCAACGGAGAAAAATGGGTAACAGATAAAGAGAGAGAGAGAGACCCCTCCCCGCCCCCTCTCCCGCAAAGAAAACCCCCAAGGCAGAAATATATGCAAATTAAGAGGGAGAGAAAGAATTTTCTTTCAGCTGAAAAGTTTCTTTCGTGGGAAAAAGTATGCAATCGAAAAGTTGAGTATTATACAAATTGCGGCAGAAAGTATGCCTTGGAGGAAAGTATTTCCCCCCAAGGGGGGGGTACTGGTGAGGGGGGTGGGGAGACAAGTAGACGCTGATGCGTATGATTAATGTTTCCACTGGATGCAAAGGAGATACACATGTCACGCTCCAGGACACTCCAAGGCAAGAGCTGGGAAAATTAACCCTTTTCCATATCGTATAATTAACTTTTTGCTTGAACCGCAAGCCGCAGTTTCCCGGAGTTTCCGGCCAGCAGCAGCAGGTGTCAAATTTCACGCCGGAAGATACGCGATACGGCGCCACCTGTAGATCGAAAACAAAGGAATCCATCGCTGGAAACTGAGACGGCCTTAAAGTGAAGTTCAAGCTGAAATCTAGGGCCCGCCAATCGATCGAAAATGAATTCGAAATTAATTTCCATTTATGGCGCATTTTTCCCATCGCCGGATGTCGTTCTCTCTCCCTCTCTCTCTCCCTCTCTTCGCACTTGACGCGCACTTCCGAGTGTGCCTCCGGCGTTGCTATCATCAAAGAGATACAAAGATATTGCTAGCTTATTGTTTACAGCACACACACACACCCACCCAGAGAGAGAGAGAGAGAGGGAGAGAGAGAGAGGAGGTCTTTCCTCCCAGCAAAATGTTTGTAAGAAATAGAAATTTAATTTCGATTGTTTGACCCACGGGAAAACCCCTGAAAAGCGCCAGTTCTGTGGAACTCTTCGAAGAAAGAAGTAGAAGTAGAAACTAATGGTTCTCAACGCTTCTGACGGGTTTGGGGCGCGTGACTTTGGGGAAAAGTTGCCGTAACTAACTTTCGTTTGGCTTTCCAGGAAGATTCTTTCATTTAATAAAAGATATGTATGAAAAAAGCATTGTGTGAAATTCCATTTAAATTCCAGTTGAAATCCTATTAGATCTTCATTTTCTTTCAAATGAAAATGAATGACATTTCCCCAGTTGCAACGGTTCCGAGGATGGGGCGGATGGATTGTTACAATCAGACTTTATTTAAGGCTTATTTATGCGATTTATTTATAATTCAGTGACAGAGAATGGAGCACTGCTGCTGCTTGTGGCACATCATACACGTCGTATGCGTATTGTGTGCTGACATTTTCAGAAGCTTAAATATTGGTTAGTGGCGGGGCGGGGCGTGACGGGGCGCGGTGTGGTGGGGCGTGGCGTGTGGAACTGATTTGAAATGCATACGAATATAATTCAAGGACTTGTGGCCTTGAAGTGACAGAAATTGCATTCATTTTGATTATGGCATTATGATAAATCTTTCTCTGAGGAATAGATGGACTTTTGCACTCTCAGAGGACTCTCAGGTAACCAATGAGACCTGCTAAATCATTTTTCGAACATTAAAAGCCTCCTTCTGTGCATTTGCTTGTAGTTTTTGGGGGCGAATGTCCCACGGAATTACGCATACGCCCCAGTGGCCGCCCCATGATTAAATTACGAGCCATTTAAATTATTCATCAGCTGCTGCTGGTGTTTTTAATTAATACGCGCAACGCCTAGACGTCGTCCGACTCTAGGCGACTAAAAGACAAATTACTGGCCCAAACCCAGCCGCACAGCAGGTGGAAAAGCAGCTGGAAAAGCAGCTGGATAAAGGTGGAAAATTGAAGAAAAACACTCGGGCTCTAAGGCCATGGCTCTATGGGTTTTTCAGCTCTTGAAAAATGGGACAGCGCGGCTGTGGCTGTGGCTGTGACTGTGGCTGTGGCTGCGGCTGTGGCTTTGCCAACCATTACGCAGATTTCTCCAAGGAAAAAATAACTGACCCCGCAACCAAATTGCTGCGAATGCGAATGCGAGTGCGGATGCGGATGTGGGTCACCGCGTGAGAGGAGCGACAATCATCGGGGTGAAAGTCACTTTGCCTGAAGCACCAGGAGATTGCTTTTTGAAAAGGATCCCATTCGATTCATTTGCAAAGCTCGAATAGAACTGGATATTTATTCACCTTTTAGCCCCCTTGAAAGTCCTTAAAGTCGGCCACCTTATTGATTCGATTACCACGTGAGACATTTGTGCCGCCGCTCTGCCGCTCTGCCCCCATCCCCCGCGCCTCCACGGCCACAGATTGATTTCGATGGACAAACGACCCCTCGGGGTCATCGACACGTAAAGGACTTCATCCTCTTTCCTGTGGGGCAGCCCCCCCCCCTCCCCATCTGCGGACAGGCCGCAAAACTATAGTCGTATCTACGTTTCTCCATTGAAATTAATCAACTGAACAATTCCGTTTTATTGTTACCATGTTCCGTGACCCCATTTACACATCCGCCGCAGTGCCACACACAAAAAATAAAAATAAACAAAAAAAAAAAACCACACAAGTAGGAAACTTGCAAATGACACAAAATTTCACTTAGTGGAGGGGAAAGCGCAGGCAAAACGCAAGGAAACATGACAAACAAAGCAGCAGCTGTTGTGGGGCGGGGAGGGGGTAGAGGGGGGCGTAAAATGAGGTCTAGTTAATGAGCTTTTGTTTGAGGGTCCACTCGGTAGGTAGCTGGGAAGGGGGGCGGGGGGGAGGGGGGTTCCAAAAGACACTCAAGTTTGGGTTGCTGGAGAGAACTCTCGTCTTTAAGGCGAAGTATGTTGATTTTTTTTTGAGAAAAACAACAGCCCAGAGACCTGGAGATGAAAAGGGTACTCTTAGGGATATTCGGTATTGCTTTCCCAAGAGAAAAGCTGAGGAAAAGCTGAGCTGTGAGCGAAAGCCAAGGAGTGTCCAAGCTGGAAAACTGAAAGCTGGAAATACATTTATAAACATAATAAATAAATAAATAAAGGATTGTCTATTGCCATCCAAATTTCCTCCTTTTCGTAGCATCTTCTCTCCTCTGCAGTTCATTTTTTCTTTACGGATAAAAGACACTTTTTCTAGGGGTAAAAGATCATATTTGAAGCCTCCATTTTACTGATATTTTAGTGGATTTTCTGGGTAGATTGCTTGGTTACAAAGAAAGATAGAGAAACGTTTTGGGGGCCTGCAGTAAGGGGCCATTTTCGGCAAAGTCTCTGTAGAAAGTCCCTAAGGCAGAACCTACACTTTTCTCAGCAATCAGAGACATCTTTGTCTTGCCCCAAAATACAGACTCCACGCTCACTAATACCAGGGCAGTGGCACTCCTTCTGCAGAACGCATGAGAGATCTCTTCTCTCGCTCTCTGATAAATATGGGATTGCTCTGTGGCCAATAAATCGAGTAAACCTTCCCTTTCCTACAGATATATTCCTTATAGAGAATATCCCATTTGTAGTGGTGTTCAGTTTGTATGTTTTAGGGTAGCAAACAAGTCGTGTCCGCCTCCACTTTCCCTCTTACTTCACGCACTCGAGGCGCCTTCTTCTTTTTGGTGCCGCCTCCACCAAACTTGTTGACATTGCGGAGGGTCTTAGTTTTCACACAACTGGCCAAAAACTGGCCCCAACTGGCATGGCACTGGCGCTCAGTCGTCTCCCTCTCCCGCTCCCTCTCCCACTCCTTTGTGGTGGGCACCACTTCCGTTTCCTGTTTGCTGCCGCCGCCGCTGCTGCTGTCCATCTTGCGGCACTCGTGCATAAATTAGTTGCCTCTGCCGCGACTGCCACGGCGACTGCTGCTCATCTAATAAATTTAAATCCTTAAAATCCTCCTCCGCAGCGCGGAAAATCGGGGAAAAGCGGGAAAAGCGGCAAATGGCGGGTCAGCAGCACGTTGCGGCCATCAACTGTAAAAATATGTACCTTCCTTTTCCCTGCGTTACTCGTATTCTTTTTTATCATTTTTAATTTTCGTAAAATGAGTGTGTGAGTGCGGTGTCCCCCCCCCCCCCCTCCCTAGGCTCCCAGTGTGACAACATCCTGGGTCCTGCCTTCCGCCTCCTGGCTTTTCTGTTTGTTTTACTTTGGAAGATTTTCCATAATTTTATGGCCCTGCCGGGAGCACACACACACACACGCACAAGAGTTTTTCCGGGGAAAACGCCAACGCCAACGCTTTCGCATACAAATGCAAATCGAAATGTAACGAAATGGCCAATGGACTTATTGCCGCCACTGTCTTACTGTTGTTTGTAAATTATTTGTGGCTTCGCCTGTCGGATATTGCCACACAAACGAGATCCGATCGAGGGGAGGGGGCATGCCCCATGCCCATGCCCGACAATTCCATTTCATACGATTTATATGGCATTTGTTTACAGGAAACGCCGACTGTGGGGCCACCCCCCAGGAGCGGTTGAGCAGCCGAAGAGGTGTTAAGGTCATGGAATATCCGAAAAAATACTTACATTTTTTTTTGCATTTACTTACGAATAAATCACACGAAATGGGGGGAGAATCGGGGAATAAAGGCAAATCAAAGTTGTGCGAGGAGTACACCTTTTTGCCCTGCTCAAACCACTGTCAAAATCCCTCTCGAGTACGCTCCTGGGACCCCGGGACCCTGGAGCCCTGCGACCCTGCGGCCCTGGGACCACGGGGACCCTGGCCCCTCCCTTCGTTCGTTAGATTTCATTCTGTGGAACATCATTTGTGCTGACACATTTTCTCTCGATTTCTTTTTACAGAAATCGCTGCTCCCAAGCGGAAAAAGCGGAAATGTTTTGGCATTCAATTGACGTTCTGTTTGTATACAAAATAATGCACTTCTCTGCCATCCCCCTCCCCCCCCCTCTTCCACTCCGCGCTCTGCAAATCTCTGTATCTTTGCCCGCAAATCGTGGGCCTAATGACAGCTTGAAAACACACACAAAAATTCGTATAAATGGACCACAAAAACGAAGGAGGGAAAGGACTATTATGGCAGGGTGGCTCTCTCATTTTTCATTTCTCAATCGTTTCTTTTAATGTGCACTTGCCACGGTCCAAGAAAGTGCATGCCACGGCATCATTAGACAGACACTGTTCCCTTTTTGGGCGGTATATAGGGGGCAATATATATGGAAGAAAAGTTCCTTAAGAATCGGGTCATTCGATGCTCCTGTTTGTGGCCGTATATTCGTATATTGATTGGCGTTTTGGGGGTGTGTATGCGGCGAGGCTGTCAGCACAATGCCCACACATTCGGCGGGGTAAGGGGTAGGGGGGTAGCCAATGAAATGAAACAGCCTAATAAATATTTATTCGAGAAATTGCACAGGGAATGAGCTAAACTTCAAACGTACCCTGTACTTGAAGATGGGAAATCAATGCAAGAGAGGGGGAAATACCCTAAATAAACGATGAAAATACATGTGTAAATCCTTTCAAGCGATAGTACATCTATGTATACTCACGTACCACTGCCAAAGCAAGCAAAAGGTTGCAATTCTCAAGAATATAACTTGTTCAATAATTTCCAGATTTTATTTACTAGGAAGTAAGTCCCCCAGTCCCCACCACGCCTCACTTGCTTAATCCCGATGGACCGCAATTTATTAGGAATTTACGTCGATCCAAAACAAACTTGAATCTCAATAAAGCCAAATGCAACGATTCCTAAATTCCCCTAGATATATTCCAATAAGTCCCAGCAAGTATTCGGTGTTTGAAAAGCCCCTAGAAGTGTTTAGCTGATGTAGGCCCCATAAAGTGCATAGATCTCCACCCAGTGTACCCTTTAATGCCTTCACATATATTCCGACAATAGCCTTTTGTTTAGCCCAATCGAGTATTGAGATGTCCATGTGCCCTGTACTATATACATAGGCATTACCCTTATGCGTTATATATAGGTGTGTGTATAGATCCTACACGCCCACATGCGCCTACCGTAGGCCCCATCAAGTCCTGAGCAAATGCTCGTTTGGTATTTGGCATTTATTTTCGTTTCGTGCATTTTGCTCCTAAATTCTAGACGACCCATAAAGTATTGCAAATTCCATAGCCCCCCTCCTCACCCCCCCAGCCATATAGCATTTTGATTTCTCAGATAGTAAAACCGTCCGTACCGTAGCCCTCAATGCATTTTCATTCTTGCATATCCCTTCCCTCTTTCTCTCTCTCTCTCTCTCTCTCTCTCCCTCTCTCCACTTCGCTGACTTTCAATATTTTCGCATACGCTTTGGTTTGGTTTTTGCTTTGCCAACAAAATTCTGGTTTTTCAATTTTTTTCTTTGTTCTCTTTTTATTTGTTTTTATTATTTATTACTGCAGATATTTCCACCAAAAAATATGCGCTGATAAATTGTTTCATTTAATTGAAAAACGAGGGGCCACGCTGTGAGTCGCTGCTAGGGCCGCGACGCTACATTTATAGCCGATAGTCAGTCGGTATGGCTTCCCTCCGCCAGAGGGCGAACACATTGCACGACGATGAGAGTGTGAGAGAGAGAGAGAAAGAATTTAACCAATGCAATTTCATTTGTTCTTTCTGGCTTTAAAAATAATAATCAGATCTGATCCAGATTCGGCAATCTCAATACGGATTTTTTTATATCTTCAACATTTTGTAGGCCACAGATTTTCCTTCTATATGGGGGCGGTTCGATTGGAAATTATAGGTTTTGATTGGTTTTGATAGGAAATCCGTTTGCTCTAGCTCTCATAGTCCCTGAGACATGGCTCTATCGACTCGGCTAATGCTGCGGTTCAAAAATATATACACCTTATGGAGTCGGAAACGCTTCGTTCTGGGTGTTGCACACATCATCCATTGTATGCCACCAATAAAATAGTATTTTTTGGAGCAACGGGCATAAAAATGCCGACCATTGTAATGGATTTCGTTGTTTAACAACTTTTTATGGCAAAACTCGCAAATTGGCGGGAGCTTTCAGCTGATTTTTAATTAGTTAGAACTAGTTGTATCGTGGAAGGGGTATTTTACTGTGCTTTCACAGCAGTTTCATTTGAATTTAAATGTTTCGTTGCAATTCGTTTTGGATTTCATTGTATTGTATTTGCCACGATTTTAGCATAAAGAATGGACAGAATATCTAATCGGAAAATGCATATTTCACAGTAATGTATTACTTTTCCAACTTGATTCACCCCCCCACCCCTCCCATTTGACTTCATTTTGGATAACAGAATTTTCAACCGATTTTCCTCCTTTTCCACTAATTATGCAGTTTTCTGCAGTCTCGCTCGCCCTCAACTTTTCCGACTGTCACTTTGCCTCTAGCCGGAATAGCCGGAAAAACGTAGCCACATTATGAAATATTTTCTGCATATTTTCAGTGGCCATTGCTTCGTCTCGTTGCGGGCTTTCCGCAAGGCGGAAACACTAACGAGAAAAGTCTGGTGGTTGAATTTTTGGCAGCTATGCCAACACTTGCCTGCTTCCGTGCACATCCTTGGGCCGGGCCGAGCCGTCCGGGTCCTTGGACTGGATCCAGCACTACTGCAGCATCATCATCAGAATCATTTAAGGCTGATTAATCGTAATTGTTGTGGCCTTGCAGTGTGGCAGGCGTTGCCTAATTGCTGGAGGCGCAAGCTCCTTGGTAGGCACTGTACGAACATTCTAAATTCAATTTACGAAAAGAAGGCTGACCTTGAGCCAGCACCAGTGGGGAGGACCGCCTGTGGGGGCCGACAGACAACGTCTTAAAGGATTAAACGCAAGTGGAAAAGGCGCCAAGGGAAGCGAGGCAAAACTGATTTCTATTCGCCCAATGGAACATGGCAGGCGACACTTTCGCCGCCCGTCTCTCGCCTCCCCAGCACCCGCACTGTGGCACTCTGTGACATTTTTTGTTCGCCTCATTTGCATAAAGGGAACACAGGCCATAAATTCATGCCGCAGACGGTTCGTTCGGACGCGTCTGAGACGACGACGACGACGCCGCCACCGCCGCCGCTTCTTCTTCTTTGGCGCCTTAAAAACATCTTAGTTCGGTGTTTCGCTTGGGCCTGACAAATGGCCAGCGATTTGAGGGCTAGGTGTGCGAGTAAGTGGCATTAAAGGTTCGAAATTGGTCTCCAGAGATGGTCTGCCCGCAGATTCACTATAGATTAAAGGCTATAGCTCTGTATACTGTCACGATTTGAGGCATGGAAGGTTGGAGTATTTTGTCAGCTTTAGTTTTTGCACATTTTAAACTACTAATTAGAAGATGAGCCACGTATGTGAGGCCACAACTAGCCAAGGGATTCCTCGAGAAAATACCAGACCAATACTTGGAAAAATTCCAGAAAAATACTAGAATACTACCAGGAACACACTAGAAAAACCACAGAAAATACTAGAATGAATACCACATAATAAAATAAAAAGATCAGAATATAATAATACCAGAATAAACTTGAAATACCAGAAAAATACCAGAATATTTTAGAAAATACCAGACAAATAATAGAAAACTACCAGCAACACACTACAAAAATACCAGAAAATACTATAATGATAAAAGAATAATACGAGAAAAATAGATACCAGAAGATACTAAACAAAGATTAAAAAAGAATACTACCAGAATAAACGTGAAAATACCAGAAAAATACGAAAAAATACTGCAGAAAATACCAGAAAAAGAATAATACAAGAAAAATACCAAAAATACTGTAAAAAGATCAGAAGGGAATAATGACAGAATGAACTTGAAAATACCACAAAGCTACCAGAAAATTGTAGAAAATACCAGAAAAGTACTAGAAAAACATCCGAAAAATACTACTACTGCTAGACGTGCGTTCTATATGTACAGGAGTAATACCATCATCCCCACATCCAAGAGTAGAATAAGATTCAAAAAAGGTTCTTCGCCCACCCACATTTCCTTCGCTTTTAACCCTCAAGACTCGCTTTTCTTGAGCAAAAACTATTGTACGAGTATGTCTAATCCGCGAAGTACGGCTCTCCCTGGTAATATTCCACTGATTTGTAGTTTGGTTCAAGGTTTTGCCCACAGCGAAACCCTTCCACTATTCATTAGCTTAATCGTGTTTTAATCCCTGAATTACAGCTCTTAAAGAAATGATTTATTTGTTGTCTAACCTTCGGCGAGAGTACAGTAACAGTTCCACATAAGCTGCCACGTGTTCTTTGGTGCATAAATTAGCTTAAGCCATTACCCTTGCCACCAGTTCGGGTTTCAGCTGGTTGTTCAGGGACCAGAGACCAGAGACCAGGGACCTCTTTGCCAAGCGTGTGTTTTTCTACGACTCCTCCTCTCATTGAATCATTCATTACCATTCATTCATGCATTCACAGGCGACTGACTGCCTAAAAGCGCCATCTGTTGTCGCCACTCGCAGTGACCTTAACCTCGGGGAAAAAGAACAGAAAACAGAAGCGAAAGCAGGCTAAAACGAAGAAGAAATACCGTAGCAAAACATCAAACACAACAAAACGGAGCAACAGCTGGATGGACTGTGCGAACAGCTGATGGTCTGCACAAACAGCTGATTGGCTGTACAAACAGCTGTTCCACCGCCTGACGCCTGCGCATAGCAGGGGGCGCCTTAAGAGAGCCCGAATGCCCTTTTAAGAGAACTCCTTTGCAGACTCCTATTGTATTTGTTTGTCTTTCATTGCGTTTGCCTGTGGATTGCGTTGGTAAATACGTTCCACAGCTGGCCAGCAGTAGGCAGCGGCGGCAGTAACGGCTCCAAAAGTCCAAGCGACGACCAATGGCGCTTGCCTCCACAGTCCTTGTTTGTCTTTACTTGCGTTTGCTTGTGGAACGTGTTGGCAGATGCGTTCCACACGCAGTCCAGGCGGCAGCG
Organism: Drosophila pseudoobscura; assembly: GCF_009870125.1. Classification (NCBI taxonomy): domain Eukaryota; kingdom Metazoa; phylum Arthropoda; class Insecta; order Diptera; family Drosophilidae; genus Drosophila; species Drosophila pseudoobscura. The sequence goes on from NC_046683.1 coordinate 55,002,284, forward strand.
GCAGCGGCAGCGGCAGTAACGGTTCCAAAAGTTACGCGCCTAAAAAGAACCGACAGCGTCGTCGCGACGACTATTGGCGCCCGCTGCCGTTCGCATTCACAGTCTTCTATGCCCCTCGGTGGCGTTCGCATCGGTGTCGCTCGCTTCGCTCTTGGACCAATCTGAAACCGATCCGAAAGGGACTGCAACCGACGACTGTGTGGTGGTATTTTTTTGTTCAATCCGTCGGTCAGTTGTGTTTTGCATTCCAAACGCTGCGGCTGTCGATCGGTGTCGGAATTTTTTTTCCCCCAGCATCCGAATCAAAAGTGCAGTGAAACCCAACAAACAAATAGGTTTTTGAAACCACAAATTGAACACCAAATTAGAACCATAAATCAATTGAAAACTAAATACTTTGAACCGATGTTTGCAATAAATTTTGAATAATTCCAACGATAAATAGAAGCGCCGCATTCCGCCGCATTCTTCCAAATTTTTGCGGAATTCGGTGTGTTGCAGTAAGTGTCCAAATCTTTTGAATTATTTGTGGGGGGCAATAAATAACACTCTTAACCTTTGACCGCATATCCGTATCTCCACTGCAGTGCCACAGCCACAGCCAGGGCCAGGGCCAGAGGGCATTCGTTTGAAGAAGGCTTACGGCCAGTCATCTGCCATCATCCTTAAAGTGAATAAAATGTCATAGATCTCACAAGTAAATCCGCTTTTCGTATTTCCTTCCAAATCTCATCGGATTTTAAGCGCCAAATCGCCGCTTTTCCAGGAAAATTTATCTAGATAAATTCCTGCATCAGTAGATTGCTTTTCTGTATTTTCTGTATTTTCGGTATTTTCTTGGGCACAAATTAATGGAGTGCTGAAAGTGTTTGAAAATGTTCCACTTTAGGTGCATGAAAACGGAAGAAAAGTCACCGAACAAAGCCCTCTTGTAAAGGGTCATCTATTTTTAAGGATTTCATGCCCACGCGTCCACGCTCTCTGTCACGGACAGGCAGCCCTTCAAGTGCTCTTTTGGCCGTCCTTTTGGCCGTCCCCATTGTCCCTCAAAACGCAAGTGATTTCTCTATCGAAAGATAAAGAAAGCGCCACCCACCAAAAGTTGAGTTTCCTTTTGGACATGAAACAATGCAAACAATCGCACAAAAATGGCACTAGGAAAATACTACCACAAGACTTCAGGAGAGGGCCATAGGCTATGGGCTATGGGCTATGGGCTTTTGGGCTTTGGGCAATGGGCACTTGGCACGTGAAAAGAGACAAAATTAAAAGAAAACAAAAAAGGAAAAGCCAACAAGCTTAACAAGTCGAAAGATACATTTCTATAGATGTGTAAGGCTGTTATTTTCAAGGATCTTTTATGGGAATATAATTTAAGTACATTAAAAGAAGGGATGTACCCTGGTGCCTGTTGCCAAAGGATACACCTATGAAAGTGATTCCAAAATATGAGTGGGTACATTTCCAATCAATCTCGATGCTGAATGTAACACGAGAACGTGGAAAAACACCGCTTTCGAATGTGGGCGAAAGAAAAATTGTATTTTCCTGGGGATTAAAATGCGGGACGTCAGAGAACGGATCCATGTATCCGTGCAACCAGCCGCACGCCAAAAACTGAGTCATCTATCAATTTATTAGTGAGGGGAAAACGTGAAAAACTTAATTAAAAAGAGTAGGAAATCCCTTATCACTTCCCTTTCAATATGGGTTTTTCGGGGGGCCCATCTACTCCGTGAGATTGTGGATTTCGGTAGAAAGTTTTGGAGGAACTTTAATGACGTTCCATCGACATCAAAGTTTCATTTTTCAATTTTTGTCTTGACTTTCGAGCTTTGGCTTTTGCCGTTGGCTTGCCGGAGCCGGCGGTTCCCTTAATGGCACAAAGATTTTAATCAAAAATCAGTTAAAACTTTTCCCCGAAAACTTCGATGTGGAAACTGTTTCTTGGGCAGCGGAAAACTTGCTGTCATCTGCCAGGAATTTTGCCATCTATAAATTATAAATTACGACGGGTTGGAAAATGGGCGATGAAAACTGATTTGCATAGCGTGTGTGTGTGTGGGGAGGATGCCTATGAGGATGCCTGGATGCCTATGCGTATGCGTAATAATGATCGAAATCAACTCTCGACGATTCGCCTTATTGACTTGGATATTACTTTATTTGTGTTGTTTGGCACAGGCAAATTTCCCGACTACGATTTCCACTTTCACTTCGATTTTCCTTCCATTTTCATTCAATTTCCTGCCAATTGGCGGGGGGGGGGGGGGGAGGGGGCGCGTGTGTGGGAAATACTGTTTTTGCTTTGTTTTATGCACGCACAAAATATTTCCTCTGTTTTTTTTTGGTGGTGGTGTTTCTCGTGTTTGCTTTTCGTAATTTGAGTTGATTTGTGATAAGCGTGTGGGCTGCTGCTCCTCCATTCGATTGTTTTTTTTCCCCCGATCCCCGATCCCCATCCCCAGCCCCATCCCTGCCCAGCCTGTCCCCTACTTGTGGGTGTGTGTGCCCTTCAGGCGCCTAGTTCTAGGCAATGGCTTTCGTTTTTTATGCTCCCTTTCGTCGAGATTGCGGCAAGGGTCGTCTGCGGCGGGTACTTGTGCCTCTGATTTGTATGAAAATGATATCCCAACAATATTCCCCCTGCACGTGATGCCAATTATGTAAAAATTACTTTATGCTTTTCCTTTTCCTTTTTTTCTGCGTTTGCAGAGCGGGTGGTGGGGGGTGGGGGGGAGAAAGCATTTATGAATGCGAGAGCAATTGAGGCATTCAACGGGGAGCACATGAATCGAATTCAAGACTCAAATTCTGGCAGCTTTAATTTAAGGTTTAAGCTTATGTTCCACCAAAGGTTTTCCACCAATTTTTTTTGTACTGGATAGAGGGAAAAATACCAAAATAATACTGATAAAGTATGAATAAAATAATAAAAATTACATCAACAAAAATACAATAAATACAAAAAAAAAATATACAAAATTAATTAATGAAAATATTTTTTTAAATACAAAATATACTTAAAAAAATAATTCAAATCTCTTTTTAAGCACTTAAAAATTCGAGTAAAATATAATATAAATATATAATTTTTTTCCTGGTGGAAAGAAGCAATAATTACTTCACCGCACCGATCCATCAGAGAAGGGCTTTCCTAAACATTCCTGCATGTATCTGACGATTCCTTCGCTGGAAACCCCGACGCCCTATCAGAGCTGACCCTTCAAAAAACATATTCAATATTTAATATTGTGAAAAACATCTAAGCCGCACAAAAAATTGCGCTTCTCACTTTCGCATTCAGCGTTTCTGTTTTTTTTTTTTTGTTGCCCCATGGAAAAACTGTGCAACTGCAACTGCGATTGCGACTGCGACTGCGACTGGCACCGCCACTGCCACTTTCCCTCTTTGCCACTGCTCTGTCGCCCGCACAATTGCCGCAAGCGATGGACCAACGACCACTGGAAAAAAGCATAGAAAAGTTGACTCTTGTTTCCCGTCCCCCCCCCCCCCCCCCTCGGAAAAAAACCAGCAGAAAACGAGGGAAAAGTTTGCGGAAATCGCAAACAAAACGCGAAGCACAAAAAAATTGTCACACAAAAATGCCAACACTTGAGGCGCTTTACAGGGGCATCAAAAGCTGAAAGAAGTAGATACCAAAGAGCGGTGGATGCGCGATAATAAATTCGGAGAGAAAAGAAGCAGCGGAAGAATCTGAATCTGAATCAGGGGAGACGACTCTTGCATAATTTATGAGGGGAAGAACTCAAAAGTCCCCAAAAGAGAAATGCAAATAAACGATGGCAAAACTGTGATTATGATTTGCAACATTTGGCTGGCTGCCACTGCCACTGCCACTGCCACTGCCACTGCGACGCTTGTGGGATGCCACGTTCCACGCTCGACGTCCCAGTGCCACAGCGATGCCGTTTGCCACGTTCTTTCGGCTGCCACTAATTGTTAAATGCTGTAAAAAGCAGAGCCAAAAAAGAGCGTTGACGGCAAAGACGAATGACGGCAAGGACATGGCCATGGCACCTTAATGAAGGCATCGCCCGGCGAGGAGCTATGAATGCATAGCGGCGACTGCGGGTGCGACTGCGGCGGAGGCTGCCGCAACATTTGGCAACAGCAAATGGCCATTAAGTGCCCTTTGGAATGTGTCCAATGAATTTAACAGTAGATCCGCAACTATTTTTGTCAGCCTCATCACAGTTTTATGAGTCCTTCTCTGTCGCTGTCTCTCGGGGGGAATGGCATCACCAGGTGCTTCTTTAGATGGATAAAACGCCCAGCTCATGCCAGAGGCATTCCAGGGATAATTGCGGCTCCACCTTGAAGGGCATTCCGTTCAACCACATGGGGCATTCCGTTTATTTTTAAAGCCCTCTCTCGCTCTCTCTTGGAGGCATCCTTGAGTACCATCTACTCCTCCGATGGCGGATGGCGGATGGTGGATGGGAATGGTGTCAAGTGTCGCTGTAATAGTGGAACATTATGACAGGGTTAAAGGGTTGGTCCCGTCCCTCCGCCCTCAAGTTTCGCAACAACTGCCGACATCTGTCGCATGGCAACCACTTCCTAAACGAGGCTTAAACTGCTTTTGGATAACCATAAATGTCACTCCAGCAACAGCACCAGCAGCAGCACCAGCATCGGCGTTGGTGACCACAACCTGGCGACCGGGCACGTCTTCAGAGAGACAGATAGAGAGATATAGAGAGAGGGGGATGATACGGGGAGTGTGGTGGAAGGGAAAAGACATGAAAAGGGAATCCATTTAAAATTACATTTCAATGTGTTATCCTTCGGCTGCTCGCAAACGAGAGGAGGCCATGACGGAGGCACGTAATAGACAACATTCTGAGTGCACACAGGCGGATCCTGCCCCCACTGTCCGCCTGTCCGCCCGCCTCTGTCATTTATTTATTGCCTCCGCCAATTGCAGCAATCAAAATCGAAAGCAACTGTAAAGGAAAAGTTCTCGCTTTTCCGGCACACACACACACACACACATGGGTACGTATGCGGGTGCGTGTCTTTGGGGGCCCAAGAAGTTGAGGCAAGCAAATCATTGGGGGCCCATAGACATCCATGGCTCATTGAATGGGCTTTCAAGTGGCAGCGGCAGCGGCAGGGCAGACATTTTTTAATAGCACGAATAACGCGTTCGTATCAGAGCAACTGCCAGACACTTTGGCATAATTGGGTCATAAACTTATAGAAACTAGTTCAAGGATCGATCCGACGATGGCTGATGACCTTTTCCCCCACCCCCAGCACTCCTCCCCCCCACCCCTCCTCCGCTGCGATAAAGTGCATTCAGAATTGCTTGACGCATAATTTCAGATATCTTTGCAGGCGAAAAAGATATCCCTAGATTTATGGGTCTTTCGTCAGCAAATTTGTCGATAAAATAAAGATAGTTTTCCCAAGTGTCTTGTGGGCAAAGGAGAAGTCGAAGGAGTCTGAGGATATTCGAAGAAGAAGTGTTCAACATTCAGGAATCCATTAGACGAGGGTCGCTGCAGAAAGGAGCCAAGCCTTTAGAGGCCTCTCATGTAAGGCTCTACGCTTAAATGTCCTGCACAGAAACTGAGATAGTTTTCATATTATATTCCCCATAAATTCCGTAATACTTTCATTACTCCACTTCCCCCTTCCCCTTCTCAAGTTCTCTCAGGTACGACTTTGACCTTCTTTTCATTACGTTTCCCCAAATAACAATAAACCACTTTAACGATTGCTTTGCCATTAATTTTACTGCCAGAAGGAACAAACTTTGGCTCTAATTGGGGGAGACCCAAACCACTCGTCCACTAAAGGTAATTGGAGCCCCCCTCTCCTCCTCCTCCTCCTCCCCTCCGCCCCCCCTTCGGCTAATTGTGTTTTAATGGGCATATCGTTGCGATATCGTCGGATATATAATTAGCAAACAAAATTATCCAATTTATGAGCACTCATACTCTCAGTTTCACTTTCACTTTCACTTTGGCAAACAGTTTTCTTGTTTCATGTTATTCTGCTGCTGCTGTTGTTTGTTTGTTTGTTTGTTTGTCTTTCGGGCGGCAAAGAATTATGAAAGTTTGTCACGTTTATCGGGCGAATGGGCTGTAAATACTATTAGAGAAATTATGTATGTCCTTCCATAGATAACGAAACGATACAGGGTGTCTGGCGGCCTATGGCAGGGCAAAGGCAGCGCCTAATCACCAGAGGGTTTTCCTCCAAACGTTTTTCACTCGCGAAAAAACTCAATGGGAGTCCTAAACAATCGGTTTCAGTTCTGTCAACATATTCTCATGTGCTACAAAGACAAAATAAAAGATAAAAGAAGCTGTTTGTAGTATTTTTTTTTATTGGTATTTTTGTAGTATTTTCATGCAATGCTCTTTTCTATTTGTTTTTCTTTTTTGTTCATTTTGTTTAGTATTTTTTGGTATTTTTCAGTATTTTTAAGGTATTTTTCAGTATTTTTTTGGTATATTTATATATTTTAATATTTTTCTATTTTCTTGTTGTAAGTTTTTCTTATAGTATTTTAAGTATTTTCCTTCAGTAAGTTTTTTTGTGATAAAATAAAGTATTTAATGATCGGTGAGTTCCGTGTGAATACCAAAGCGTATTAGTGACATTCTCGAACATAAAAAACTGATGTAAGTGAAGGGTTACCCGGCGCTCTCCTTCATCTGGTTTTCCATAGAGTTCGCCCAAGTTTTTCCTGAACCGACTGCACGGACAATTTCCGCCCTGAGCTCTGTGACAATTGGTGAGAAAATTCCTATTCGAATTCTGGGAACTTCCTTGCACGTCTCTCGCACAAACTAACAGGCAAATGTCTCCGCTTCTGTCAAGAAATCTCCCTTCCTGCCGTAAGTGCGAAAACATGTTTCAATCTGTCTCCGGCGTGGCCAAGAGCCAAGAGCCAAGAGCACAACTTTAAGCCTTTTGCTGCATAACAATTTGTACAGGCTAATGGACACCCTGTGCGTGGAGCGAGGGTGGGGCTACACTATACGCACATAAAATAGGTATTCCCTCACTCACCCACCCACTCCCTTCCTCCCTTCCTCCTCACTCACTCACTCACATAATTCAATTAGCCTTCTTCTTCGTTCTTAATTACAACGAGAAAAACAGGGGGCAGGGGGGCAGGGGGGAAAGCACTGGGGGGTGGGCGTGGGAGGTGTAGCGACTGTGGTCACACGCCCCAACATTGCAGTTCATTGTAATTTTCTGTGGCTGTAGCTAAAATGCGTAAAATAATTAAAACAACATAAATAATGTCATTACACACACACCCGCACACACACACACACACCCGCACACACACACACACACACACACACACACACACACACACACACACACACACATGAAATGAGGAGAAGAAGAACGAGATTTAGGGCGGGTAGAGGGTGGTGCCAAAATTGACCACCCATTGTCCTTGTCTTTCGTTGGGGGGCGGCGGTCTAAGTAGATTTCAAATTATTCCATTAGTGTTGATGACATTTGTCGAGAGAGGCACAGAGCTGTTGACTCGGCCGAGTCCGTGTCCGAGCCCCCGCAAGAGCCGCCCCCATCTTCCAGCCCGCATTGCTCTGCCCCTGCCCCTACCCCTGCCCCAGCCCCTGCCACAGCCCCTGCCCCTTCGCCCTGATGATGATATGTGATGTGCTAATGCCTTCGTCTGTCTGCCTGTCTGTCCGTCTAGGAAAATTAGCCAAAAGAACTTAATTAACCAGAGGGTCCCTGTCCCCTGTCCCTTGCCCCTGTCCCCTGTCTCCTGTCCCCTGTCCCTTTCTCTGGCCCTCTGCTGTCGCCGGACTATGTCCGATTCTGGCTGGGAAATATCATTCAATTTGTCAACACTTTATCGCCCCAACGACCGGCGACATTCGATCCGATTCCCTCAGTCATCATCTCATCATCATCATCATCGTCGTCATCAAGGACCTACAACTGGGATTCCATCTCTTGCCTAACTAAAAATTAAATGCAAATTGCATGCACGAGGGCGTCAGACTATGTGATTTATGCGGGCCGTTTCTACTATCCTAGGAATACATAATACATATACATAAGCAAACAGAACAGAGCAGAACAGAACAGAACTCCCCCCAAATGATGTCCCATCAATCAGAGAGAGAAGCGACCGACCAACCGAATCGACCATCGGTGTGTGAGGAAAAAACAAAGACCTGCTGCCGTAACGGAGATGAAGTGTGAGGTGGCGCAGGGGTACCTATGACGAGGAGAAGGTGCCATAAGATGCCATGAGAGTAGCTGGCGCCAATCTTTAATGCTGGGGAGGTGGGATGGAGCTGGAGATGGGGATGGGGATGGGGATGGTAGATTAATGACAGAAGATTCTGTTAGTGACACTGTCATAATGACGAGCATTACGGTACCCTGTTTGAAAAGAGCACAATAAATATGATACTTGATGGTAGAGGGGGGGGAGCAGCAATGCATTGCGGAAGGAATAGAAAACCAATTATGGGGTGCAAATGGGGGGCACATAGAAAACAAAGCACATTCAGGTAACATGCGAATGAAAGTGCTTCAAAAAGACAGGACTTGACGACAGAGGCTCGAAGCACACAATACTGGGTGGTGCATCTCGGTGCGGAGATATATGTGCGGTATTTAGTCCGAGAAATGGAATACTTGTTGGGAAGTCTCTGCTGCAGACCTACATAACCCTGTTTGGGAGGTATTCTTTGCCTTTAAATGAAAATTAAACGCATATGGGAGTTACCATGATGGACGGAAGAATCGTATCCATTGCAAGTGGTAAAGAGGCCAAAAGAAGACGAATTCCCAAAACGATTTTTTGACCTGCAATTGGTGATAAGTGGCCCGATTTTGGGCCACTATTTGTTTTCCAGATTTTTGCTTAAAATCAAGGCAGTCACACGGCACAAAAATAAAAGTAGTTTGCGCGGTGATCAATTCAAAATCCCATTTCAACGAAAGTTAAGGCAATATGTTGATGAGAATATCTGATCTGTAAATGTTGTGCATTGATGGTTAGAATTTAAGGCGAATAAGGTTGGTGGTTTTCTTTTTCGTTTAAATTAAACCTCTGGTGATAATAGTTCATAAATATACCGTTAACGAATCGATATGGTGCAATATTTCTAGGACTCTTGTAGGAATATGTGGGAGAAGCTTTTTGGAAGAACTTTTATAATGAATAATAAGATGATAATAAATGACTAAAAAATACCAAAAAATACCAAAGAAAATACAAAAAATAGCAAAGAAAATACCAAAAAAAATACCAAAGAAAATACCAAATAAAATACCAAAAATACCAAAGAAAATAAAAAAATAACAAAGAAAATACCAAAAAATACCGAAAAAACTAATTATTTATTAATTTATAATTAACTAACTGTTAAAGGTAAATAGAATCATCTGTAAATTTTGTAAAAATTTAAGTTTTCATCAGTTTGGAAAATTATATCGGGACAAAAGAATTTAGAAATTTGTTTTCATTATTTATTTAAATATTTATTTTTTATTATATTTATTTTATATTCTTTTTTATTATACTTATATTTATTTATTTACTGGGTCTCGCTGGACATTTCGGTGCCACAAAATTCGTTCGCTGCAATTCGTTAAAGAGTTTTTTTATGCCACAAAAAAGGTGGACGTACATTTCCAGGGTATCACCACTTCAGCATCAATCTACGGACTCTTTTGGCTATCCATTTTATGGGGATTTATACTGGCATATTTTATACATTTTGTCACAATTTGTTTCTCTCTTTTCGCGCATGAAAAGTCACAAAAAGATAAGCAGCTTTCCCCTCAATTGATTAAAGCTGACGAACGCCGCCGCTCGGTAATGTTTTAAAGCGCTTAGCGATACCGATGCCCTGATACTCCCCCCACGGTCCCCCACGGTCCCCTGCTCCCCTGGCTGCCTTCCTGCCTTGCTGAATAAATAGAGCTCTCCCTTCACGGGCCCCTCTGTTGCCAGCTCTGGGATAAAGATAATAAATTAACTATGGCCAACACGTAGGGACATAAACTTCCAACTGCTTTTCACGTCTGCACAGGGGTCCGGGTGCGGGTCCGGTGGCGGTCCCTCCCCCGCACTTTGTGCGATGAAAATTTTGTCAAGTGGTCAGCAGAAAGTGTCCTTCCCGAAACAACGGCAACGACAACGACCAACGACAAGAAACCCAACCGAGTGAGTGCTCATACAAAATTAACATTCTAAAACAGCATGGCCCCCCCGCACCACCCACCCCACCCCACCCCTGGGAAATAGCAACGAAGTGGGGGCCCCGGCCTCATACACTCGCTTGACCTTCGTTTCTGGCATTCATTCAAGACTGAAACTGAAACTGAAACCGAAACCGAGGCTTGAGACCGCCTTCTGCTTGAGCTATTTACAGCTGACTTGGCAGTATGCCTTCCCCCCCCCCTCGCAACCCCCCAACCCCCCCACCCTCCGACTTCCACCCTTCCTTCATTCTTCTCGCTTTTATTCCCAGCAAGTAGCCGCAGGCTTTTAATTTTTTTACAGCTGCCTCAAAACGAGGAGCAAAAAAGTGCCTATAAAATGGCTATAAGGGGGGATGGGGGATGGGGGGATGGGGGCACTGTCTGGGCTCTTGCCATTATTCATATTTTGACAGTCCGGAAGGGGGGTGGGGAGTGCCCACGCGGCGGCGTATGCGTTTTATTTGCTTTCATGATGAACTTTCCTGCATATTTTACGTGGGATGCCGGGATGCTGGGATCCCGCTTGCTCTCCGCTTGGAAAACGAGCAGCTAATGCGCGTGAAAATACTCTCGACAGGCTGTTCGACTCGGTTCTGTTTGTTCGAGTTGTTTGCTTGATCTTTTTCTGTTTGCCTGGAAAGAGTTGGCCCTGGAGCCGGCAGTGGAGTCGCAGGGGCCCTCTGTTGACGCTGGCCGCCTGGGGACAGAGCCCGCCCTTCTCTTCCCTCCTCCCGGGGCCACGCAAATACGAGTACTGCCACAATTAAAAGATGGACTGGGAAAAGTCGTCGCTTATCATAATCCTTGAGCGATAATAATGTCGTGCCAAATGGAAACATTCCATGCATAAAAGGCAGAAATCAGATTTTTCAATGACAAACCTTTTTCGTGGGTTGCGGAAAATCTGAAAAAAATTAAAGAAAATATTTGATTTAGTTTTTGTTTGTTGTTTTGTGGTTAGAAATAATTAAGAAATTTATACTTAAAAAAAAAGTTGGCAAAATAAAAAATAAAAGGGAACGCACTCATATTTAAATAAAATATTCGGGTTTTAAATACAAAAATATTAAAATTAAATGGAATTCACTTTGATTTAAACATAATATGTATTTAAAAGTATTTTTAAACGAAACAGAAAACAATTTAAAATAAATAAAAAAAAATTAAATTCCGGGAAATGTATTTGATGTAAATCTAGGTATTTTTTAAACATGAAATAAATTTATTTTATACCTGAAAAATATATCAATTCAAATATTTTCACTTTTTTTTAAATTTCCACCCAAATTCAAGACCCTACGATTATCAGTGCTTTTTTTCTGGGTGTACCACATTTTTTTACATTTTAAAGTCAAAGAAACTGATTCTTTAGTTGAAGGCTGGAAATCATATTTAAAATGAATTTCTCGCTGGAATTTCATGGCCCAAAATCATCATCGTATCGTGGAGGCCATCAAGAGGTGACAGAGTTGAGTGGCAGAAACGATTTCCATACAGAAATTCAATTCAGAATTCAATCGGCAAACTTTTATTTGAGATTTGTGTTTCTGTTTTCTGTTTCTGTTTCTGTTGACCCTTTTTCGGCTTGAACTCTGCGATACCTAGGCCGCAGCCTCTGGCGTCTGTCTGCTGTGTGTGACACTCGAATGTCGCCTGTGGGCCCCCCCCCCCCCCCTCGGGGACGAAAGTAGGCGCCACCCTTGTGGCAAGCAGGGAGCCCCTGCCACCTGCGGCAGAGTGTAGTTCGAGGCAAAAACACAAACAGAAAACGAGCCGCAAGAAACATCTGGGCAAAAGTTACAGAAGACACAAATTTGCATCTCACAAATGGGAAGGGGGGACATGTGTTTGTGTCCTGAAATTCGATAAGGCCACGCCCACACAGGCAGGCCCACACAGGCAGGCGTTGCATAATTCAGGGGGCATGCCACATCCACATCAACATCGTTTTGGACAGTGGCACAATGAAATGAACCCGGAGTCTAAGGCCAAGCATTGATTTATGCAGAAAGTGTCATAAATTTGAATATAAATAAACAAAAGGGTGTCCCCATAAATAAATATGCGAGCCGTAGGCCTCTTCCTTTGAGGCCTACACCTGATAGATGGCCAAAACACCCCTCTCTCCCGCTCCTGGCCCACCTGTAGGACACATCTCTGAGGTGTAGACCTCTCTTTGGGGCCCCTACCCTTCTCTCCCACTTCTCTGTGGGGGGGCCGTTTAAAATGTTTATTTAATGGCGACATTTTCTGGTTAATTTTCGTGAAATTTATGTACGCATCCCGCCCGAAAGGGTTGCCACGTGTTGCAAATGTTGCACATAAATTAAGTCTCGAGAGCGCGGCATTAAGTTCGTGTCTTCTTTCTTTTGGGGAGGAGGTGGGGAGTAGGTGGGTCCGAGACGGTCTGTAATCTTCCCTTTTCTAGTTCTGATTTCCTCCCGAGTAATGTGTGCCCCTCACGCAGGGTCCAAGGCCAGGGGCTGCCATTGAATTATGATTGCAGTCAGCCTTGGGACATGGCCGGGGCTTTAAGATTGGCCTTCACGAGAGCCTGCCTCCGCTCCGCTCCTCCGAGGATAATCTTATTTGCCTTTTGGTCGGAGGCCAATTACTGGCTAGAACAGTCGGACATGTCATTGGACATGTTTTCCATTTCGTGTTTGTCCATTTTTGCGTGCTCTTTGCCGAATGAAATTAACACAGCATCAAACTTAGAGGCAGTGCCTCCCCCTCCACCTCCAGAGGGAGTACACACACGAGGATATGCGAATGGATGGTATCCATGACCACAGAGGAGGCAGCCACAGCGGGCGGTTACCCATGGGCATATCCATGGCAAAAACATGAACAGCGGGACATCTGCTGTCTGTCCCTGCCTCTGCCCCTGCCCCTGCCTCTGCCCCTGCCCCTGCCCCTGCCTCTGCCTATGCCGCAGTGATCTCCCTGCAAATATTGAGATACACAGTAAATACGTACATTCCTGCCTCAAGGGGGGGGGGGGGGGGGGGGGGGGGGGAGGAGGATGGTGTGTCAGGAAAATGCAATCAAATTACTTTGATGTTTCCATTAATGTCGTTTACTTTAACGCTGAACGAAGGAATCACTGAATAAATGAAGGAATCAAGAGACGTATGAAGGGGGGCATGAGGGGGGGGGCCTGAGGCGGGGGGAGGATAAAGGGAAGAACGAAGAAACGAATGAAGCGAATGATAATGGAAGCGAATCATCAAGGAATCATCTGTTTGTGCAGTTCTCTTGGCTGCTTGGCGGCGACCACCCTCCCCCCCCCCCCCCCCCCCCCCCTCCTCACTCTCTCCTCCTCAGCCATTTGTTGTTGCAAATCAGGGACGCACACAATGTCCTGCCTGGCATTTTTATTGGTAGAGAGAGAGAGAGAGAGAGCGGCCCACGGCCCACGGCCCCAAAGGCAATTCATTTGAGTTATTATCCTGGATATATCGATGGCCAGCCGCATCCGCACAGCACGCCTCCAAGGACCTCGCTCTCTCTCTCTCTCTCTCTCTGGCTTTCCGTCTGTCTTTTAATGTGCCTCCCCCCACCCAGTAAGGGAGGAGCAACCCCCTCCCCATCCCCTGTGTAAAGTGTCATTTCCGTTTTCGGTTTTATGACATTTCCTGTCATGTCCTGCCATTATTTTTGCGTTATATTTCGTTACAATTTTCCATTGTTTTCCTCTGTGCAGCTGCAAGAAAAACGCATTTCCTCAAGCTTTTTCCGCTCGAAGCACGAAAAAGATTTTCTCACCCGAAAATTATCTCTCGAAAAAGGGTTTTTCACGAAAAATGGCAAACATTTGCTAAACGTTGCTTGAATTTTCTCCCGTTATAATAACCATTTTCACCATTTTCCTTGGAAGAGCATGTGCTAATGGTATATGCAAAAACAAAAAAAAAACACAAAAAGAAAAACGAGAGACATTTTGCTGTTTGCCTTAGGATTTCCATTTTCCCATTTTCCCCATTTCCCCCCCACCCCCACTGCCAGCGAAAAATTTACTTAACTTTCGAGAATTGGGATAAAATTCTTATAATTACTCTTCTTCCTCCTCCTCCTCCTCCTCCTCTTCTTCTTCGTGATATTTACACGAATTTCCATTGGATTTTTTCCCAACTGTTTTTTTCACAGTTTTCCACGCGACCCTGAACCTCTTTACGCCTCGCTGGGGGGCTGTGGGGGGGCCTGTGGGGCCTGCTGCTTTTGCCCCAGTGATTATGTTTAATGACAGACGATGACGAGACTCTTGGAGGCTTCTGGGGCTTCTACTGCTTCGGCCTCTTGCCCTTCTGGGCGTTCGGCTTCCCACCCTCTACAGGCTATTAATCCATTCAATAATCACCTCTACTCGTTTTGCTCCATTCAAAGACCCCCTGGCACCCGCTCAGCGGCACTTAAATGAGGGCGGAAACAAGATGTTCTGAATAGGAGGCCAAAAAACAGGTATAGAGCCCCCCCTCCCCTCTTCTAGAGGGCTGTACCCTATCTATGGAGGATTGCTGGCCAGGAAGACGGCCAACAGTGGCTTCTCTTGGCCTTCGTGGGACGGGGGCTGGAAAGCCGCGTCAACGACTTCATTTCTGGGGCCCAATTTCCCTGGGTGCGCCGAAAGGTGTCTATTTTGTGGGGATAAGCATATCGCAGGGATATACATGTATCCTGCCCCCAAATTAGGAATCGAGCTGTGGATATCATCAATTACCGAAAAACCAGTAGCAGCACAAATTGCTGGGACAATCAAAATGTCTATTCGTTCGGTTTTCTGGCTTTTTGCCACTCAATTAACAGAAGCATTGTTTTGTGTGCCACAACAACTTGCTGCAGCACTTGCCACAACGTGAGAGGGGTGTCTGGGGCAGCCACAAAGTTTTGGGCGGCCGGTGGGGAGCGGGCAGCGAGGAGTGGCCCCAAAATATGCATCACAATCTGCATTCATGGGCTATCTGGTAGTTTGTATCTTTGAGGTTCGTTTTTGGTTGCACATCCTGGGTCCTTCGGCCCGTGCAGCGCCGAGCATGAACTCATGTGTAATTGCATTGATAAGTGACAACTTTTGTGTGGGTCTGTGGTCTGGCCGGAGCCACGTCGAACAATGGAATTAATTGCAGGCGAAACGAAGGATATTCCAGGGATACATTTAATTCGACTGGAAATTTTCCCACATTCCCCTCCACATATATGTCCTGCCTTAAAACTCGACTCTTTTGTGCCTTAAATTAGAGTCTGTTTTGCCTACGAATCTCTCGCATCTCTCGCATCTCTCGTGTCTCCCTTGTGTATCCTCCCTTTGTGTGTTTCCATTTCCATTTGCGGCGTGGGCCTTGCCTTGCTTTTCCTGGCAAATACTTGTAGGAATACAACATGATATATTTAAATTCCAACCAGACAGAAAGACAGACAGCGCAGACAGACAGCGCAGACATTAGGCGACAGACTAGAAGTCGAGAGGAGAAGGAGAGGAGGGCCTTGGCAGAGTCGACTAAGAGGTACCCCCCAGGCACTTGTCCCTGAGAGAATCAATGGAGAGTGGAGTGCCAGACCGATCCGATTATGGCTCCCCAAAGGGGGCACGCTCCATTGAAGATCAGTGCAGCGGGGAAGGAGCTACCAAAAGGTTTCATTTTGGATCCATTTCTGGGCTTTCTTCCTGCTTTTTGTGCACACAATTCAAAGATATCGCAGGCATTAATGGCCCATCGGGGCATACCCTTCTGCCCACCATAAATACCTCTTAAAAAAGAGATATTTCAGCATATTTTTGTGCGAATTTCGAAACACAAAAATGTATTTTGTTCTTAGAAATGGGTTTTCTTTTTTGTTTTGTTTGGGGAAAAGGGGGATGGGGGTACAAGGGGGGACGGAGGGCGGTACAGGCGAAAGCAATTTGCCAAAAGCAACAATGACAACTGGCTGACATTTGAATTATGCTTACACATCGGATGGGCGGATGGGCGGAAGGGCGGATGGGCGTACGCGTCGCGAATGCGTATCCCAAGGTCGCCGGGGGGGGAGGAGGCCGCACCGGTGCGTATGAGTAATGTATTGTCACACAACAGGTAGGAGAGAGACACATTTCGTAGCGATGAGCGATATTCTCCGTGACAAGGCAAGTCCTAGCCCCCCCACCCCCTCTGCCCCCCCTCTGTCTTGCCGTCTAATTACAGCGAACAAAACTGATTTCCCCCCAAAGCCCCCACCCAAAAAAAAGGAAACAAAGAGCGGAAGAAGGAGTAGTAGAAAAAAAAGAAAAAGCAAACTTTCGACAGGAAATTTGCTGGGAAGTCAAAGAAGGACTTCTGCTCTCTGCTGACATCCTGGCACAAATATTTGTGCAAGATTCATGTACGAGCATGTATTCACGTGTCTACATGTGTGTTGTTTGCAGGGGGCGCCCCCTGGCCAGCCCCCCACCCCCCCACCAGCCCGCTCGCTTGCCCTTCATTACGGTCATGACTGGCAGGTTTTCGCTCCCTCTCTCTCTCGTGTGTGCGTCTACTCGTTGTATGTTTAAGTGGCATCAGCATCAAGTCATCGTCGTGACAAAATGTGACCCATTCAAAGATTCGGTGGAGGGTCTGGCCTAATGCATTTTCTTGGCCTTGGCCTTGGCCCCTGCCCGATGATGCCCCACACACACCGCACGTTGCAAGCACTGATAATGAGGCTGCCCGCTGCCTGCTGCCTGGTAATCTTTTTGTTATTCCTGCCGAAGGGTTGCCACCCTTTAAATTGCACTGCTTTAAGCCACTCTCGCAGATTGATGGCAACGCAGAAGCAAACGCTTTCCACTTGGCTAACGAAAACACTTTATTTTGCAAAAATTTGATCAACATTTGGTCTTGCCACAGCCGGAGTCCCAGCCCCAGCCCCATGGACCACAACGCCACATCTTGCCAGCTGTCCGTCTTCGCAGTGCGGGAGAGAGGGAAGAGATACTTTCCCACAGCTTTCAGGGCAGTGGGGTTCGAGGGAGGCCATGCACTGAGAGAAACGGCGGCAAAGGGCAGCATCTGGCAGGCCGCGATGGCTAAAGAAGGCATCGACAGGGCATAAAACAAACAGAAATTGTGAATAAATAAACAGGGTAGAGGGGGGGGCAGGGTAAGGGCAGGGAAGGGTAACAAACCGAAGACCATTCAATCAATAATCAATATAGTAAATAAATATTGTTTTGAAAGACCTGCAAATAGAAGGAAGAAACGGGAAACGGGAGAAGCGCCCTTCGTGCCTGGAGGCGACACACACACACACACACACATATATAAATCTCTCTTTGAGGAATCAGAGGCAGTGCCTCGTTTTTCATTTGCTCCGCCCAGTGTCCCAGTGTCCCAGGTCCCTGGGGGTTGGGGGGGGTGGAGGGGGGGCGGGATGCTGCCCCACGTTCCACGCAGTAACCGCCGATGGCTGGCCGTTGGCTGGCCATTGGTTCCCTTCGTTCCTTTGTCGCATCTGCCTTCGCGCTGAGTGGTCGCCACCTCGTTCCCCCCGTTTATCGGTGGCGCCGTGTGCCCTGCCCCTGCCCCCCGGCCTGCTCATACAATATGGCCGTGACATCAACAGCGAGAGGGATGTGGCCCCCAGCCCCTTGCTTTATGCGGAAATCAGTTTTGATTTCACTCTCTCTTTGGCCGCTTTTCCACCTGTGTTGGGCATCGCCTGGCGCGGCCCCTGGTGGGGGCCGGAAAATGTTATTCAAGTCTGTGCCTTTCGATTAGAAGGCTTTTCATGCGCAAAATTAAGTTCTTGGGTCGCAGGACCCGCCTGTTCGATTGCTGTTACTAAGGGCCTGCCCCTCTGTCGCTCTCTGCCCCTCCCCCTCCCTTGCTTGAGCTGTCATCAGAGATTGAAGCCACAAACTGTGGCACTGGGATAATATTTCGTTTGGTGGCATTGTTGTGCGAAAATTGTATAGCATACATTTGCGGGCGAAACGTCAAGCTGTCACTCAATTCATTTCATTCATTCATTCATTGATTCATTAATCATTGCATTTGTCATCTGTTCTCTGGGGAGAAAGAAAGGGCGAGAGTAAGGGAGAAAGAGAGAGAGAGAGAGAGAGAGAGATAGATAGATATTAAACAATTAAAACGTAAATGATATCCGATTTCCCGTTGATTTCCCCAAACGAGTGGCAATCGCATTCGCATTCGTATCCGCATCCGCATTCGGTGTATCTTTGTATCTGTATCTTTGTGTGCGTGTGTGTGTGTGCGTGTGAATTGTTCTTTTATGAAATATGACAGCGATATGTATGGCGGCAATTAATGGATATAATCGAATTATGGTTGAACGGGCCCCGACAGCAGCAGGATTTTAATTAATATTTTGCCATTGCTTCTAGTATTTCTCGCTCAGCGAGAGGGAGAGGGGGGAGGGGGAGGGGGGGGAGAGTCCCTTCCATCCATTAGAAAAAACCCTGCTCCATCAATCAATTAATTTCGGTATTTTCTTGGCAACAAAATGCATTTGAAATAATCATAAATTTCCCCTCAATTGAGGCCTGCATTCGAGCATATCCTGTATATCCCTGCGGATTTCTCAACTAATTTCCATATTAAATGTAAATTGAATTTTCCCCCGTTTAGTCCCCCCCCCCCTCGCTGGCTTTGCGAAATTTCATTTAATTTGGCAAAAAACGGCCCCAGAAGCCGCACCGCCCCGCACCGCCAGAAGATACTAATTTTAAACGTTTGCCTCATTTACATCCCAAAAAACGGAGCAAGAAACGAAGGCGAAAACGAAAACGAAGGCAAATTTGCAAATCAAATTACGTTCAAGGGTATCCGCGCGACACTTCCTTCGACAGGCACACACACACACATTAGCTGGAGGCGCCTCTCGCTCTCTATAGCCATCTCTGTCTATCGCTTGGGTGGAAGTGTCTTGCCACATCGTATGCATATTTAAGCAGTGTGTTGGCTTTGCGGTCTTTGCGCCTCACGGAACGTGTTAATTGCAGCCACATTCAGTGTCTCCAGCGGCTGCTGCTCTCGACTCCCGCCTCGTGCCCCCTGCCCCCTGCCCCCTGCCTTCCGTGCCATCTGCCACTTGCAGCCTCTCTAACAAATGCAATTAAAATCTTCGAGCAAAGAAGAAATTGTTGCAGCCACAGCGGGACGGACAGAGAGGCCAGCGCGAAACGGGTGTGGAATGCCAGTTAGAGAATTAGAGAAAGAGGCAAAGAGGCAAAGAGGCAACACATGACAGATAACATATTGCAACACGCGGGCGAGCAGAGCTCCTGCGACCACAAGAGCGAGAGAAATATGGGATGGACAAAGCGAAAGATACAACAAAGCCCAGAGAAGAGAACAAAAAAAAACACAGAGGAAAGAAAAGCGGAGAGCATTTATCTACGTTCTGTGCTTGGGTCACGCTTCCCGGCATCCCGGCATCCCAGCTCCAGAGCCACAAAAACGAATCTAATTTGCAGCAAAGGCCACAAAGGCACTAAAAATACCCCGCAGATACATTTCAGAAACCATTCTGCATCCAGGGCTGCGAGTCCTGCGGCTCCTGCGACTCCTGCGAGTGATGTCCGTCTGCCCCCCCCCCCCCTTGGCCACCGCCAGATAATTCAGTTTATCCATCAGCGTCATGTTCGGGTGGCGTGTGGCGTGTGGCAGGATGCGGTATCTCGGACTCCCACGATGGTCTTTGTTTTTCGGTGAATTATTCAAGAAAATCTCCAATTTGCAGCAAATTTTCTTCGTCTGCGATGGGCAAGCGAAGGGCTTGTGCCATAATTCTATTGTTATTTCGCGGCTCTTCGACTCTTAATCCGTTTTGCAGGGCACCAAAGCAGCCCAAAACTCCCCATTAGTACGAGTGCCCGCCACTCCCCCCCACCACGTTGCAGCTAATTAAGTTGCAACAGCGGCAGCAGCAGCAGGCGCTAAAATTCGAGTGGAGCGCAAGGAAAGATGGAAAAAAGGGATGCCCTGTGGCAGGATGCGGATGCGGATGTGAATGAGTGGGCTCCGCTAATCGGCTTAGGGGCATCCAGCTGCTGCTGCTGCCGGCGGCGGCGGCACGCCCCATCACGTTGCATCGTTGGGGCGCAGCACATTTAATCATTTTTAAGTGGAATGCGAGGCGGGGGCCCTCCACTTGGCAACAAATTACAACTCGCATTAATTATACGACGTGTTGCACGGAATATCTAATTGTATAATTGTCTCTCTCCCCCTCTCTCTCCCTCTCTCTCTCACTCTCTTTGCAGGACACTCGCTGTGAATAGTTTTCGCCATTAATTAATGATTAATGCAACATTTTCTATGCATCGTCCACGTTTGGTGCTCCTGCTGCCGCTGTCCTTGGCAGCCAACCCAAGGCCCAGCATGCCACATGCCACAGCCACGAATGCATTGAGTGACAGCCAGAAATCATCACAATAGACATACAACAAAAGCAACAACAACAGCAGCAGCAGCAACAGCAACAACAGCAACAGCAATTCCAGCTAAATCTGAGGCAACAACAACTGCAACGGGCACCATGGCGAGTGGCAACAATGAAACAGCGCCGCTCTACTGCGGCAGCGGCATGGATAATTTTCACACAAGGTAAGCGACGACAGCGACGACAGCGACGACAGCGACGACAACGAGGTCCTGCATGGCAGCCACTGTTGCCCCCGGGGGCAATGTCAAAGTCACTGCCAGAAGGGGCATGCACCCCAGCAGCACACACACACCCCCACAAGGGGGCAGTATGGGACGGCAATGGAAAGGCTGCGGAATACCCTTTCGTAACCATTTCCCGTGAAATTTGTACCCACTCGTGTGTTGAGCGCAACTTTAATTCCGTTTCGGCTTCAAGGTCCTTGGACTGCGCTCAGAAATTAAAGCTGAGAATTTTGAATGAAAAGAAGGGGAAATGTTGAAGTTTTGGCCGAGGGCTGGAGTGGAAATTCATTGAAATTCATAGAAACTCGAAGACTATCTGCAGGGCAGAGCTGTTTCATAGCAAAAGAAGAGCCAGGGCATGGCAAAGGGAGACGCAAGAGCTTCCAGAAGACTCTGAAGAAGGTGGACCCCAAGAAGGGGGAGATCTTAGAAGAAGGAGATCCTAGAAGGAGGAGATCCTAGAAGAGGGAGATCATAGAGGAAGGAGACCCTAGAAGAAGAAGATCCTAGAAGAGAGAGATCGTAGAAGAAGGAGGTCTTAGAAGAAGGAGATCCTAGAGGAAGGAGATCCTAGAAAAACGAGATAGTAGAAGAAGGAGATCCTAGAAGGGGGAGATCTTAGCAGAAGGAGATACCAGAATGGTTAGATCCTAGAAGGAGGAGATCATAGATGAAGGAGATCCTGGAAGAAGGAGATCCTAGAAGAAAGAGATTCTAGAAGGAGCTCTTAGAAGAAGGAGATCCAGGAGGAAGGAGAGTGAGGGTGAAATTAAGAGCCCAGAAGGATATCATAGAAGATGAATATCCTAGAAGAAGGAGACTGAGATAAAGGAGATCATAGAGGAAGGAGATCTTAGAAAAAGGCGATCCTAAAGGAAGGAGATCCCAGAAAACGGAGATCCCAGAAGTAGGAGATCCCAGAAGGGGTAGATCATAGTGGAAGGAGACCCTAGAAGAAGAATAACCTAGAAGAAGAATAACCTAGAGGAAGGAGATCCAGGAGGAAGGAGAGTGAGGCTGAGATAAAGGAGATCCCAGAAAACGGAGATCCCAGAAGTAGGAGATCTCCGAAGAGTGAGATCCTAGTAGAAAGAGCGTCAGAAGAGGAAAAAGCAGCCTCTTATCAGATAGATTCGAAAGCAAAAGAGTCAAACGAAGAAGTTGCTCCGAGAGGAATGAGGAAAACCATCTCAAAGACACTAAGTAGAACCCAAGAAAGTCCCTCTCGGTCGCTCTTGGTTGTTGCTGCCACGCAAATCTCGTCGCCGAAGTCCCCTTTCCAGAACCCTCCGGCGCGACCATCAATCATCTTCTCCCAAGGGTGCAGGCGCCACCCACCACCGCCGCCGCCGCCCACTTTGGCGGCACGATGACAACAATGTGGAACAAATCGTTCAGAAATCGATTAGCAATCGAGAGGGGTAGGGAGGGGGGAGGTGGCACGGAGGAAGCGCTTCAATTTTGATTTGGACATGTAATTTTGTTTTTGTTGTTGTTGTTGTTGTTGGACGATTAACCGAAAAGGCAACAAAACACAAAGCAGATTTGTCAAGGGGCAAGGTCAAGGGCAACAACAACAGGAATTTAATGAACGAGAAATCAATTTAATTGACAAGCAATTTCCTTCAAGTAATTTCGAAATGTCCAAAATGTCCAAAATGTCCACTCGAATGTCTGTTGCATCCATAAAAAAAGGAAATTTGGCAATGGAATTTATGGCACTGCCGCAGAAGGTCGTAAAAGGGAGGGGCGGGGAGGGGCGAGGGGGCAACAGAGGCAAAAAACTTCATTAAGGATTCGGCGGGTGGCAAAGCTGGCCTGGATAACTCTACAAATCCATGAATCCCGTGAATCCTTGGAGCTAATAAATCCCCCCCCCCTCCCCCCTCTGGTCATTTATTCATTCATTCACTTTTTCGGGGGGCGGGGTGGGAATGTTGCACCGTTGTGCCTGCCGCCTCCTGCAATGCCTTTAGTTTTAATTAGAGATCCAATGTCTGTGCCCCGCAATGTTAATGGCCACAAAGTGGCTTGCCACAGCATTCCCCCGCCCCCCATTGAATGGGGTTTCTATATAATTAAGGGATGCCAGCAAAGGGGGGGTGGTGGGGGGGGTTGATGTCGTATTTCTCTCTGCGGTTCTGGCAGCAACAATTAGATGTGTATCCAACACTTGGTCGACGACGAGAACGAGAACGAGGACGTGGGATTTACTCTGTTCGTGTCAAAGACGTGCCAAATTGCCAGCGACAGATCCCCTGGTGGACGGGGGGGTGCCACTTGACGCTGTCACGCCGCCCCAGACCCAGACCCAGACAGACCTGCCACACAGCCTCCTGCGAGTCAAGCGCCACTCAAACGGCACAAACGGCACGAAGTCAAAGTCAAAGTCAAAGGAGTCCCGAATGTCAGAGGGGTCAGGTGCAACCCGTTCTCCATCGAATCGATGGCTGACGTGATGTGATGGCTTGCGGAGGAGCCATCAAAGGCCATGAAGGCCTCTCTGCCGCACAACAAACGAGAGCAGAAAAAACCGCAAGAAAACACGCACAAAACGAGCAATTAACATAAATAATAAAGAACAGTCGATGGCGGCAGACGAGACGACCCTTTGTTGCAGAAAAGAAAGAAACCCCAAAAAAAAAAACCCCCGAAAAATGTGAAAAATGTGAAATTTGTTTCATTTTCCAAATGCTTCTCGCTGGCTTTCGCCCACCCCCAGACGCACTCCCATGGATACACACCACTACACACGCGTGTGTGCACACATACTGGCTTATGGAACACATCCCACGCGCCTCCAGAAGCGCCTCCTCGCGCTGTGCCGGGATCCACTGGATCCACTGGAACAGGGCCTGCCAAACACACACATTTCCATGGGCTTTTGTCCAGAAGATATTCTCGAAATGGCAAAATTGATTGAAGGCTCAGTAATTCCATCGAATGGCATAGAAATGCATTAACTTTGCTGTGAAAACCAATTAAAATGAGCAAACATTAAGAAGCCCTGCAGGGATTCGAGGACGGGGCACTGCTGGGAGGTCCTGCAGTGGCATAGCACCCACATGTGCAAATAGTTGGGTGTCGCACTGGATACAGGGCCCTTCTTCAAAGCCCCCTGCAGCCCCCGTGGTCCAGCGCTCGGCTGTGGCTAAAAAGCTGGCAAGATGGCGCTGAAAAGTGCTCAGCAGCAAGTCCACATTTGGTGGAAATATATGGAAATATGCACTCCATAAAATGGGAGCCCAGTCAACAATTTACAAGGTTAATTCCCTTCCCAATGGCACCGCATTGGGATCATTCCCTGCCTGCAATGCGAGTCCCAACCGAGATGAAACTTTCTCCGAAATGTCGGTTGGAAAGGCAGAGCCCAAATAGGGCTACACTACTTCTGCTTTGAGCTGGACAGTGGCAGAACTATTTACAAACAAACAACTATTACTTTCAGTTCGTTTCACTAGAGAGCTTTTCCCAGAACACTATTTACATAATCCTCCTCCAACCACAGATACTTTTCTATATCTAATCGTATCTCATCAACCAGATGCTTATCTGTTTTCATTCCCCATCTTAGAGTCGGTCTATACTTACATATAAAGGGCTCTTAAGTCTGCGATTCGGTTTAAAGGTTTAGGCCAAAGTCATCGGGCATAGGGCAAGCCATCAAAATCTTTGGGAAGTGCATACTCGTACAGCTAGCAGCTCTATTTTTCGATACTTCGGTATATTCAATCCGCAAACTAATCTAATCTCCGCCTAATCCACGGAGCCAACTATTTTTGATCGGGTTTACGACCAGAGCCCGCCAGTTCCAGTTCTTTCGAGGCATCAAACCATAGGTACATATATTCCAACTTCCAAATTAACATCCTAGAGGCAGCTGTTTCATTCGCGAATCTAAGCATTTATGCACTGCTATATCGGAAAAGTCTATGGCATCCATCACAATTCAAGTGCAGTGTTGGTAAACGCGTTTGAAGCATGATGCTGGCTATCGCAACGCTTCAAATATAATCGGTTCACAACCTATCGATAATGGCCTCAACAGCTGTTTGAAAAATCCAAACGTTAAGAGCGGAATATAACCACAAAACTTTTCCCAGTTCTCTATTTGGAGTATAAAGAAAAACTCCAGAATCCTACCCGAGGCAGAAAAAAAAGCTCGCATGGAGAACTACCATTTAGGCTGGTAATGGAGATGACTGGAAGGGGCAGTGCCTGGGGGAGTGGACGGGTTAGACGTCGATAAACTGCACAGAAAGTACAGTACACTCGTAGTCACATCGAATGGGAGCGAATAGCTTCCCTAAAACCGTTTTATTCGCTCTTTTTCTTCTGCTTCGATATGTGGGCTATCGATAGAGGCCAGAAGCAATGTATAAAATGGAGCGTGAAGCATGAATCTATGCTTAAACGGCACTACCCCATCAAATCCATCACTGAGCAGGTTGTGCCATGTTTGGGTTCATTATTATTACCATCAAACATCAAATAATGCCGACAGAACTCGGAACTTTCGCCCATCGGTTCAGGCTTTGGTTCATAATTTCTTTGGTCTGTGATTCCACTTTTTTGTACTCCTTTTTCATTATGAGCCTGGTTTTTGTGTTCATGAGATCGTCTATGCTGGTAATGCCGTTCAGTCTTTGTGTGCCAGTGTGCCCATATGTTCCCCGATTAACAATACTTAAATATATCGAATAGTAATAGTCGTGCCTGTCACAGGGCTCTTTTTTTCCATCGAATTGGAATTAAATCGGGAAAATTGTGCAATTAAAGTAGGCCCATAATATACGTTTAGTTTGTTGGCAGTACAGATCCCCAGTTTACTGCAAAACTCTCGACAGTTCGGAGCTAAAAAAAAATTTAAAAAAAAAATAATTTTAAAAAACAAAACTAAAACTCGAGAAAAATGAAATATTTTCAACAGGACTTGCAACGGCCGAAGAACTTGGCCACATTTCGCATTCTGATACTGGGCGATCCAGGTGAGACTCTATGGGCGGTTACCGACTCCTTAATACACGTGGAAAAACGTCCCTGCAGGTGTGGGAAAGACTTGCTTGAGCAACTTGCTGGCCAACAGCCCGATGACGCCCACACGCTCCTCCCGGACCGTGTCCGACAGCGAGTGGACCGTGCAGGTGCGTCTGCACGACTACAACCCCATCTGGGGCACGGAGGGGCCAGAGGAGCTCGAGGAGCCGCCAGACGCCTCTGGTGCGGTGCACTTCGTCGAGTTCTACGATATGAACAGAGCGGCGAACGAGTGTCGCGGCGCCAGAAAGCACTTGTACAGGAAGATGGACGGCATCGTGTTGGTCTACAACTTGCAGGACATGGAGACGCAGGACAACCTGCACGACTGGATGTACGGGCCCCTGGTGGAGATAAGCCAGCAGCGCAAGCACAAGCGATTGCTGAGCAGCCACCATGTGCCCATTCTGGTCGTGGGCACCATGCTCGATCGGCTGGCCGAGGGCCCGCCCAATCGCCGCGGCGGCATCGCCCACCAACTGGGGGCCGAGGAGGTACTGATCAATTGCCTGGACCCACACGCCTTGGCCAAAGGCACCCGCAATCTCGCCAAAGTGTCGCACTTCCTGAACAGCTCCGTCGACTGGATGCGCGAGCCCGAATGAATATTTTACACATCGCATATCCTACATCCTACATCCTACATCCTATATCTGTGTTCATTGGCCATAATATAGATGTTTAGTTGATTATATATGGGGGATATTTCTGGTTGTGGGCTCAGGACCTTCATCGATGGGCCCGCGACTCGGTAAATGTGGAAAATGTTTAATTTTCCAAATGGGTCTCACGCTTTCACTCCTTTTGCTCTGTGCGTACGAGGGGGAGCGGGGGGTATTCCCTGAGCAATAAAACAATAAAATACATTTTCCACCATCCTCGTCGCCGTTTGACGTGTGTGTCCGCCGTTGGGAGGCTGTTGCAAGTGTCAGAGGAGCCGGCCCGAAGGTTGCAAGGTGACACAAAAGGCCTACGTGAGTCATGGGCGACATTGAAACAACTTTTGACAGCCACCAAAATGCACGGCATACGGGTTACGGGGCACGGGGCACGTGGGGCACAAACCCTCGTCTCGTTTCGTTTTGTGTCGTGTTGGGTTTTTTTTATGGCGGGGGGGGGGGGGGGGGGGGGGGGGGGGCGGGGGGGGGCACACAACTCTTTGGGAATTTACAACTCCATTCATCAAATTCACAAGAAAACTTCTGACGTTGCAAGAAGCACAAAACATTCCCGTGTTTTTGCCAATAGCTTCTGCTTCTCCTCCTGCCAGGACTCTCCCTCTCTCCCCCCCTCTCTGTACCTCTAAGAATGTGTCTTGGCCTCGTCTAATTTATTGCCTTTGATAATCCATGTTGATGAATGGCGGGCGAGGGCAACGACAATGGCGACAACAGCAAATGAAGTCCTGGAATCCTGCCTGGGGGTTGGGGATGGCCAGGACTAAAAGTTATTGGCCCAAGGAATCAAGCAAAGTCAGGGCAAGGCCTTAGAGGGCTGGTCGAGGCTTTGGATACACTTTTTCGAGCAGAAAATACTCGAAAAAATAGATCTAAAATGGGAAAAATGGGAAAAGAGAGTGTCGTAGGCATTGAAGCCACGAATGGAATGGAAATTCCCAACAAGCAGCAAACATAAACATAGATTCTCATAGTTTGGGGCCCTGTCGCTGCCCAAACAATGGAGGAGGCCGCTTCTGTTCTCCCCTCTTTAGTTTATTGAGTCCCCCACCCCACCCAGAGCTGGCGGGGCACCTGGCCATGGGACCTGCAGTTTGGGTAGTTTTTCGATTTTACAATGGAATGGAAGTTTTTCTGGTTTGAATTTCTCCATAAACCTGTCTGTCACTCGTTTTGGGGGGACTTGGAGACTTGGGGACTTTCGTTTAGCTTTTCTGGTTTTCTCTGGAATTAAGAGTGAAAGGAGGGGAAAGCAATAAACAATTTTACCAATGTCCTGACAGGAGACACGGAGAGCACAGGAGACCCAAGACACACAAGAGACACGGGACAGGGGACACGGGGCACGGGACGCACCTGCAGCAGCCAGGACACACCTGTCACTCACTCACTCAGTCTCGGAGAGTGTGACTGCCGCCACATTGGGGGGGGGGCGGTGGCAAGTTTATTAAACATTTTTGCGGCTCATGCCCCAAAGTTAAATGCAGAATCGCAGGAGGCTGCCGCTGCCGCTGCCCTGCGCTCTGCTGTAACATGTGGCAGGGCTTTGGCCTTGGATTTTCATAATAAATTTGATGCTAAGTCTAATTTGTGCATGCAACAGAGGCGGCAGCAGCAGAAGTCGTGCTGGAAGATGCAACACAGCCAGCCATACGGCCACGGGGCTGCGGGGGCGGGAGCGGGGGCGGGCTTGTGGCAACAGCAGCCGGAAAGCACACAAAAAACAAAGGAAAACGTACGAGCTTGGATTTGGCTGTGGCTCTGCAGGGCCAAAGGGCAAAGGCCCAAAATTAAAGCGTCGACAGCACCTGCATTTAAGCATTCAAATATTTTTAGCAAGAAATATCAATATTTTGTGAAGCAATTTTCGGTATTATTAGAGTTTATCAGTATTTTTTGGCAGTGGTATTTTTTTTTAATTTGCTTTTTTTTATTTAAATATTTTCTATATTATTATTTGGAATTTTCTGAGTATTTTCCATAAATTTTTCCATTGTTCTTTAATTTGTGGTATTTTTCTGTAATTTTTTTTGCTAGCTCTAAGTCTGGGATTTTCTTAAATTTTGCCTAGAATTTGTAGTAGTATTTTAAAGTATTTTTGAGTATTTTTTTAAGTTTTTTCCATTTTTACAATTTTATTTGTAGTATTTTTTAGCAGTAGTATTTAAAACAAAATTTTGTATAATTAAATTATTTCAATATAATTATTTGGAATTTTTTTGGGTATTTTAAAAAAAAATTTCCATTATTTTTTAATTTGCGGCATTTTTTTAGCTCTCGGTATGGTATTTTCTTATATTTTGCCTAGAATTTATAGTAGTATTTTTGAGTATATTTTTTAGTATTAATACTTAAATGGGTGCTTCAGTATTTTTTGTTTTGCCTAACGTCTATTAGGGCCATTTCTGTGCACTTTTTGACGCTCACACATTCTTTGGGTAGCCCGAAAAACTTTTGAGCCGCAGCTTGGGGCTGCCTGGTGTTTGTCCCCCTCTGCCGGTATGCCACTTGCTCCCCCACTGTTTTCTCGCCGGGTTTTTTGTGGCCTCAGAGAGGACGAGAGACGACAAACTAAACAAAGGCTGGCAGGCAGGCAGGCAGGCTGGCAGGCAGCAAAGCCAGTAAAATGTTTATCCCCAACGTAGGCGGATAGCCGCCTACAGCCGTCTCCATTGTGGGAGTACGAATAAGCCAGAGCCTTGGGGTTCAGCCACTTTATTGCCTGTCCACTGCCGGGCCTCCTCCTGACGCTCTCCCATGGCTGCCTTCTGCTACGGAAATGAGGGATTTTTTGGATGGTTTTATTGCTGGGATCTGAGGCCAAAAGTTGGGGCTAACTGGAGCATAATAACTCGAATATAATTTGGATTACACGTTCCCCCTACTTTCCCTTTCTTTGCAGCTACAAGAACATGCACGGCTATGTCTCCCTGGTGGTCTGCATCCTGGGAACGATAGCGAACACTCTCAACATCATTGTGCTCACCCGCAAGGAGATGCGCTCCCCGACGAACGCCATACTCACGGGCCTGGCGGTGGCCGATCTGGCGGTGATGCTCGAGTACATACCCTACACGATCCACGACTACATCCTGACCGACAGCCTGCCGCGGGAGCAGAAGCTGAGCTACGGCTGGGCCTGCTTCATCAACTTCCACTCGATCTTTGCCCAGGTGCTGCACACGATCTCCATTTGGCTGACGGTCACGCTGGCGGTGTGGCGCTACATAGCCGTGGGCTATCCGCAGAAGAATCGCGTGTGGTGCGGCATGCGGACGACCATCATCACGATCTTCACGGCGTACGTGGTGTGTGTTCTGGTCGTCTCCCCGTCGCTGTACCTCATCACGGCCATAACCGAGTGGATGGACCAGTTGGACGCGATGGGAAAGGTCATCAACTCGATACCCATGACGCAGTACGTAATCGACTATCGGAACGAGATCGGAATGAGCGTCAAGGTGGCAGCACTGAATGCCACTCCGCAGAGCCTGAATCTGAACGAAACCTTGTGGATGAATGTCACGGGCACCACCGAGACACCTGCCCCCCCTGTGGCACCTCCTGCGCCTGCCCCTGCCCCTGCCCCCGCTCCTTTGGTGGCACGAAACGTCACCGTCTACCGGCTCTACCACAGCGATCTGGCCCTGCACAATGCCTCCCTGCAGAACGCCACCTTCCTGATCTACAGCGTGGTCATCAAGCTGATACCCTGCATTGCCCTGACGATTCTCTCAGTGCGCTTGATCCTGGCCCTCTTGGAGGCCAAGCAGCGCCGGAAGAAGCTCACCAGCAAGCCCCCCACCCCCGCCGTGGCGGCGGCCAGCAATGGAAACGGCACCGGCAAGCCGCTGGTGAACGGAAAGCCCTCGGAGCGGCCGCGCAAGAACAGCAAGCTCCTCGAGAAGGAGAAGCAGACGGATCGCACCACCCGCATGCTGCTGGCGGTGCTGCTGCTCTTTCTGATCACGGAATTTCCCCAGGGTATCATGGGTCTGCTGAACGCCCTCCTGGGGGACGCCTTCTTTCTGCAGTGCTACCTGAGATTGAGTGAGTTCTTCGCCCCGACGACGGGGGCTCCTTCGCTAATAAATATTTCCGTTTGATTTGCCCACCTTTTTTCCAGGCGACTTGATGGACATTTTGGCCCTAATAAACTCCAGCATCAACTTCATTCTCTACTGCTCGATGAGCAAGCAATTTCGTACGACATTTACCCTGCTTTTCCGCCCGAAATTCCTCGACAATTGGCTGCCAGTGGCCCAGGACGAGGTGGCCGCCACACGGGCGGAGCGTTCGGCTGTGGCTCCGGCGCTGCAGCAGCGGCAGATTGTGACTGCTGGCGGTGCCACCACCACCACCACGAGCACCACTCAAGTGACGAATCTGTAGCATAGAAATCCCAGCAGAATGTTGGGGCGTCTCTTGAGCCTGCTGAAGCGGAGGCGGGACGCGGCCGAGGGGGGTTCGCGCGCAGACAGGGAAGCGCCAGCCGGCAGAGGATCCCTGGGCGGCTCCGAGGCAGAGGCCATGGCCCTGCAGTTCCACGCAATTGTCGTGGTGGTGGACAAGGCCAGCGGCGCCACGGATCATCACTTGTGCCCCGCTGACGAGGCGCCAGCCATGGCGTAGTGGATCGCTGGATAAAATTGAAAATTGAGGCCCGCAAACTAGATCAAATCTAGAGGATGGTTTTTCCTAGCTACATATTTCTGTAAAATATATAAGATTTCTCTCTAGTTTTCCTCTAAAAAGAAAAAATCCCCCATTTGTTAGGCAATAAGTGAGAGAAAAAAAAAGCTAAACACAAGGCATTTGCATACTTTTTTTTGCAGGAGGAACCCTTGAAGTCCTTGAAGTCCTTCAGACCCATGACAGAACTCGAATAAAATGCAGAACAAATCAATCATACGCACACGCATCGCTGGCGACTCAAGTGTTTTGGCCCATAAATCACATTAGGAATCGCAGGGCTTTGCTGCAATTTTCATCAACAACAACAACAACAACAGAAAAAAACCCCAGGAAAAAGAGTATGCAAAATGCAATATGTGTGTGCGTGTGCTCTACAGAACTACGAATTTTACGAATTTGTTTGGCAACGATTTCGTTCGGAATGAAAACGGAATAAATGTCTGATATATTTCATAGATACGCATACGGATATAGGGCATAAATCTGCACGAGTGTGTGCGTGTGTGTGTGTGTGTGTGTGTTGGTGTGTGTTGGTGTGAGGCAATTTTCGTGGGGAAAACCATTGGATGGCAGAGTCACTAATTTTAAGAGAAAGAATCCCTTATTTTGGAAGCAGAGGCTGTGAAACGTTTAACAAAAATAGGTTTCCTTTTATCCTGGAGGACAAACAGGGTTTCCTTTAATGGGTACATTTTTTTTCGTCACATTTTTGTAGGATATTTTGTGGATTTAATGTAATTTTTTTTTGTTTTTTTTGTGTCCGCCGCTGCAGCACTTTTTGCCCCAAATTAAAGGCATTAAAGGGGAGTCCCGTCGCCCATCAAATGACACGCATAATATGATGATTGATGATTGAAGTATTTGTGCAGCAAACTGAGCCCCTGACAAATATTTCGAATCATTGAATACATAAATAAATCAAAGAACCACAAAAGAGAATTACATTACAAAAAATATAAAGAACGAAATAAAATAAAAATAAATAAAATATAGACATTTAATGATGGGAAAAAGAGAGAGGCAGAGGGAGAGACAGAAGAGAGAGGGAGAGGGAGAGGGAGAGCGCGTGCCATATAATTAGCACTAAAATTCGTATAAATATAGAAAAAAATTAAATTACATTTATAATGTTGCCACAGTGTTTGCTAAAAGTAAGCATACATATTGAATAAATATTGATATTAATTTGTTGTTTGTTAAATGTATATTTAAGTGTGATTTAACCTACTCAAAAAACACACAAACCAAAAAAAAAAACAACAAAAAAAATACCCCCAAAATAAATTAAGTTTTTTTTTTACATATAAGAAAAATAGCAGCAGCAGAAGCAGAAAAAGCTACCAGTCATAAATGAAATGCGGAAAGGTTTTAGTGTTTAGACAGGCGAACAAAAACCAAATATTAAATATAATTAAATTAAACAGCAACGGCAAAAATGTGTGTTTTATTTCTGGGGAGAAGCCAAGGGAAGGGCTGCTCTGATCTGCTCTGCTCTGCTCGGCGAATAATTTGGGCAAAGTTTTTCCAATTATTTTTCATTTAAGCAGCAGAATGTAAAGACCAATAGAGAGCACAACTTTATGGCAGAGCGAACGTATCTCAACAAAAAAGTTTAATTTGCATTAGCCCTACAAAAAAAAAAAAAACAACAAAATATGGAAGGAAAAACCGCAGCAGGGAAAAGTTTAGAGTGAGAGAGCAGGAGAGGGGGAGAGGGGGAGGGGGAGGGAGAGCGGTATGTAATGGAATTCAAAACAATAAGCATGAGAAATGGGCCACAAACAAAGTTACGGCTCAAACAACAAACTCCTTCTCGAAACATGAAGGAGGCGTCTCGCAAAAGTCAGGGGGCACTGGCCAGTGGGCAGTGGGCAGCAGGACGGGGAGCAGCAGTGGGGAGAGACGGAGAGCCGCAAAGGGAAAGTTCTCTCTGTGTGTGCCGCAACTTTTCCTGCAGTTCTTCTTCGAGGAATCGTAGTTTCGGGGAAAATAGAAACGATTACCCCGTTCTCTCGACGGCACTGTGACAGGAGAACTCGAGGACTCTATCCCTGATAAGCCATGGGGGGGGGGGTCTCAAAAGGGCACTTGGGAACACTCCATTTGGCAGCTGGGATTTGGAACAACACTTTTCCTGGTACCTGGTGCCCCTGCCTGGGCACAGATTCCTCTTTTCGAGTCTCCAGCGAGCAATATTCACTCCATCGAATTTTAATCCCAATCATTTCTTATACCTCGTTTCCCCCTTTTCCCGCTTGATAATCATCTGGCTCTCTCGCTCATTGGCTTTCTCTTCTCACGATTTTCGAGGGTCTCATTGAATTATTAACCCGTGCAAAGGGAAGGTTACTTGCCCCCTTTTAATCTCCTAATTAACTCAATTGACGCCTGCCTTTGGGTTTACCTTCAAGTGGAGTTCGAGGGCCATTGTCCTCCCCCCCCCCCTTTCCACCTCCCCTCCACCCCCCCACAAGGATATTTGTAATTAATGCTCTCGCGTTTTGACAGCTACAATTGCATTCTTCCACTGCCCCTGCCCCCGCCCCTGCCCCCTGCCCCCTGCCCCTGCCACGTCCATTCGACTGTTAATTTTATCCGTTGCTCAATTAAATATGAGTTCCCCCCGGCAAAACTTTTGGCCTTTGAATAACCAAAAATCTCTGGCTCTTTCTCTTTCGAAAGGCCATAAAAAGCAGCAGCGGGGAGCCACGGAGGCAGGAGGCGGGAGGTGGGAGGCCTGTAGACAGAAGGCTCGCTCTCATAAACACATTTTATCGAAAGCAGTTAAGGCGCACAAAAAAAAAAGAGGCTAAAACTTTGGCAATTATTGGAACGTGCTGCGACTTCGGAACGGAACGGCATGGAACGAAGGATTCCGGCGAGATGCGGAGGCCCAAAAGTAGAAGCCATATGGTCTTTGGACTGTGAGATGTCCTTTACCCTAGAACTGGCTCCAAAAATAACTGAACTAGAAGTCTATAGCTTTCAAATTGTGGATTCCATACCTTTTACAAAAATTTTGGTTAGATCTTTGCTTCAAGAACATTTAATGGTAATGTGAGGACAACCCTGGCCCTTACAGGGTATCAAAGTCAGCCAATATGCCAGGATTCATGGAGAAAACGAAAGTGCCAGCTGCTGTCTCTCGCAAAATGTCTTTTATTCCACTTTCTTCACAGATCAACAGAGGTTTCTATGAGGTATGCGGCTAGGCCTTTCCTTTGGGCCTATAGTGCCTTTTTCCATAGAGTATTTTCCATCAACTGCAGTCCAGATGGGATTCCCCTTTTCATTCTCTTTCAACAGACAATCCCCCGATATCTGCATCTAAATTAGCCCCAAAACACACTATAAATCATTCATTAAAGTCAATATACTCGACTCGTAATTATGATTCGCTTTTCGCTCTACGCCTTCTTGGAATGTGGGCGAGGGGCGCCTCCTTGGCTCTCCTTGGCTTCTGCTTCCTGGTGGCCGCTTCAAAACTTTTCATTTGAAATTGATTGAAAAACTTTACACACACAGATACAGAGAGAGAGAGAGAGAGAAGGAGAGAGAGAGAGAGAAACTGCTGTTCTGATGTGCTCTTCAAAGGGTTGATGATGGCGAGGAGACCTTCAACGCGCTGGAAAAACTCTCCACTGATGCGAGGCATGCGGGAGGGAGACAGGAGGCGCCTCTGCCTCTGCCTCTGCCACTGCCTCTACCTCTGGCTCCCCGTGAAACGAGATTAATCTTCCTACGAACTCGAAGCCTGTGCCTAGCTCCTGGCAGGACCAGAGGCTCGTGCGTTGGCAACCGAATGCCATGGCAATGCGTGCGGGACCCTCTCGCTTTTCCCCCTTTTTTCGTTCCCTTTTTTCCGTTTTTTTTTACCAGAACGCGGTGCAAGCAGAGGCGCTTAAATGTCGGGGATTCTAGGGGAGCTCTTGTCCTGCCATTTGCATAATGGATTTGTCTACAATTAGCCACGGCAGCTGTGCCACTGCCACACTGACATGACTTCCACAGCTCGGTGTCCAGAGCTCTGTAACCGGACCCTGGAGGATGCCTGCAGCAGCAGCCGTATTTCATTCCGTGCCACATATCTCATATGCGTCCAGGGAAAAGCCCTTCAGCACTAATACCTGCTGCTGCCGTTGCTGCTTTTTCCCATGCAAACTAATTGCAGGACAAGGGATGGCAGGGGACGGCAGGGGATGGCAGGGGACGGCAGGGGATGGCAGGGGATGGCAGGTGAGGGCTTTAAAATGCTGTTCGCTACAAAAGTCAACCACTTAACCGGCGAACAAATCCCATTCCTCATCGCGGAGCAGCATCAGAGCATCAGGGCATCTAATGAGCCTCTCATTAACGTAATTACGTGATTTTGCTGGCTCTGGCAGTGGCAGCGGCAGCGGCAATAACTGTGGCAAGAATCCATCCGCTCTGCCAGTGGCACTGTGCGTGTGCGCTTCATTTGCTTCACTTGCCTCATTGCCACATCAAAAGGATAATCGCTCTGTGTGCGCGAGAAGCGCTAAGCAGATTGTTTGCTTCGTTTGCCTGTTTGCTGAGTGGGAAACTAATACTCAAAATGTTCAAATACTCAAACTTACATCCGCGTCACTTCAAAAGTTCAATTTCAGGAGGAAAAGACACACAAGTGCCACGAAGATACACCTTTGCATGGAGATACATCTCCACTCTCTACACTCTTTGAATTTTGATAAGGCAAATGGTTGCCGATACTCTTTGAAAAAGGATTTTTCACACGTTCACACACTTCTGGTGACATCTAGGAGGTTTGTAGCCAGATTCAACCTACATATATTGCTTCTTATTTTCGAGGAATAATCATTCTGGGATTCTGGGACTGTCAATTGCTGGAAAATGGCCTAAACATTATTCGTTTTTCAAGGGTGAATGTTGCTAATTCGCTATAAAAGCTTTCGTAAAGTGAACGCAAACAAGTAAACGGATGATAGGCTTAAAAAACTGCAAAAATACTAGAAAATACTAAGAAAAATACCAAAAGGCTTTAAATACTGCAGAGCACTAGAAAATACTACGAAAAATACTAGATCATACCAGGAAAATACCAGAAAAATACTAGAATGTTTATTACCAGGCTTAAAATACTACATATGCATGTATATTCTAGAAAATACCAAGACATATACTAGAAAATACTGCGAATATACTAACAAAAATACCAGAAGGCTTAATACCAGAATTAAAATACTAGAAAAATACTAGAACATACTAAGAAAAATACCACGGGGTTTAATTTCAGGCTTAAAATACTACAAAAAGAATAGAAAATACTAAGAAAAATACTGGAAAATACCATGAAAAGTACTAGAAAATACCACGAAAATTGTTAGAACTTACTATGAAAATATTAGAAAAATACCAGAAAATAAAATTACAAAATTTAACCATCAGAACATATTAGAAAGTACCAGAACATTTCCGGTAAAAGTCTGTAAAATCTATAAAATACTAAAAACTAGTGGAATAAAACAAGCAAAATCTAAAAATACTAGAACAAAGCTCTACTATAATTACAATTAATAATTAATTAAACAAAATTACGAAAACAAGAAATGGTTAAAGCACAAAAATAACAGAAAATACTAGAAAAAATCAATTACTGGACAAGTATCAGAAAACGACTATAATAACATTTTACGACACACTGGAACTTTTGGAATCTATTCTGCACGAGAAAGAAACTACCTTGTAGACCGAGACGAGTATTTTCCTTCCTCATTCTTTGATTTTGGAATTTAGCCCCCAAAAATTCAATTTAAAACTTAAAAAACTGCGACTTTGGGCACTTTCACTCCACATCTGAAGCACTGATATCCACAAAAATGTAAGATTTAGATAGAAAATGGTACGACCTTTCGCTTGGACTTCGATTTTGGATTCGTATCGCTAGAGTGGAAGCACCAGAAGATTTAACCACCGAAAGTTAAAGCTTTATGCAATTTTAAACGCCTTTCAAAAAATCTATTTTGTACAGTTTATTCCCACTTTTGGGCATTAGTTCTTCAGTGGCTTTAATTCCCATTTTAGAGTACATTAAAACGAGCTCGTTTTGACATTTTGTGATTATAAATGTTGCAAGATTGTACGTAATCCTGGGCACTAAACACCAACTAACTTACTAATCATCTTCATGGATTGTGTGTATATTTGAGGGCCAGATTAATCGGCACTCAAGTAGACTCGTATTTAGGTGCCGCACAAACTGCTTTCTGCCTCTACCTCTGCCTCTGCCACTGCCGCTGCTGCTGCCACACGTGGCTGTGGTGGCTCCGATTCAGTTGCAATTAAAGTTAATGGCAGGACATTCGAGCAGGGACTGAGAAACCTGAGGACCAGCCTAATGTCCTGTCTAAATAATTCAGGAATAAACCAGCTTAATGTTTCGGTCTGACGTTCTGGTCAGTCGCACGTTCGGCTCGAACGTTCTGTTCCAAATTGAAAATTACATACATTGGGATATTCAATCTTTGTCAAATTACGGCCAGAGTGGCAGTGGCAACAGTCTGTGGCAGTGGCAACATCTGTCCTAAAAGCCAGGCTTACATATAATTGGTTTTTACCACCATCAGCAGCAGCGGCAGAACGATTTTTCACTGTAAATGTTGCTCCTGCTACTGCTCCTGGTCCTGCTCCTTCTCCTGGTCCTGCTGCTCCTCCTGTTCCTCCCGCTCCTCGTCCCACTGCTGCTGCGCTTTTCATGTTACTGTCAATTGTCGGGCAACTGAGATTTCCTTTCGGTCAACAGATTTGTGCTCCTCTCTCTCTGTCTCTGGCTCCTCTCTCTGTCTCTGGCTCCCCCTCTGTCTCTGTCTCTGGCTTTAATGTCGCGCTCCAATGGCTTAAACGGAGTGAGTCCTGGCCCTGTCGCTGTCCCTGCTCCCCAATGCATTAGTTTTGGCCACGAAATGTTCTCCGCCGCTTTGAAGTACATCTTTTGGGGGGTTTTTTTTTCCTGCCTTTTTGCTCGCTGGAATTATGAATGTTTTTTTGTTTTTGTTTTTGGTGATTTGGGATTTGGGATTTGGTATTGCGATTGGGATTTTTTGGCGTAGAAAATAACTTGAAAGTGATGTCAAGTGTGGGCCACCAGAGGGGCTCTTGGGGGGCTTGCATTAGCCAATACTTGTCCTTTTTTCTTCCGGGAAGGGTATTTCATACATTCTTGATGATTTTGTGCAGCTTTAAGGCACCGTTATGCCCCACTAATCCTCCCCCGACGCGAATGGGGGGTGCGAACCCGGGGGGGGAGGGGAAATTGTGTTTGATGTAAATAATTAACAAGCCGTAAGTCGGGGGGCCACGAGCCAAAATTGTTTCCGGCAGTAGAAATGGCACAAAAAAAAACCAAAAATGGCCATTAACTTTCGGTAATTGACTGAAGGTTAACGTTGTTGTGCCCCTGCCAAAAAAAAAGCACATAAATTAGTCAACAAATTCACTGCAAGCGGCATTTCTCATGGAATTTCCTCCTCGAAGGGGCAAAAACTATGGAAACACTTTGGCCCCAAGCTCTCAGCCCCCAAGCATTTGCTTTTGGCCAAGTTAAACCTTTGCCTGAGTTTTCTGATGAAGCAGCAGCTTTTTGAATAATACATTTTCATGCTTGAAATTTGTTCGCAGCGGCGGAGGCAGAAGAGTCTGGGCTTTAAATAATAAATTAATGCAATTTTCCAACAATTAGCAGATGCCATGAATTTTGTGCGAGTTAATATTTGATTCAGAGCATTGGGGGGTGGAGGGGGGGGGGGGGGGCAGTTCTGCAATTAAATTTCAATAAATTCACTTTTTCAATGGAAAATATATTCGAGTTTTGCCGAAATAATTCCCGCAGGCCAAGCCACAAACGTAAGCCGATATATATCGGTCTTCAGTTGTGGCCTGATATTCGATAGGCCACAAAAAGGAGCAAAGGAGTAAAGGAGTAAAGCGAGCGCAATCAAGCGAAAGATACAATTGATTAAGTCGCACAAAAACAAAAGAACCAAAAAAAAACCCCGAAAGAAAATGTCAAAGGTACAAGGAAAATTGAAAGAAAAGCCACTGGCCACTGGCCACTGGCCACTGGCCGCCACAAAAGGAGACGATTTTCAAGTGGATTCTCAAGTTGATTGCATTATGGTTATGGCCATTCTCTTGGCCATTGAAGCTGCTTTATGGCCAAAGAACATAAATAGTTTTCTTTTCGTTGATTCCTACATTTTGTGGCACAATGAAAGCTGGTTTTTGTGCTCCACTTTGCTGCCTCTGGGGTGGGGGCGCTTCAAAGTCTGTTTCTGGCAGTAGAGGATGTTGTCCCTTCTCCCCCCGAGAGTCCTGCAACACGGCG
This sequence comes from Drosophila pseudoobscura, assembly GCF_009870125.1. Classification (NCBI taxonomy): domain Eukaryota; kingdom Metazoa; phylum Arthropoda; class Insecta; order Diptera; family Drosophilidae; genus Drosophila; species Drosophila pseudoobscura. Next base: position 55,041,952 of record NC_046683.1, read on the forward strand.
TATGTGTAACAATTAATTAGCGGACATCCTTGTGTCCCCTGGGCATCCCTTAGCCCATCCTTGCCAGTCCTTTGTTCTGGTAAAAACCCGAAACCCGAGACCAGAAGAGCTTCCGAATTTTCACTTAACTCTAAAGTGCCATTAGAGTGGATTTTCCAGCACCCAGAAGGACTCTTTTCGGTGGCAACATCTTGGTGGTATTGCATGTATCGCGTGCCGCTTGCCGCGCGAGGAAGCAGGCAATTTGCCAAAATATGAATGAAATTTTCATAAAACAAAAGAGAGGAAGCATTTTTTTGGGCGCAAAGGCAACATGCAAATTTCGTAGCTGCTGGCAAGATGACAATTTGTTGGGTTCCGTCGCAGAGAAAGGAACAGGGCGGAGCAGTGGCAAGGATTGATAGGTGACGGATCTTTCCGCCCATCTCAATCACTATGGAGAAAGGAAGAAGCCGGCGAATTGATGGCCTAATCATCGTCTTGCATTCAAGAAAAAAAGAGTCCTTAAAGGCGGAACATCCCAGGGTAGATTCCCCAGATAGTATTTGATGGGCTCCCGGGTGGAGGTTCCATTTCGTTGTCGCACAATTTCCACAGGGCACTCGCCGTTCGACTTTCCTTGGAGCCAATTTTCGTTCAATTTCTTTTATATTTTGCCTTTGCGGCAGCGCCAACGTCAACGATGGCCTTGGGATTGCGACCAACCGCTGTTCGCCTTAAAGTGTCCTGGGATTTGGCGGAAAGAACCAGCCGATTGCTGCGATCCTTGGACAAACCTTTAATAATTCCATGTGGCGTCTGTTTGTGTGTGTCTTTTGGGTGGCATCCAGAGGAAAATTCAACAATTAACACAAACAAAAACAAAACACCATCGCGGCCTGAGATCCTCAGCAGACGCCAGTCCCCACATCGGGGGAGCTGCTGGAACGGCTCAGATTGGGGGCCACGGTGTCGTGCCAGCGTGCTGTCTCCAGGCCGCTGTCGCTCTCGGCCACAACGTGGGCGACCTCTCCCAGGGCGTCCTCGTACTCGTCTTCGGAATCGGAAATGTCGATGGCGCCGGCCTCGAGCGATGCCGCCGAGCCCCAGATACTCATTAGCTTGCCCTTGGACTCGCGCCAGATCGAGCAGAGGCGCTCGCGGCCGAAGGCCTGCAGGAAGGCTTCGATGAGGTCGCGCGACTTGGCCTCCCAGCGGGCGAGGAGGCCGCACCGGACCATGTTGCCGCGATCCTTCAGCTCGTCCATCTTGTTCTGGAAGCGGAACTTCTTCTCGGACAGAAAGGACACGTTCAGCTCCTTGGCGGTGTAGCCGCGCGCCAGGTTGCGGCGCACAAACAGGTCGTAGTCCTTGACGATGCGTGCCACAATGTCCGAGGTGGAGACACCCGGCGTGCGTTCGGTGGCCACAAACATGCCGCGCGCCTTCAGATGGGCGTAGATGTCGTCGACGCCCCCTGCCCCGCCATAGGGTATGTCGTCGTGGGCCACAAAGTCGATCTTGTGCTCATTCAGGAACTCATCGGTGAGGGTCCAGGGGGCATTGGCCACAATCTGTGGTCGAACGGTGGTCGCAATGAATCCCTTTCGGGGGGAGGGGGGCATGGCCACTCACCTCGTCCACGTAGCGGCAATGGCGCACCGCCTCGTAGCGCTCGAAGCCGTTCATCACGGTGCGGCCCTTCATCTTGAGCGTCAGTTCGTTGTTGCAGACGCCCACAATCAGATAGACGTTCGGAAAGATGTTCTTCGCCTGCAGGAGCTGCCGGGCATGGCCCTGGTGGAACAGATCGTAGATCCCGTCCGCATAGACGCGCACGCGACGCGTCGCCTGCCCCGAGCGGGCCATCTCGTAGCTGATGCGCTGCGTGTAGTCGCAGGCCACCAGCTCCTCCAGGGCCTTCGCATCGGTGGCGAAGGGGCAGGGCTGGCAAAAGGGCTGCGGGCGGCGGGCGGCGTCAGGGGTCATGGCAAAAGGTTACCTCGGTGTCTGGTCTCCACGCTTACGTATTTATCCAGGTTCACGTCGTACAGCGACATGGCCGGGTATTGGGTCTCAAAGGCCACCGCCGGCTCCGGGTCCTTAGTGTCCGGATCATCCATTTGGAATCCCTCAAAGGAGGGCGTTGAGCGCCCCGATCCCGATCCCGAGAGCAGCGAAGCGTTCGGTTCGATTATTTGATCCATTTTACTTTAGAATATTGAAAATAAATTTTTAGAAAATATATATATATAAATTTCAGAGAGCTACAGCTAAAACTGAACTGCTCGTCACGCTATCCAGTCGGTGACTGAATAATAGGCACTAGATACACACGCACACACGCACACACACGCGCACAAAATTCTAGGCACACTGGGACCGATCCAGGGGGGCCCCAAGGATCTGCCATTTCTCAAGATACTCTCCCGCCCCAGCCCTCTCTCTGGCTCGTTTCGAGTGGGGGGGGGGGGGGGGGGGGGGCAGCACCTGAAAACAGCTAATGGCCTGTAAGCGATTCTCGCAAATACTGCCAGATGGGAAATCACATCGAAGGCAAGCCCTAGCCAAAAGGCTCTGCTGTACGACACCTTTTTTGGAGCAGCAGCAAGGCAGGCGACTCCCCAGTGAATCTTTAGCCGGGGGGGAAAGTATTTCAAAAGGCTAAGAAAACAACAACAACAACAGAGTCCTTTCATGTGGTGTCCAATGCGAATGGCAAATATTTAGATACCGCCAGCAGCCGCCTAATGGAACACTCCACAGTCGAAGGGGGGAGGCAGGAAGGGGGACGGGGCTTGGAACGGAACTCCCTCCCTCCCCCCTTGGGTCCGTCTCGCACAAAAACAACAACACAGGAGAACATTTAATGGAACATTTGCATAACAACTTCCGCTTTCCTCCCGTTGTGCCCCCCTTTGCCCCCTTTTTGCCTACCCCTTTTGCCTCCCCCTTTTGTCCTCCCCTTTGCCTCCCCCTTTTATCCCCCCTTTTTCGACTATTTCTAGCTTTTTCTGCCGTTTTATCATTGTTCCCCTGGATTCCCCCATTCCCTCTGCTCGCCGCCCATTATTCTTCCTGTTTTTCTTTACCGTTACCTGTTAGAGCCTCCCCCCTTCCCACCCTCGTGCCTGTGTGTGTGTGTGTGTGTTGTTTCCGCCTGCTGTCTGCGGATGCACACACATTCGAAATGTAATTTGCACTAGAAAACTGAATCAATGATGAGCGGCGGGGCAGTAGCCACCAGGAGGGGGGGGGGGTCTGTTTTCGCTCTCCGAAAAACATCCTCAAATTTGTAAAACGTACACAGGTTGCTATTTATATTTCTCATGATTGAAAATGCGTTTCTTTTTTGTTTTTGTTGTTTTTTATTCTCCACGAAGTTTTTGGGGCACTTTCGGCCTTAAAGCAGCCGTCGCATCGTATCTGGCAGACAAAATGAAAGTTTAAGGGGGCTAAAAAAAGCGCAGCAGCAGAGCACTTTACAAACAAGGCTTTTGTGGCATTTGGGGCACGCATTTCATTGGTGGGGCTCAAAATCAAAAGCATATACATATCCATGATTCGTAGCGACTCGGGCCACACTTTTTGTGTGATGGCCACATTTTTGATCATGGAAAATCCACCCAGGGATGCCCCAAATTCCGCCAATATTTCCCTCTCACATCGATTGATATTTTGGGGCATCACAGCTGATTTTTTACCTGTTTTCCATACGCTTTAGTTCTAAAATTTCAACAAATCTGATCTTAAAAATCCACAATCAAATATGGTAGAAATATCAATGTTTTCTTTTTATAAATATTAAAATTAAATTAAATTAAAATTAAAAAAATTAAGTGCAGCGGCATATCACAGAAAATCAATGTTTTCTTTTAATAAATATTAAAATTAAATTAAAATTAAATGCATAGACATATCACAGAAAATACGAAACATTTAATTGGGCTCCGAATAAAGCCAGGAATACATGGAGCACCCCTCGTGGCAATGCGGAATACACACACCCCCAATGGTGTGGGGGGAGGGGGAGCGGGAGGGTGGATGTTTTTGGGTGTACATTTCTGCACTTAATTTGTTAGCTTTGGCGCTAAGTCGGTTAATTTATTTGTACATTTTTTGGTAGTACTCTCCAATTTCCATTTCCATTTCCAGTGGGGGGAAAATGCCAGCCAATGTTTGCTGTTGGCTTTAAATTCGAATTCAGTCTACCATTTGCAGCAGGTGCGGGGGGAACCAAGGGAATTTAATGAGTTTTAGGGGGTTTTTTCTTCGGGGGGATAGAATAAAGAATGATTTTGGATCATAGGAAATCCCTAGAAAGGTTCCCAGGAAGGTTTTACTTTGCCAAAGACAAGTCCTGCGAGGAAAACGACTCTAAGAGACTCCAGGAAGCACAAAGCCCTACTCTATCCACCTTCTCGAATAACAAGCATAAGATTTCCATCTTAAGCTCATTTTGGGCTCCCGAATACGCTCAAATTACCCCAAAAGCAGATACGCCCCAACGGGGGGGGAGGGCGGTGGGCGAGGGGGCATAATTCTGCATAAATTCGCATCGATTGGATGCGATTTGTAGTCGTGTCCGAAATTGGACTGCGGGGCGCCATAAACAATGATTGCATTCTCGGATTTAAACAATCTGCGGAGGGCAGGGCAGGGCAGGGCAGGGCAGGGCAGGGCGGGGCGGGGCAGGGCTTGGCGCCAACTTATTAACATAAACCACTCCGGCACTCTGTGGCGCCGCCACTCGGCAGATAATCGCAGGACACGGGCGAGGAGTACACAAAACAAATCGAGAAACATCGAAGAAGGAAAACAAATAAATGCCGCTGTGCCCCAGTGCCACCGGCAGGTGCCACACGAACAAGCAAGGAAGGAAGGAAGGAAGTGGTGGAGGCAGCCATAAGAATGGCAAAAAGCTTACTGCCGGCAGTTGGTCACGAGATTTACGGCTGGACATGCAAAGACCCAAGCTGCTCTCCCCCCCCCCCCCCCCCCTCCTCCTGCGTGTCGACGGATGCAACGATTTGTTGCCTGCCTTGCAATTTGCTCCTCGAATGTCGTTCTGCCACTTTCTCCACTTTCTTCACGGCAGCACTTTCCACCGAAAGTTGAGAACAAAAGGAAAAGTAAATTAAAATCGTTGCAACGCGCCGGCAATCCGGCCAGTACTTGCCCTTTGGTTGGGTGTCGCTTTTCCCCCCCTCCCGCACTCTTCTACGGCCCGTAGAATGTGACGGAGCAGTCGTCCGGCTCTTCGGGGCCAACTCAATTGTCAAGACGTCAAGGGGTCTCATCGCACTGGGCCTTAATTAAATCTGTCGCGTGGCATTCACCTTTTCTCCTCTTTCACCTCTTTTTCGGAATGGGGGGGGGGGGGGAAACTATCTTTAGACAGAAGTTGTGTTAATATCAATTAACTTTTACCGGCAGGACATCGCTCTCTCTCTCTCTCTCTCTCTGTCTCTCTCTCCGGAGTGATTATAATTACAATTTAATCCGCTAATTGGCCAAAACATTGCGTCCGCCAACTGCAAGCTGCGGAAGATGCGGAAAACTCTGCGTAAATCCGGCTAAAGCGCCAAAACTTTGGCTTCCAAGTTGTGGATGCCAAGAACTTGGCTTAAAGCTGCTTAGATGGCGGTGTCCTTAAAATCAATTGAAAATTAATTATCCAGCTATGGAGAAAAATCTGAAGCCTGGCGGCATATTTTCCATCAATTATGTGGGAAAATCAAAGGAAAATGCTTTAGTGGAAAGTCAATATAATAATCTTGGGGGCATTTCAATCGTTCAATCACGAGCACAATCTTAAGTGTCATCTTACTTACTGGCACGCTTACAAATTAATTACGACCATCTGTCAGATTGTATTACGCTTTCATCCCCCCCTGATCCACGCCCCCTTTGGCCACGCCCAGGGCCAGGCTTTGTTGTATTTAAAGTGCCATTAATTTACATAAAATTCACATAAAGTGCATTTGCAGGGAGCTGTCCGAGAGAGAGGGAGGGACAGAGAGAGAGAGGGGATTAACATTCGGAGACATTCGAAGACTCTTCATTGAATCATTCATTAAGTATTCAAAATTAAGCCAAAAAATTCCATTTCGGACAGGCATGGATGGGGAAAATGGGGAAAACTATGCACAGGGGAAAATCCGAATATTTGCTCAACTAAAACCAGAGACAGAGAGGGAGAGACAGAGAGAGAGAGAGGGCGACATTTGTTGTCTCTTACTTTCTCGTGCGGCCATCAAATGCGAATCAAAAGTGTAAATAGCCTCAACGTTTTTCCCCCAATTAATTTACCATTTTCCAATTTCCATTTGCCATTAGCCATTTGGCAAGGAAATGGGACCCAAATCGATCGCCATCTAGGGGTTATCCTTGGGGATCCTTCCACTGGCAAATGAGCGACGATAATCACTCGAGTCGAGTCGACTCCTTTCGTTGTTTACCAATTAATTGTAGAATATGCTAATTGCTAATAAAAGTCCGGCTCTCTAGGCGCTGTTTTTCCATTCATTTTCCATGCTATTTGCACAGGACCAAGGACCAAGGGCCAAACAGGGATTTGCTGGCCATTAAAATCCAAATTAAATGCTTTGATTTTCATCGGTCAGTGGCCATAAATTTAATGACTTGCCTTCTGGCCTCAGATTTACGTTATTTATGAGCCTTGGCTGGGCTCTAAATCCGATTCTGATTTCTAGGGGGGGGCTGTGGGGGCAGGGGGTTTCTCTTAATTAGATTATTTGCTGAGGGGGGAGTGCTAGCATTTTATGACACATTTAATGAACAGCCAGCAGGCCAGCAAGCCAGCAGTCCATCTGATCGATGGACATTCCTTGCCCCCACCACAATCCCCCCTCCACCCCCAAAAAACACCAATCATTGCGCACCCAAAACGAATCAATTAGAGTCCTAGAACCGCAGTGCATCCACCAGCCACGAGACTAACAAAATTATGGCCGCCTGTTGGTGGTCTCCGATGATGAAGAAAATCATGCGGCATGTTGTCGGGCTGCATGTGGCAAGACCCCCCCCAAAATGTTGCCAATAATCAGATAAGCGGAGACCCCCCACCCCCCTAAATGCTGGCGGGAAATGGAGAGCCAGGCAGGAAAAACCAGAGGGAAATGTGGGACAGGCCAACGATTAGACAGAAGAAAACTAAACACAACACAAACATGAAATGGGAAATGGGAAATGGGAAATACATATTTATCGCAATTTAGCTGTAGAAATTTATGTATTTTTTATCGGAAACAATATCCAATGTTGGCCATTTATTTATAGACAAGCCCCTGCCGAGGAAAACTTTCCGTATTCCATCATCATCATAGATAAACATATTCTAGGGCAACCAATTCGTAATTTTCCTCAGTTTTTTTCCCCCTTATGGCAAACATTTTTATTAGCATGTTTGTTTGCATTTTCATTTAACAATTTTGGCTTTTGTTTTGGCTTTGTTTTCGCTGCTGTCATCGATCATTTTAAGTGGGGTTTTTGGCCAACATTTGCCATTAATTAGGCAAAAGTTTTGCCGGAATCCCTTTGCCTTTGGGCACAAAAAAATACCAAAAAAAAAATACAAAAAACTGTACTGTCGAAATAACAAATGAGACAAGCGGCTAGACAAGCGACAAGAAACGTGGGCTGTCTCTAATGATGATGATGGCCCCTCCGTCCGTCTCTCCTCTGCTCTGCTCCGCTCTGCTCTGCCCTTGAAAAAACCAACAGAACGGAGCAGAGCAGAGCAGAGCAGAGAACTAAGCCAAAACAAATGCCGCGACACAAAAAAGTGTCGCCAAATATTTATTTTGCCAAGAAAGAAAAAGAAAAGCAACTGAAAAAAGGGTCGCAGGTCCCGTCTCGTGCTTTAAGACCAAATTTTGGGGGACAGAGTACATTAGAGGATCCCCACAACAACAACAAAAACACTGCATTCGGAGTTCATTTTTGAGAAATGCAATTTTCTACATTTTAAATGCAAAAAGAAAATAAAAATGAAGAGAAAAGTTTTAAAAAAAAAGTTCATTGATTTATCCTGTTTCAGGCTACTTTTTCATCTAACCCTCTAACTTTTTACAGTGTATTTAATTCACCAATTCCTTAATTAATATTCATATAAATTGCACTGATTTTTCGTAGTATTTCCACAGATAGATTTTTCCCAACAAAACACGGATTTTAATCACTATTCATTTAATTGAAGCTGAAAATGCATTTAAAATGCACTCAAAATTCTACTTAATTTAATTTAATTTGTGGGGTAATTCTTGCATAGTTTATGTATATTTTGTATCCAAAAAATTAAAAAACAAAACGCTTCTGATCTAATTATGATTTTAATTCCCATTTCAGTCAATGCCAGAGAGCTTCTGCAACAAAAGACCTGTTTGCCATTTAATAAACTATAAATCAACATTTAATCAGGCAACACATGTCATTTAACGAGGCCTTTGTTTGGGCTACAGACGGCTTTTAATAGTTAATATTTTATGCATCCATTTATGCGATCCATTTCGGGGCAAAGTCTCGTCGTAATCTCTGAAATACTCTCATCTGAGATGGGTCCCACCTCCTTGGAGCTCCCATTGGGGGCTGGAGGAGATGATAAACGTTTAATTACATATTAAATGACGCCCCAAATAGAGCCGCGTAGCACTTCCTCTGCCGCCTTTGGTGTGTTGCAGCCACAGTTGTTGCAAATTTAATTACAAAAGTAAATGTTTGAAAGATGTGCCGTGCCGTGCCTTGCCGTGCCGTTGCCGTGCTGTGTGGCAGCATCATTAACTTTTCCACTGAGTAAATGACTATCTGCTGCCTCTCTCTCTGTCGGCCCTACTTTGGCCCACAATAGTCCTCTCGCTCTCTCACAATAGTCCCTTCTCTTTCGCTTAATTGTACTGCTCTTTCCCGCTTGGTTGTGCCGTCTCTTTGGCCATGCACTCGACTGCATTTTCCCGGAGGCAAAATCGTCAAAATGCCACAGATCCACACATGCGGTGGAGGGTGGAGGGTGGCGGCCCTGCAAAAGCAGCTCAGGCGCCACTCAACGTTTCAGGACTCCCCCCCCCCCCCTGCCACTCCCACACTCTCGGAAAGGGGCGGAGTCCAGTGGCAAACCCTTTTGGGCCATATCCTTCATTCATGTATATTATTTTTCAATTAATATATATGACCAGGAGACATATTACTCTCTCTCTCTCTCTCTCTCTCTCTCTCGAGGGGGATGGCCATCTTCTTATGCTTTTCAATTTGTATTTTAAATATCAATTATGCAAATACCGCACATTTGCCTTATTTTCCCATTTTCATAATCCATAATAAAGATACGAAAAAGATATATGCATGTATTAAAGATGTACATATCTATGTATTGTGTAGATACATGCATGTATTTGTAGTTAAATATGTAGATATAGCCACAAACTACTTGGGACAACAATTTGCATTTTTGCAAACACTTGTTGAAGCCGACTTTCCATTGTTCTCTGGCCAAAAGGGAGTATGACGTCAACGGGCAGGCATATGTTATAGGGTGGGGGGCTCAGGGGAGGGGGCTCTCCCCGGGGGATTAACATCTTCTATCCACAAAAGTTTCTCTGGCTCGCTAAACTTTTTCTCTACATCGAAAAGTGCCTTTTTTTTATCTCATAAATCAATTAGAAAGAAAAAGGAATCCTGTTTGAAAATGTATACATCGTATCGTATATCGTATATCGTCGTGTATCGTATGGGAAGGAAAATCTGTTACCATTTTGCTTGATTTTTAGGCAAATTTATTGCTGAAAAGGGACAAGTTTTTTTTGGCAATTTTCGCATCGAAGGTAAAGCCAATTTTCGGTAAATTTTCTTGGCAACTCCTTCGTGGCGCTTTTCCTGGTTACGGCAGGGACACTTTTCATTAGCTAATGTCAGAGGAAAAAGCAATTAAGCGAGTGATACGCCACCAACACCCAACCCCGAGAACTAGTAATCCCAACAATAATCATAATTCCACACAATTTGCCTTCCATTTGGTATCCATTTAGACTCCGAAGGATGGGAGGCTGGGAGGATGGGAGGCTGGGAGGATGGGGGGCTGGGAGGTTGGAGCCGCCGCCTTGGAGGCGCGTGAAATCAAGTAAATTATTGCTTTTGAACCCACGAGCCCGCGAAATACATTCAA